>NC_092165.1:23173757-23500007 GCF_045791955.1 Oncorhynchus clarkii lewisi | reverse complement strand
AGTAATGATGCAGGTTTTGTGCATTATTGCCTGTTCGACTGAAAGGTCAAATTTACAGTCGGAATTGATACAAGCCACTTTGTCAACCTGCCAATGGGTCCTAGAGGTTAAATAGGGGTGCCAGCAACAAGAGGTACTGAAAAAAAATCTACTGGTAGGGGTAGCTGGTATCAAATCCTGAAGGCCATCTCCTACTGTTGTTCCCTTGAGCAAGGCATTTAACCTAAACTGCTCCATTATCTCCTTCCCATGACTGACCCTGTGCTCCAACCTCTCAAATGTGAGTGTGTCTAGAAGGGGTTGAAATAAAACAAGACATTTCCATATGATATGGCATTAGCCATCAATGCATAGAGAGGAGAGAAATGTGAGCCAATGACCCACTCTACTGTCAACTCAGGCTTTAGTGGGATTGGGCTTGCCTTTGAAAGCAACTGTAAATGTCATATACTCAGACTGAGACAATGGGTCTGTTTGAATTACACATAAATGAGGAGAAGCCAAGATATATGCACAGGTTGTGTGCATTATCACCTGGTCGAGCTTGAAAGGAGTCATCTGCCATACTCTCAATGGGTTTGGATCCCTCTGGTAAATGCAAGCAGTTTGGTGGGAAAGACCTCAGATTTGTTCGGGAAGGTGAAGTGTTACCAAACGTCCAGACAGAAATGTATTGTATAGAGCAGACTGGTTCACAGTCTGTGGAATTGGGAGTAGTGTCAGCTCTAGACATCGCAGCGCTATCTGCAACGGTGTACAGAACTTCGGTGTATAGATTTTCTCTAAACGATATTTCCACATTTCGTAACTGAACAAAATGTTAATACGGATCAAACCCCAAATCAAAATGTAAGATACAGTAAGCTTGGTATCCTAACAGTAAATGTACCTTTCCGTCAAAGTTTAACAACCGTATTACTGAACCACTGTAATTGATGTCTATAGGGTTTCTGATTATGATAGATTAATAAAAACTCTCGAGTCAGCTCCAGAAAATAAAAAACATCAACACGGTCTAAAAGTCGAACACTTCAAGTTGACGAATGATGTGCTTCTCCAGACAGAGAAAGCGCAGGGTGTTCTCATTAGTGCACGCAATGCAAAACATTAACATTTTGCAACAGTAAACAAAAAAACAAGCGTTTATTGGACAACTCTAGGTAGGCCATCCCTGTTTCAGTCCGTTTTCTTCCATTGGATGCCTAATGAACACAAACTAGAAAGAGGGGGCATTAGCCTGAAAATAACCTCAATCTATGGTGAGTGCTGTATGATGACAGGACTATAACTGGCAACCATCAGACACAATTAAGAGATGCAGTTCCTTTCAGAGACAGAGGAAGTGGATTGGAAGCGTCTCAGGAAAACACCCTCCTTCCTCTACTGTACTTCCTTCATTTCAGCTCCCTCTGTCACTAGAAGTGGAATAACTGAAAGAAAAACCTGACGCCTAGTCTTTGGAGGTTTGTCGATGAGTGTGCATTTTGGGTAGAAACCAGCAAGGCATCAGTCTGTCACACACATATATACAATACTAATCCGCCCACAAAACAAAAGCGATTGGATTAGCTCAAAAAGGCACTGGAGAAAGAGGTTTGAATGAATGAATGAATAAATAGAGGTGATCTCATGAATGGTGGTGACAGATGGAGCTGTGTGGTACAATACTCAGACAGGACACCGTCACCTGAGATTACAGACTCTTGGCAAAGACTCAATTGACAAAAAAGCACATACACGTACACAGAATGGCTTGAATGACACAATCAGGAAAAAAACAATAAGATCGGCCTACTCCATTATTCACTGACCCATACAGTAGAGAATGGGAAATGTATGTGATTATGTTGATTAATAGGTTGTGTTGACATGATTGCATAGATTATGTGTGTGATCTGGAGCATGTGATGCAATGCACACTTCTGTGCATGAAGACAAAGTACCATCTCTTCTCAACACAACCAGATATGCCTAGATTTGCATATGTAGCACAACACTTCTATACACAAGTAATACATTTGGGCAGTGGTGAATGAAATAACTGATGTTGGGAATGTGCAAATAGGAGCTGGTAGTCAGAGCCTTCAACTTGCAGCCATGGCAGCAGGGCCAGAAACTGCAGGTGCAAATGCAGCATTCGTCAATCATCATAGAGTGCACTTCCATATGTGGAAGCAAAGTACAAGTTATTTTTCTTTAATTGTTCTTTGCTGATAAACTTATTTCTAACAGTGGTCATTTTGGTCACTGCCAGTGTAAAGTGTGTAAATTAAGGAAACACTGGACCAACCAAGTACACTACCCCCCCCCCCCCCCCCCCCATACCTGCAGGTGGTTCTTCACCATCCTCCACTCTCTGCAGCCACTGCAGAATGGGCTGTACCATTAAGGGTCTGCCAGTGGGGTAGTGGAAGACCTCTCCTCCTGTGGCCAGCTGGGAGACCACCAGGGCAGGAAGCAGGGGCAGGAAACCCAGGTATGCCTCCAGGACAGCCTTACCTGCAGGGGTATGACCCCTGGAACACACAAGATACCGCTCAACACAAAAATACACCCTGCATTCACTGGTTTTTCCATCCAACCATGACTCAGTCAATGAGCTGAGATTCAATTCAAAGACAAAAGTAAAACACAATCCGTTTTGAAAATAGTGGGTCATTGGCAGAAAATAACAGAGTTGAAAAGACAATGGAGTTATAAAACCCCAATTCTGAATCATACTTTGCCTTGAAACAGTATATTGAAATGTTCCTCCCAAGTGGACGACAAGATAAAGAAAATGATGAACATTTAATGCTAATGCCACTAGAACTAAACCTTTCTGTTACATAATTGGGCTATGGCTGCCTTGCCCTGACACTTGTTCCCGACACTCTGAAACCTACTGCAACCCTTCATTGACATGGGACACGTAATACTCCGGTACATACAGGTGGATCCAGCAGGGCAGGTAGGGGTTGAGTCCTGTGTTCAGCAGACTCCTCATATCATCCAATACTTTCTTGTTCCCTTTCCTCCCACTCTCCTCTTCTCCCACAAAGAGCAGCAGAAGTTTTTTTTTTACCTCCAGATACAGGGGCAGGTTCTCCACTGTCAATTCTGGCTGGAAGGGGTACAGAGAGGGCAAAAAAAGGTGATCAATGATAAATACAGTGTGTTGCAAAAGTATTCATCCTCCTTGGATTTGATTTTGTTACAAAGTGGGATTAAAATGTATGTGTCATTCTTTTGTCCACAATCTACACAAAATAGAACATTTTTTTTATATTAATAAAACTATATCACACACACACATACAGTTGATGTAGGAAGTTTACATACACCTTAGCCAAATACATTTAAACTCAGTTTTTCACCATTCCTGACATTTAATCCTAGTAAATATTCCGTTTTAGGTCCTTCCTGAGCGGTATGACGGCTGTGTGGTCCCATGGTGTTTATACTTGCGTACTATTGTTTGTGCAGATGAACGTGGTACCTTCAGGCGTTTGAAAATTGCTCCCAAGGATGAACCAGACTTGTGGAGGTCTACAATTTTGTTTCTGAGGTCTTGGCTGATTACTTTTTCTTTTCCCATGATGTCAAGCAAAGAGGCACTGAGTTTGAAGGTAGGCCTTGAAATACATCCACAGGTACACCTCCAATTGACTCAAATGATGTCAATCAGAAGCTTCTAAAGCCATGACATTTTCTGGAATTTTCCAAGCTGTTTAAAGGCACAGTCAACTAAGTGTATGTAAACTCCTGACCCACTGGAATTGTAATTAAGTGAAATAATCTGTCTGTAAACAATTGTTGGAAAAATGGCTTGTGTCATGCACAAAGTAGATGTCCTAACTGACTTGCCAAAACTATAGTTTGTTAATTAACAAGAAATGTGTGGAGTGGTGGAAAAATGAGTTTTAATGACACCAACCTAAATGTATGTAAACTTCTGACTTCAACTGTACACAACACACATATATATTAGTCGTTGCACAAGTATTCAGCTCCTTTGTTTAGGCCTACATTTTGGCTTAAATCACATACGTTATATGGAAAATGATAGAGGTTGAAATTATTTTTGAATGACTAAGAGAGCATTTCGAAAGCCTCAAAGAAGGTCAGCCATTGGTAGATGGGTAACAACAATAACAAATCAGACATTGAATATCACTTTTTTTTACTCCCTTTAACTCCCCAATTTCATGGTATCCAATTGGTAGTTACAGTCTTGTCTCATCGCTGCAACTCCGGTACGGACTAGGGAGAGCCGAAGGCCGAGAGCCGTACGTCATCCGAAACACAACCCAACCAAGCTGCACTGCTTCAAGACACAATGCCCACTTAACCCGGAAGCCAGCTGCAGGAAACACTGTACACCTGGTGACCGTGGCAGCGTGCACTGCGCCCAGCCCGCCACAGGTGTCACTAGTGCACGATGGGACAAGGACATCCCTGCCAGCCAAACACTCCCCTAACCCGGACGATGCTGGGCCAATTGTGCACCGTCTCATGGGTCTCCAGGTCACAGCCGGCTGCGACAGAGCCTGGACTCGAACCAAGAATCTCTAGTGGCCTTAGACCACTGCGCCACTCAGGAGGCCCTGAATGTCTCTTTAAGCATGGTCAAGTTAATAATTGTGCTGTGGATTATGTTTTAAACTACCCAGACAAAGATAGCCGTCCTTCTTCACTGAGCTGTAGGATAGGAAGGAAACTGCTCAGGGATGTTACAATGAGGCCATGGGTGATTTTAAAACAGTTCAATGGCAGAAAAATGTGGATGGATCAACATTGCAGTGACTTCACAATAAGTACATATATTTTTATTTATTTAAATAGGCAAATCAGTTAAGAACAAATTCTAGGAACA
This sequence comes from Oncorhynchus clarkii lewisi, assembly GCF_045791955.1. Classification (NCBI taxonomy): domain Eukaryota; kingdom Metazoa; phylum Chordata; class Actinopteri; order Salmoniformes; family Salmonidae; genus Oncorhynchus; species Oncorhynchus clarkii. The sequence goes on along the minus strand of NC_092165.1, from coordinate 23,495,152 downwards.
GTGGGTTAACTGCCTTGTTCAGAGTTTTTAGATTTGTACCATGTCAGCTCAGGGATTTGATCTTGCAACCTTCCGGTTACTAGTCCAACGCTCTAACCACTAGGCTACCTGCCTACCCATGACAGAGTGAAAGGAAGAATACAAATATACAGAACATGCATCTCGTAAGCAACAAGGCTATAAAGTAATATTACAAAAAAAAACGTCAAAGGAATACACTTTCTGGCCTAAATGCAAAGCCTTATGGTTGGGGCAAATCCAACACATCACATCACTGAGTAACTGCAGCCTTATTTTCAAGCATGTTGGTGGCTGCTTCATGGGGTGGGTTTTTCTTGACATCAGCATATCCAGGATAAAAAGAAACGGGATGGCACTAAGCAAAGGCAAAATCCTAGAGGAAAACCTGCTTCAGTCTCATTTACACTAGACACTGGGAGAGGAATTCACCTCCGCCGGACAATAACCTACAACAGAAGGCCAAACCTACACTGGAATTGTTTACCAAGAAGCAATGGTGTAATGTACTGAAGTAAAAATACAACCTTTTTTTGTTTGTATCTGTACTTAATTTATATTTGACAACTTTTACTTCACTACATTCCTAAAGAATGTAATGTACTTTTTACTCCATACATTTTCCCTGGAACCCAAAAGTACTCGTTACATTTTTAAATGCTTAGCAGGACAGGAAAATGGTCCAATTCACACACGTATCAAGGGAACATCCCTAGTCATCCCTAAGGTCTCTGATCTGGCATACTCAAAACACAAATGCTTCATTTGTAAATAATATCAGTGTGCCCCTGGCTATCCGAAAAGAAAAAAGAAAATTGTGCTGTCTGGTTTGCTTAAGATAAGGAATTTGTAATGATTTATTACTTTTACTTTTGATACTTGAGTATATTTTATAAATTAAATTTACTTTTGATAATTAAGTATATTTTATAAATTACATTTACTTTTGATACTGATAGGTTTGGTTTCTGAGCTTTATATATTATTAATCATTAGGTTTAATAGAGACATGAAGGGAGCCATCGGTAAGCTTGGGAAGGGCTGAGTGCAGGGAAAACAATCACAAGTAGCAGTACTGATAAGGGGAGGAACCGTGTAAGGCCCATATCACTCAGCTCTCTGCAATAATGTTGCAATGTTTAGTGATAAGGAGGAGACTCCACCCAAAGTGTGGTATGTATACTACCACGAGTAAAACCATGTTTTTGTCTAATGCATCTGTATTGACCATCTGGGCAGAATAAACTTTGTTTAAAGCTTTCCTAGTGTCTGTTGAGTTTGTACTCTGAAAATTAGAACCTAACAATACTTAAGTACATTTAAAACCAAATACTTTTACTCAAGTACTATTTTCCTGGGTGACTCACTTTTACTCAAGTATAACAATTGAGTAATTTTTCCACCACTGCCAGGAAGACGTTGCATTTTCCAAGTTACAGTTTTGACTTAAATCTGCTGGAAAATGGAAAGACTTGAAAATTGCCATCAAACCACAATCCAACATCTTCAAAGAGCTTAAAAACAAACAACCTAGTTACAGTTTTGAATTAAATAGAGTTGAAAATTGAGAAATTGAAAATTGAGAGGCGACTCTGGGATGCTGGCCTTCTAGGCAGAGTTACAAAGAAAAAGCCATATCTCAGACTGGCCAATAAAAAGAAAAGATTAAGATGGCTAAAATAACACAGACACTGGACAGAGAAACTCTGCCTAGAAGGCCAGCATCCCGGAGTTGCCTCTTCACTGTTGACGTTGAGACTGGTGTTCTGCGGGTACTATTTAATGAAGCTGCCAGTTGAGGACTTGTACATTAGTGTCTAGTTTGAGAAACGGACGCCTCACTTGTCCCCTTGCTCAGTTGTGCACCGGGGCATGCCACTCCTCTTTCTAATCTAGTTGAGGCAGTTTGCACTGTTCTGTGAAGGGAGTAGTACACAGCGTTGTACAAGATCTTCAGTATCTTGGCAATTTCTCACATGGAATCGCCTTCATTTCTCAGAACAAGAATAGAGTGACGAGTTTCAGAAGAAAGTTCTTTGTTTGTGGCCATTTTGAGCCTGTAATCAAACCCACAAATACTCAGACACTCAATTACTCTAAAGAAGGCCAGTTTTATTGCTTCTTTAAATCTAAATTTTTCAGCTGTGCTATCACTTCAAAAGGGTTTTCTAATGATCAATTAGCTAATCAAGTTTATCATTTTAAAAGGCTAACACAACGTGCCATTGGAACATAGGAGTGATGGTTGCTGATAATGGTCCTCTGTACGCCTATGTAGATATTCCATTTTTTTATTTTAAAAATCAGCTGTTTCCAGTAACAAAGGTCATTTTCAACATTGAATGTCCACACAGATTTTCTGATCAATTTGATGCCATTTTAAATGGACAAAGAAAAATGGCTTTTCTTTCAAAAACAAGGACATTTCTAAGTGACCCCAAACATTTGAACGGTAGTGTATGTTGAGTCTGCCTGTCGGAGGTGGAGTTCCAGAGCTCATAGGTGTGCCTGGCATGGATTGTGACTCCATCTCGTTCCTCGCCCTCTTCAACTGTGTCATTCACCGCCCGACTCTCCATCAATGCCGCCTGGCTCTGGACCAATGCATCAGCTGTCGCCCGTATCTCTGCCCTCAGATAATGTTTCTCTTTCTGCTGGTGTGCCTTCAATGACTCGATCTCGGTCTTCAAAGTTTGAATCTGATCCATGTGCACCTTCATCAGATAAGCAGAATGGCCCCCATCGATTACAGTGGCCTATGATAGAAACGGTAGATCAATTAAGAATTAAAAGTGACTCCAACACAAATGCTGTGCACACATTTTAAAGAATCTAGCAAAACTAACTGCTTTCTTGGCAATCATGCGTTTTTCCGATGCGGCCTGTTGTCCAGCCCTTTGTCCACATTTCTCAATGGATGGTTGTATGCTCTGCAAAAACATTCACGTTTTTAGTACACAATTATTATTATTTTTTTTTATTTAACCTTCATTTAAACTATTTTATTACACAGTATGCCTACACAATGATAGTGCATTTTCTTAATAAAAAAATGTATATAGCCTGAAAGCAAAATACCTTTCGTTTTGGTGATCCTCTCAGGGCCGGCTCATTTCCTACTGTGGTACGGTCCTAACCCTGGAACGGGTAGCACCATTCTCTTTGCTCACAAAGTCACTTTTTTTTATAAACAGCTCATTTTGGAATAGTAACTGTGTTAAGGGTGGAGTTGGGGCCGGGGTGAGGAGTACTGGAAAGGTGTGACTTTTATAGGCCATAAGTATACAGCAGATCGCCAATTCTCCTCACTTTGACTATGCTGTAACAGTGTTGCACCATGACCAGGATTTCTATTCATTTAAGTGAGCAGATTAGGGCTTTCAGGAGGAACGGGAAATCTAGTACAGCTAATAAAGTATTTGTTTAATCAATTAGTATATTTGAGTTTAACCACAATATTTGCTCTGTCTTTTCTGGTGGATTAAACTGAAATTGCAACCAACTTTCTATGGCTTGTTTAAAACAATATTTTGTTTTCAAATAACCTGAAGTGAATGAGAAAAAGGCCATTCTTGAACATGGGGTTATTTACTAATTTGTAAATAAAGCCAGTTTGTTATTCTGTTTTTAGAGGGAGAGACACCCGCAAATTACCTCTAAATCTCACAGCATAATCTTTTAGTTGAGCAACCACTGTAGGGTGGCCGGAAATACTCTGTTAAGTACTCGTAAATGAGATGCCATACTGGGAACGCTTTTGTAATCTTAACAAATGGTTTGTGTGTGTCAAAACATTTTCTGTGATGTCTCATATCTGGTAGTGAGAAATTGTTATTTCTTACGAATATGTGGTGGCAAATTGTAATCAAAGTGTTTCTACGTTTTTAATAAAATCAGATTGCGTGATACGACTTCAAATAAATATTTACACAGTAGCGGTTTCTGTTTTGTTCAGAGGAAGATGTTACACTCATCCTGGTTCAACAATTCAAATTATTACAATGACCAAAAATATTATATTTTAGAAGGACGCTGTACAGATGAACACACGTATAGACAGACAGACAGACACCCTAGTATGAAAACACCCCTTCATTTTTTAGGTCCATGTTTCTTAAATCCTGGTCCTGGGGACCCAAAGGGGTATACATTTTTGAACTAGTACTACACACTTGATTCCACTAATAAAATCTTTGAATCAGGCCATATATAGCCCCTCTCTTTCTCTGTCTGCACATACAGAATGTGTACATGTAACGGATGTGAAATGGCTAGCTAGTTAGCGGTGCGCGCTAGTGGCGTTTCAATCAGTGACGTCACTTGCTCTGAGACCGTGAAGTAGTGGTTCCCCTTGCTCTTTTTTTGTGGAACGATGGGTAACGATGCTTCGTGGGTGTCAGTTGTTGATGTGTGCAAAGGGGCCCTGGTTCGCGCCCGGGTATGGGCGAGGGGACGGTCTAAAGTTATACTGTTACATACACACAGCACACACAGGAATAGGTTTTTCCAAATAGGCTTTTTTAACTATATCCATTCAAATGTTTGATGGATTATTTTTGGGGGATGGAATTTATATCAACCTGTGATACAAACAGACTTACAAATGTATCCAGTAATGCTCTCTGGATGTGTGTAACCAGTTGGTCCGGCATGGAAAGGTTGAGAGAATGAGCCTCAGTTTGGCCTGTAGGTCCTCGTGACACCAGAATGGCAGGAAGCGTCACAGAATACTCCACAGCCCTGAGAACAGAAATACATTAGAATAACTTTTTCCCTCCCAGAAGGAACATCAATATTCATTATATTACAACAACAACAAAAAAAAAAATCACACACACACGCCTATACCCAAATAAGCACCCTATTCCAGATAAATATTTGGTGAGGTTGGCATATCTATTTTACATTCATTGTAGTCTCTTCCCACAGTCGCCGTATGAGCGCCATGAGTCGAAGTGAGACTAGTACATACATTTTTGTCATGACATCAGATATTTGCAGTCTAGTTGGATCTTGGACTGGTGACCCAAAGCATTTCCACGTTCTGTCTCCGTACTGCTTGTTGTGACTTGGCTACCTGCTCAACTTTTTCACTTTTCAACTCTGAATAACTTATTTCATCAAACTCTGTATTTAACACGCTTACCAAGGTCCTCATTTTGTATTTTTATAATCCAATGCCTTAGATCTGCAGGGCCTCCTCTGGACCAAAAAATAAAAGCTAAGTAACATTATGCCTTCTGATTGCAGTTGCTGTACTCGTAATACAGTGCCTTCAGAAAGTATTCAGATACCTTGACTTTTTCCACATTACAGCCTTATTCTAAAATGTATTTATTTTTTCTCAGCAAATCCCCAAATAACAAAGCGAAACAGTTTTTTTTAAATGTTTGCAAATTTAAAAACAAAACTTAAAAATCTTATTTACATAAGTTTTCAGACCCTTTACTATGATACTTGAAATTGAGCTCAGGTGCATCTTGTTTTTATTGAACATCCTTGAGCTGCGTCGACAACTTGATTAGAGTCCACCGGTGGTAAATTCAATTGATTGGGCATGATTTGGAAAGGCACACACCTGTCTATATAAAAAGGTCCCACAGTTGACAGTGCATGTCAGAGCAAAATCAAAGCCATTATGTCAAAGTAATTGTCAGTAGAGCTCCAAGACAGGATTGTGTTGAGGCACAGATCTGGGGAAGGGTACCAAAACATTTATGCAGCATTGAAGGTCCCCTAGAACACAGTGGATTCCATCAATCTTAAATGGAGAAGACCCTCCCTAGAGCTGGCTGCCCGGCCAAACTGAGCAATCGGGGAAGAAGGGCCTTGGTCAGGGAAATGACCAATAACCAGAAGGTCACTGACAGAGCTCCAGTTCCTCTGTGGAGCTGGGAGAATCTTCCAGAAGGACAACCATCTCTGCAGCACTCCACCAAATCAGGCCTTTTTGGTAGAGTGGCCAGACGGAAGCTGGTCCTCAGCGAAAGGCACGACAGCCCACTTGGTGTTTGCCAAAAGGCACCTAAACACTCTCAGACCATGAGAAACAAGATTCTCTGGTCTGATGAAACCAAGTTTAAACTCTCTGGCCTGAATGCCAGGAAATGTCTGGAGGAAACCTGACACCATGTTTTTCAGCAGCAGGGACTGAGATCGAGGGAAAGATGAACAGAACAAATTATACAGATCCTTGATGAAAACATGCTCCAGAGCACTCAGGACCTCAGACTGGAAGGTGAATCTTCACCCCAACAGGACAACGACCCAAAGCACACAGCCAAGATAATGCAGGAGTAGCTTCGAGACAAGCGTCTGAATGTCTTTGAGTGGCCCAGCCAGAGCCCGGACTTGAACCTGATCGAACATCTGTGGAGAGACCTGAAAATACCTGTGCAGCAACACTCCTCATCCAACCTGACAGAGCTTGAGAGGACCTGCAGAGAGGAATGGGAGAAACTCCCCAAATACAGGTGTGCCAAGCTTGTAGAATCATACCCAAGACAGTGAACGCTGCCAAAGGTGCTTTAACAAAGTACTGAGTAAAGGGTCTTAATACTGATGTAAATTTGATATTTCAGATTATTGTTAATACATTTGCAAGAAAGAAAAAAAAAGGGGTATTGTGTGTAGATTGATGGGGGGGGGGGGGGGTTAATCCATTTTAAAATAAGGCTGTAACGTAAAAAAGTGGGAAAAGGAGTCCGAATACTTTCCGAATGCACTGTATACAGGAGAACTATCGCCTTGTGGTGAGGATAGACGAGTTGCAAACTCCGCTGCAGACACAAATCATTAGGCAAGGGCAATTTAAGTGTAGGAAAGAAGGATCCAGCATCTGTGCCACCAATAAATACAGGTACTAGTGTTAATTCCTCTGCACAGTCCCCGCAGCTGGACCGTATTCCCATGACTTCTGGAAAGACATGCTGGTCGGCATGCTCAACAGGTGTCGCTCATTCAGACGATAGACACATTCAACCGGTTTCCCCCACTAAGCAACTAGCCAGAGCCAGCCTTCTCAGGTCTGTGTTAAGCGCAGGGGTGGGCAATTCCAGTCGTCGGGGGCCTGAGTGGTGTCACAGCTTTGTCCCAGGTAACACACCTGACTCCAATCACCTAATCATGATCTTCACTTTAGTATGCAACTTGATTAAAATCAGCTGTGTTTGCTAGGGATGGAGAAAGAAAAATTGCTACACCAAATCAGGCCCCTGAGGATTGGAATTGCCCACCTCTGCTAGTGGGGTCTGAGCCGCCGAAGCCTCGCACCATTAGCTCTGGCAAATTGAAAACAAGTCATTGGAGACTCCATTACCCACAATATTAGACTTAAAAAGAATCATCTCGCAATCATACATTGTTTACCAGGGGAAAGGGCTACCGACAAAGGCTAATCTTAAAAATAAAATAAGGAAAATGAAATGTTGATACAGTAGTGGTTGTGACCAAAAGTTGAGAATGACAAATATTAATTCCCACAATGTTTGCTGCTTCAGTGTCTTTAGATATTTTTGTCAGATGTTACTATGGAATACTGAAGTATAATTACAAGCATGTCATAAGTGTCAAAGGCTTTTACTGACAATTACATGAAGTTGAAGCAAAGAGTCAATATTTGCAGTGTTGACCCTTCTTTTTCAAGACCTCTGCAATCTGCCCTGGCATGCTGTCAATTAACTTCTGGGTCACATGACTGATGACAGCCCGTTCTTGCATAATCAATGCTTGGAGTTTGTCAGAATCTGTGGGTTTTTGTTTGCCCACCCGCCTCTTGAGGATTGACCACAAGTTCTCAATGGGATTAAGGTCTGGGGAATTTCCTGGCCATGTACCCAAAATATCGATGTTTTGTTCCCCGAGCCACTTAGTTACCACTTTTGCCTTATGGCAAGGTGCTCCATCATGCTGGAAAGGCATTGTTCATCACCAAACTATTCCTGGATGGTTGGGAGAAGTTGCTCTCGGAGGATGTGTTGGTACCATTCTTTATTCATGGCTGTGTTCTTGTCTTCTCCGGACAAGTTTTTTCCGGATGCCACAAACAATCGGAAAGGGGATTCAGAGAAAATGACTTTACCCCAGTCCTCAGCAGTCCAATCCCTGTACCTTTTGCAGAATATCAGTCTGTACCTGATGTTTTTCCTGGAGAGAAGTGGCTTCTTTGCTGCCCTTCATGAAACCAGGTCATCCTCCAAAAATCTTTGCCTTACTGTGCGTGCAGATGCACCCACACCTGCCTGCTGCCATTCCTGAGCAAGCTCTGTACTGGTGGTGCACCGATCCCGCAGCTTAAATCAACTTTAGGTGACGATCATGGCGCTTGCTGGACTTTTAATCTTACTTGCAATCTTACTGGCAGCAAGCCCTTTTTGTGCAAAGCAATGATGACGGCACGTTTCCTTGCAGGTAACCATGAAAGAGAGGAAGAACAATGATTCCAAGCACCACCCTCCTTTTGAAGCTTCCAGTCTGTTACTCACACTCAATCAAAATGACAGAATGATCTCCAACCTTGTCCTCGTCAACACTCACACCTGTGTTAATTAGAGAATCAGCTGATGACAGCTGGTCCTTTTGTGGCAGGGCTGAAATGCAGTGGAAATGTTTGCATGGAAAAGAGGGACTTTGCAATTAATCTGATCACTCTTCATAACATTCTGGAGTATATGCAAATGTCCATCATACAAACTGAGGCAGCCTGTGAAAATTAATATGTGTCATTCAAAACTTTTGGCCACGACTCTCCTGGTCCACAAGACACCTACTAGACTGGGGTAAAAACTGTCAGACTAAATGTCTAAGACACCCGCCTAGAGCCTCGCCGCGTCCCCCTGCATCCATTGAAGTCCAAGACATCTCCGCTCTCCCCCCCGAATAAGTCGACCTCTGGGAGGCCTTCAGTAAGAGGCAAGCGGACACCCTCCCTCCTCATTGTCCATATGACTGCACCATAGAACTCCTACCGGCTCCACCCCTCCCCGGGCCCGTATTTACTCCCTCTTGATCCCTGAAGCTGCAGTAATGGACAATTATATTCACGAGTTGCTGGAGGCAAGTTTCATTCACTCCTCAACATCCCAAGATGGTGCAGGTTTGGAGGTCTGTGTCTTTGCATCGACTACCGAGGGCTGAACAGGATCACAATTAAGAACCGTTACCCCTTACCCGATGTCTGCCGCCTTGGAGCTGACCGAGGGGGCTGAATTCTTTACCAAATTGGACCTCCGCAACACTTACAATCTGGTGAAAATCAGGGAGGGAGATGAGTGTGAGACTTCCTTTAACCTCTCTGGAATATTCGGGACGGTAGCGTCCCACCCCGCCAACAGCCAGTGAAAGTGCAGGGGGCCAAATTCAAAACAACAAAAATCTCATAATTAAAATTCCTCAAGCATACAAGTATTTTACACCATTTTAAAAGATACAGTTCTCATTAATCCAACCACAGTGTCTGATTTCAAAAAGGCTTTACAGCAAAAGCACCACAAACGATTATATTAGGTCACCACCAAGTCACAGAAAAACACAGCCATTTTTCCAGCCAAAGAGAGGAGTAACAAAAAGCAGAAATATAAAATTAAATCATTAACCTTTGATGATCTTCAGATGACACTCATAGGACTTCATGTTACACAATACATGTATGTTTTGTTCGATAAAGTGCATATTTATATCCAAAAATCTTATTTTACATTGGCGTGTTATGTTCAGTAGTTCCAGAGAGCCACATCAATTCACAGAAATACTCATAATAAAACATTGATAAAAGATACAACTATTATACATGGAACTTTAGATAAACTTCTCCTTAATGCAACCGCTGTGTCAGATGAACAGATATAGAACAGATATAACCCTTGGTTCTCTCCAGACCGGACTGCCCAACACAAAAACATCCTATGGAGTTCTGCATTAGCATCAAAAATGATATGCAACGTTTCAGGGAAGCAGTTATATACAGGCAGTTAGAAAAGCCAAGGCTAGCTTTTTCAAGCAGAAATGTGCTTCTTGCAACACAAACTCAAAAAAGTTCTGGGACACTGTAAAGTCAATGGAGAATAAGAACACCTCCCAGCTGCCCACTGTAAAGTCAATGGAGAATAAGAACACCTCCCAGCTGCCCACTGCACTGAGGATAGGAAACACTGTCACCACCGATAAATCCACTATAATTGAGAATTTCAATAAGCATTGGCCATGCTTTCCACCTGGCTACCCCTATCCCAGTCAACAGCACTGCACCCCCCACAGCAACTCGCCCAATCCTTCACCATTTCTTCTCCCAAATCCAGTCAGCGGATGTTCTGAAAGAGCTGCAAAATCTGGACCCCTACAAATCAGCCGGGCTAGACAATCTGGACCCTTTCTTTCTAAAATTATCTGCCGAAATTGTTGCAACCCCTATTACTAGCCTGTTCAACCTCTTTCGTGTCCTCTGAGATTCCCAAAGATTGGAAAGCAGCTGGGGTCATCCCCCTCTTCAAAAGGGGGAGGGACACTTGACCCAAACTGCTACAGACCTATATCTGTCCTACCCTGCCTTTCTAAGTTCTTCAAAAACCAAGTGAACAAACACCTCAGCCACGCTCAAGGTCCTAAACGATATCTTAACCGCCATCGATAAGAAACAATACTGTGCAGCCGTATTCATTGACCTGGCCAAGGCTTTCGACTGTCAATCACCACATCCTCATCGGCAGACTCGATAGCCTTGGTTTCTCAAATTATTGTCTCGCCTGGTTCACCAACTACTTCTCTGCCTGTTGTCCGGGCCTCTGGCAGTCTCTATGGGGGTGCCACAGGGTTCAATTCTTGGGCCGACTCTCTTCTCTGTATACATCAATGATGTCGCTCTTGCTGCTGGTGAGTCTCTGGTCCAACTCTACGCAGACGACACCATTCTGTATACTTCTGGCCCTTCTTTGGACACTGTTAACAACCCTCCAGACGAGCTTCAATGCCATACAACTCTCCTTCTGTGGCTTCCAATTGCTCTTAAATGCAAGTAAAACTAAATGCATGCTCTTCAACCGATCGCTTCCTGCACCTGCCCGCCCGTCCAGCATCACTACTCTGGACGGTTCTGACTTGTGGACAACTACAAATACCTAGGTGTCTGGTTAGACTGTAAACTCTCCTTCCAGACTCACATTAAACATCTCCAATCCAAAATTAAATTGGCTTCCTATTTCGCAACAAAGCAGCCTTCACTCATGCTGCCAAACATACCCTCGTAAAACTGACTATACTACCGATCTTCGACTTTGGCGATGTCATTTACAAAATAGCCTCCAATAAATTGGATGCAGTCTATCACAGTGCCATCCGTTTTGTCACCAAAGCACCATATACTACCCACCACTGCGACCTGTACGCTTTCGTTGGCTGGCCCTCGCTTCATACTCGTCGCCAAACCCACTGGCTCCAGGTCATCTACAAGACCCTGCTAGGTAAAGTCTCCCCTTATCTCAGCTCGCTGGTCACCATAGCAGCACCCACCTGTAGCACGCGCTCCAGCAGGTATATCTCTCTGGTCACCCAAAAAAGCCAATTCCTCCTTTGGCTGCCTCTCTTTACAGTTCTCTGTTGCCAATGACTGGAACGAACTACAAAAAACTGGACACACTTATCTCCCTCAATAGCTTTAAACACCAGCTGTCAGAGCAGCTCACAGATTACTGCACATCTATAATTTAGCCCAAACAACTACCCCCTCCCCTACTGTATTTATTTTGCTCCTTTGCACCCCATTATTTCTACTTCACATTCTCCCACTGCAAATCTACCATTCCAGTCTTTTACTCGCTAGATTGTATTTACTTCCCCACCATGGCCTTTTTTGCCATTACCTCCCTTATCTCACCTCATTTGCTCACATTGTATATAGACTTATTTTTCTACTGTATGTTTGTTTTACTCCATATGTAACTCTGTTGTTGTATATGTCGAACTGCTTTGCTTTATCTTGGCCATGTCGCAATTGTAAATGAGAACTTGTTCTCAACTTGCCTACCTGGTTAAATAAAAAGGTGAAATAAATAAATAAATAAATAAATAAAAATATTTCAAATTTTTTTTTACGGAAAAAGCACACCATGCAATAATCTACGGCACTCAGAGCCCAAATCAGCCAAATAAATATCCAGCGTGTTGTGTAGTCTACATTAGTCAGAAATAGCATAATAAATATTCACTTAACTTTGATGATCTTCATCAGAATGCACTCCCAGGAATCCCAGTTCCACAATACATGTTTGATTTGTTCGATAATGTCCATCATTTATGTCCAAATAGCTACTTTTGTTAGCATGTTTTGTAAACAAATCCAAAGTCACGAAGCGTGTTCACTAGGAGCAGACGAAATGTCAAAAAGTTCCGTTACAGTCCGTAGTAACATGTCAAACGATGTATAGAATCAATCTTTAGGATGTTAACATAAATCTTCAATAATGTTCCAACCGGACAATTCCTTTGTCTGTAGAAAAGCAATGGAATGCGAGCTAACTCTCATGACCGCGCGTCACGAGCCTGTGGCTCTCTGCCAGACCATTGACTCAACGAGCCCTTATGAGCCCCTCCATTACAGTCTAAAGACTGTTGACATCTAGTGGAAGCCTTAGGAATTGCAACATGACCTTATTCTTCCAAGCTACTCAATACTGCCCCCCCAGTAACCAAGAAGTTAACACCCCTAGTGTCCACTATGCGTATTTAGCATGCCATTCAGATGAGCTAACTCACTGGCAGTCTTCCAACCATTGGTCAACCATTGAATCGGTTCGTCTTTGTTTACCTCAATGACATCCTGATCTTCTCCAAGACCCTTCCGGAACACATCCTGCAAGCCCGCCAAGTCCTGAGACGTCTCCAGCAGTTCCTTGGGTTTGGCCATTTTTACAGGCGTTTTACAGAACTTTGGTGCCGTGGCAGTGCCTCTCACAGCTCTACCCTGCAAGTCCCAGACCTGTTTCGGCTGGACCCCCGAAGCTGACAGGCCATTCATGGAGTTCAAGGGACATTTCACCTCCGGACCCATCCTCGTTCATCCTGATCCTACTCGTCCCTTTGTGGTAGAGGTGGATGCCTTGGACATTTTCCAAGCGTTTCTCGCCAGCGGAATGCAACTACGATGTGGGCAACAGAGCTCTTGGCAGTCAAGTGGGCCCTTGAGGGGTGGAGACACTGGTTGGAGGGGGCACCTCATCCTTTCGTGATCTGGACAGACCATAAGAACTTGGTCTCCATTCAAGAAGCCAGGAGGTTGAATGCTCGCCAGGCGGGCTCCGTTTTACAGGGTCAACTTCACTCCAGCCTAATCGCCTGGGATCCAAGAATCAGAAAGCAGATGCCCTGTCAAGGAGGGACTCAGAGCCCATCATCCCCAGCTCCCGCATTGTGTCTCCACTTGTTATGGAATATAGAAACCATGGTACGACAAGCCCAGACCCGAGAACCTGACCCTGGCGGGGGTCCCACTAACAGACTTTATGTTGCACGTGGCCAAAGCAAGTCGTAAAAACAGAGCCCCGGCTGGGTTGGTCCAACCTCTGCCCATCCCCAGCCAGCCCTGGTCCCACCTGTCCGTAGACTATCACAGGGTTACCTCCATCCCAAAGGCTTACCACTATCCTTGTGGTCATTGGTCAGTTCTCCAAGGCAGCCCATTGCCTTACCAAAGTTGCCCTCAGTGAAGGAGTCTTGAGACTACAGACTTTCTCAGGACATTGTCTCGGATCGTGGGCCCCAGTCCATCACACGGTATTGGAAAGCCTTCTGCTCCCTGTTGGGGGCGTCGGTGAGTCTCTCCTTAGGGTTCCACAGTCGAATGGGCAAACAGAGCAGGCCAGCCAGGAGCTGGAGAAGTTCCTCCCCTGTCCTCCCCTCCTACTTGTCTGAGCGCCGTATGCTCACAACACATTGCTGAACTCATCCAATGGACTGTCGCCGATTGAGTGTCAGTTCTGTTTTGCCCACCGTTTTCTGAACAAGATGCCGAAGAGCGGGTGTCATCATCCGAGGCGTTCATTCGAAGATGATCGCCCTCTGATCCAGGTGAGGCAACAACCTTTCTCCGATCATCTGCCTGACACCAACACGCAAACCGCCACCGAAGGCCTCTTCGGCTCCTCCGACCGGAGGCTGTCCACCGGTGATCTTCCCTTAAAAGTAGGACTCGGGCCTCCCGGGTGGCGCAGTGGTCTAAGGCACTGCATCGCAGTGCTAGCTGTGACATCCTTGTCTCATCGCGCACTAGCGACTCTTGTGGCAGGCCGGGCGCAGTTTAAAAATAATCCTGTGGCGGGCCGGGAGCAGTGCACACTGATCAGGTCGCTAGGTGTACTGTGTTTCCTCCGACACATTGGTGCAGCTGGCTTCCGGGTTGGATGCGCGCTGTGTTAAAGAAGCATGGCTGCCTGCTCGGGACATCCTGGATCTGGGACTCCAACCAACTACGTGGTAGTTGACTGCCAAGAGGAGCGGCTCCAAGGCTGGAGCCGCTCCTAGAAGGGGGAGGTACTGTCCTGTCATGGTTCCACCTGTCACCAGAGAGCGGCATAGACCGTCCTAGGGCCATTAACGACACTCAGGTGCGTCCTACTTAATCGTTATGATTTCCCTGTTAAAAGGTGTGTTTTCGGTTGTCCTTTGCTGAAGATTGAATTATGTGCCGTGTGCGTTTGTCTCCTGAGTTTGAGACTTTGTTGTTTTCCCACTCTTCCCTCCGTTACAGTTTCTCAGTAACGTATTATGTTTATCCCTTACCACTGATTCCTCATCTGGTCTCTTCTCTGTACCTGGGTCTAAACTCACCATGTCAGAGAAAGATGTTGGCCTTAAGTAATTGTCTTTGGCCCCCTCCCAGTTAGAGGGAGTGATGAGCTCTACGGCAGAGTTTCACAACTCAATCGCTGGTTGAAAACGGTTTTCTGCCCCCTCCCAAAATATTGATGTTTTAGATAACTGTCCCCCTTTCTGAGACTCTCACACAAACCAGACCAAGCCTGGCCTGCTGAAGAATGTCTGCCACTAGCAGTCAGTGTAGTAAGCTCAGCTTTCCCCCTTGAGACTGTGTCTGTGTCTCGATCTTGGTCAGGCAAAACATGGCAGTGTTCGCCTTAGCAATCTCAGTGGAATAAAGTCGTTCTCCATTACAGTCATTATTGAAAGAGATTGTGATAATATCTCAAAATAGGACTACTTAATGTTAGTTCCCTCACTTCCAAGGCAGTCAGTCAGTCAATTAACGAATTACTGATCATAACCTCGATGTGATTGGCATGACTGAAACATGGCTCAATCCTGATGATATTTACTGTGTTACATGAGGCCTCTCCTCCGTTTTACAATAGTGACCATACACCCCCCCTCGCATCCCTCGAAAGACAGAAGTGTTGCTAAAATTAACGACAGCAAATTTCAATACGAAAAGAGGACTACATTTGTGTTTAGTAATGAAATCTATGCAGCTTACTCAATCACTTTTATAGCTACCGTTTACAGGCCTCCTGGGCCGTATACAGCTTATCTGACTTAGTTGTCTGAATTCCGATTGGACCTCTCAGTCATGGCAGATATTCACATTTTAGGTGACTTCAATATTCACATGGAAAAGTCCACAGACCCACTCCAAAAAGGCTTTCGAAGCAATCAGCGACTCAGTGGGTTTTGTCCAACATGTCTCCGAACCTACGCATTGCCACAGTCATAACCTAGATCTAGTTTTGTCCCATGGAATAAATAGTGGATCTAAAAGGTTTCCACAACCCTGGACTATCTATTGCTTGCAATCGCAACAACTAATCTGCTCAGACCCCAACCAAGGACTATTACTATTTAATGACCATATGAATTACTTTCAATGTACTGCTAATAACAAACTTTATTGTTAGTGCCAAGTGCAATATCAATATCTTCAATATTTTGGCTGGTTGTAAAAGTAAACTAAGATCTAATCATTTTATTTGTTTACAGCCCATTGTGGTGAGTGACATTCATTAATGTGTCAACCTGACAAGATAACTCTTTAGGTCACAACTCAAATTAAATACGGCAAATGTTTAAATGGATGTTTAATGTCCCAGCGAAGAAAAAGCTGAAGAAAAGGGTAGGGCTTTGAGGAGTCTTTACCAGAGTGTGGAGAGTGAAGAAATAAGTCACGTATCTACATTGCCCAAGATGACCGCTGCTGACCAGACCAGTTTCCATCTCCTTCACCTTCACCCCCACCCTCCATCTTCCTTATTTGTATCATTTCAAAACTCTTCTAATAAACATCCTCTACTAAAGAGGACAAACATTAGGTGTACAGATTTGTTGAATATGTGGTGTTACTGTTATTATAGAATTACAGGATATTCCAAAAGGCATACGTATTAAACTCCAATACATATATAAGCAAAATCCATGGAGAAAAAAAAAAAATCCTAGGAGTATGATACACTTTGAGAAGACTGAAAAAAAGTCCCCACACACTTGGATAAATTAAATACTACTTTTAGTTCTTATGTTCCTGCACCTAAACTAGCATGTTGGATGTGATAGATTCCTCCAGTATGATACACACACATGATTTTAAAATTAGCACTGTACCATATTTCTGCTTGTCTGTCAGCAAACAACCCGACCATCGTCTCTCCTCTGAGTGCTTTTGCTGCTTCCTTGAACACTGGCACACCTGAGAGACACACACACTATGAGACGAGAGAATTCCATTTTAATTCATGATTGTTATATATGTTAATGCCACACACATACGCTACCTGTGTCTGCTGTGGAGCTGAACAGGCCTAGTACTGTGACAGGGGCGATAGCTGCATGTCGCTGGTACAGGTCCCCCTCCAAGAATGATGTCACCTCATCAGGAGAGGACAGGAGGACAGGGGACACCAGACGACTCCTGGGTCACACACCAAAATAAAAAACACAGACATGGTGATGTGAAGGCCCCATGGTTTGACGGTCTTATCACATGTACGCAACCGCTCAGACAGGGGTTTGATCCCTTTCTCCCCCGCTCTTTCTAAGCTGTCTGACTAACACGCAAAAATGCTTTAAAATCTTTATGAAAGAAGACATGGCTGGGCACCCTTTAGAACAGTGTTTCCCCCCAAAAAAATGTCACACACACACACACACACACACAAAAGCACTCATCTTCCAGATGAGGAAAGAATGCACCCGTTTTAAGAACAAATGAATAAATGTGCAGAAAAGGGTGAAATTTGAGAAAGGTAGGTAACATGTAAACAAAGCATTAAGGTAACATGTAATAACACACTACCATGTCACTTTGTTATTATAATATGTAAATGAAGGCATTACGGTAACAAGTAAATTAAGCTAGAATTGTATTTATTTATTCTGAGCACCTTCAAAGTTCGACTGCCATTGTAACCTCACAGCAGCGATTCCCATCCTTTTTTCTCTCTACATAATGGCCTTTTAATAGAACATGTAAATGAAGGCATTACAGTAACATACATGTAAATGAAGGAAGTTCTAGCTTTAGTTTTTTGAGCCTTCCTTCGAGGGTAAACAATATATCTACTGTACACAACACATTTATAGCTGAACATTCTGCAACTTTGAACCCACCTGAACTGGCCCCATATACCTAGTTTGAAGGAGATGTCCATAAATGCAATAGAATATTCTATATGTTCTATTTTGCTTTAGTGGAGGTGTCACTCACAGCATGATGAACCTGTTCAGGCTCTCAGTACCCAGCATGCCTTGGTAGGGCTGGCTAGGCTCCTGTGGGCGGTACAGACGGACGGTGGGAAAGGAGCGGATTTTCTGAGCGCTGCACACGTCAGTCCACTCCCCACAATCCAGCACAGCCAGCTCCACGTCGCTGACGTCAGCGTCTTGTAGATACATCCGGATAGACAGGACACGTTAGATACATGCATAAAGACAACTGACACATTGATGTAAAATGGATAGGCTACATATACAGTTCACCGTCACATTCCTTAAGATGCCAAATAGATACAATCAACAGATCTGGATATCAAATACATAAAGATATACAGACAAATGGCATAAGTATCCGACAGTCAGGCATATTGATCTGACGGACCAGATGAAAATAGTTCTATTGACCGAGCCTAAATTGTCTTATCGACCACAAGGTCTTTGTAGGACTCGTCTTATTGACAGAGCCAAAAAAAAGGTCATATTGATTAACTGTCAAGATTATCAGGGAACTTACCTAACCCCTTTTGCTTCAAGTACAGTGATTTACAATAACATTGAAAGGAGAACTGCTGAATCAACCATTCAAATGCATGTCTTAATGCATTACCTTCTAGGGATTCTGACACCTCTATGTAGGACTGCATGAAAGCCATGGAGACAGCATCCCCTGGTGGAGAAAAATAGAACGACTTACATTTCAATACAGAAATGTAAAAGTAGTCAAATAAACATGTTATGGATTCCACATTATCTTAAATAACAGGACCGAGGGGTGTCTTTTACACTAGCATGGGCACCTGTCATCATGCCAAACAAATGTTTGGGAGTTGACATGATAGCACAAACAAATCTGAAATCATGCTACTTGTACACTGATTGTCTTATACAGAACTGTGTGTTTCTTTGCCATGGCAATTCTGAATCATAAAATACATTTGAAAATGATAATCAAAGGAAAACTAGTAGAATGATTTGCACCCGTCTCGGTGGACTAATCCATTGAGGAGGCCACGGGGATAGCACAGTCCATTTTAAGACGTGATACTGAAGAGGTATATGGTTACATTAAGTAAAAAATAAATGGTGCAACACTAATACATCTAATGTTATTCTATAACAAATGCGCTTTCTACCACGTTGGATATAGTCGCTGTCTGCGGTTCTGAAACAATCTTCAGAAGAATTGCCGCCTTTCCCTACATTGCTATGTGCATAATAGCTAAATTAACCGGCATATTGAGATTGAGAACAATGCAGCAGAGGCAACAGCAGACGAGGAAACAGCCCTATTCGGACGGGATTCGTTTTTACTGGGGGTGGTCGGGTTATGCAATTATGTGCACAAGCACAAACCACCACATAGGTAATTCTAGTCCTATTCGCATATGCCATGTCAGTCATTTGTACATGGCAGGAGTAATAATTCCAGACGGTTTAGCGAGTTCAGTGTAGCCCTGTTATAGCCTGTACTTTATTTCAAATGTAATTATCACTATTTACATTCTACCCCTCCTCAGCCTATGCTGTTGGCCAGCTCGAGTTTGAGAATGAGAGCAATACTGGGAGGTACAAGCTCAGAAACATAGCCATGGTCCGCTGGCATAGCCAACACCTGTCTGAGCAAGGTTATTATAGTTTTGGGATTTTATATTAGTTTTAATTTCTACAATTTTAAAAAAAATTCAGTGTTAGACAGATTGCGCTCATTTTTATTTAGTTACATAAAACTATTTCTACACATACAGTGCATTCGGAAAGTATTCAATCCCTTAGACTTTTTCCACTGTTACGCAACAGCCTTATTCTAAAATGTATTAAATGAATGTTTCCTCAATCTACACACAAAACCCCATAATGACAAACTGAAAAAATGTTGGCAAATTTATTACAAATGTAAAAAAAGAAAAATTACATTTACATAAGTATTCAGACCCTTTAGCACAGATTACAGCCTGGATGGTGCCAGGTTTCCTCCAGACGTGAAGCTTGGTATTCAAACCAAAGAGTTCAATCTTGGTTTCATCAGACCAGAGAATTGTTTCTCATGGTCTGAGAGTCCTTAGGTGCCTTTTACTGAGGAGTGGCTTCCGTCTGGCCACTCTACCATAAAGGCCTGATTGGTGAAGTGCTGCAGAGACGGTCATCCTTCTGGAAGGTTCTCCCATCTCCACAGAGGAACTCTGGAGCTCTGTCAGAGTGACCATTGGGTTCTGGGTTCTTGGTCACCTCCCTGACAATGGCCCTTTTCCCCCCCGATTGCTCGGTTTGTCGAGGCAGCTAGTTCTAGGAAGTTTCTTGGTGGTTCCAAACTTCATCCATTTAACAATGGAGGCCACTGTTCTTGGGGACCTTTAAAGCTACAGAAATGTTTTTGAACCTTTCCCCAGATCTGTGCACAACCACTCCTTCGACCTCATGGCTTGGTTTTAGCTGACGTGCAGGGTCAACTGTGGGACCTTAGATAAACAGCTGTGTGCCTTTCCAAATCATTACCACAGGTGGACTCCAATCAAGTTATCAAAACATCTCAATTGATGATCAATGGATAAAGGATGCACCAGAGCTCAATTTCAAGTCTCATAGCAAAGGGTCTGAATACTTATGTAAATAAAGGTATGTTAAAATTATAAAATTTGCTAACATTTCGCTTTGTTATTATGGGGTAGTGTGTGGATGAGGTAAAAAAAAAAAAAAAGTTACATCAATTTCAGAATAAGGCTGTAACATTAGAGGAGCTATTTGGGTTGTATAGTTTATTTAACTAGGCAAGTCAGTTAAGAACAAATTCTTATTTATAATGACTGCCTACCAAAAGGCCTTCTGCTGGGACAGGGGCTGGGATGAAAAATAAAAATTAGGACAAAAAACACACATCATGACGAGAGAGACAACACTACATAAAGAGACCTAAGACATGGTAGCAACACAAAACATGGTAAACATTATTGGACACAGATAACAGCACAATGGGCAAGAAGGTAGAGACAACAATACATCACACAATGCAGCCACGGTCAGTATGAGTGTCCATGATTGAGTCTTTGAATGAAGAGATCTAGGCAGAGGTCCTCCGTCCAGTGTCTGTGTTCCTTTTGCCCATCTTAATCTTTTTTTTACATTTATTTTTGTATTTATAATTTTTTGTAATTATTATTTTAAAAATCGGCCAGTCGGAGATATGGCTTTTTCTTTGCAACTCTGCCTAGAAGGCCAGCATTCCAGAGTTGCCTCTTCACTGTTGACGTTGAGACTGGTGTTTTGCAGGTACCATTTAATGAAGTTGTCAGTTGAGGACTTGTGAGGCGTCAGTTTCTCAAACTAGACACTAATTAACTTGTCCCCTTGCTCAGTTGTGCACCGGGGCCTCCCACTCCTCTTTCTATTCTGGTTAGAGCTAGATTGCGCTGTTCTGTGAAGGGAGTAGTACACAGCGTTGTACCAGATCTTCAGTTTCTTGGCAATTACTCGCATGGAATAGCCTTCATTTCTCAAAACAAGAATAGACTGACGTGTTTCAGAAGAAAGTTACTTGTTTCTCCAGCACCTTTGTGGGAATTTGTGTTATAACGATGCACAGTAAGTGTATATTTTGTATTTGTAAAATCATTTTCGGGGTGCTAGGAATGTAGAATTTCTGATGTTCCAAAACCTTATTGCATGCGGTGGTTATTAACGTGTAGACAGAGTGTCGGTACAGTTGCGGACATTGCCCCCGCTGTGGTCAATTGTTCAAATGAGAGCATTATGGCTGTATGGCCTTCGGGTTCAAGAGCTAAAGATGAAATTATAAAAGTACATCTCAATGTGACTTGGAATTAAAAAGAATAGAGCAAAGACTGGTGCAAAATATATGGAAGGAAGGAAACGCTCACACCCATGTTTAAACCAGTTGTGGAAAAAGTACCCAATTATCATTCTATAGTAAAAGTAAAGATGACAGAAGTAATTCTCTATTAAGTTAAAGTCACCCAATAAAATACTACTTGAGTAAAAGTCTAAAAGCACTTGGTTTTAAATGTACTTGAGAAAATCCTTTCACATTCCTTATATTAAGCAAACCAGACAGCACAGTTGTTGTTTATTTTTTATGTACGGATAGCCAGGGGCACACGCCAACACTCAGACATCATTTACAAAACAAAGCATGTGTTTAGTGAGTCTGCCAGATCGGAGGCAGTAGGATTGACCAGGAATGTTCTCTAGGTAAGTGTGTGAATTGGACCATTTTACTGTCTTGCTAATCATTCAAAGTGTACTTTTGGTTTTCAGGGGAAATGTATGGAGTAAAAAGTACAATATTTTCCTTTAGGAATGTAGTGGAATAAAAGTTGTCAAAAATATGAAATAGTAAAATAAGGTACAGAACCCCAAAAAACAACTTAAGTAATACTTTAAATTATTTTTACACCCCCAATCCAAGGCTTTAACTTTAGTAGTACGTGTAAGAATCAAGTTGGCCACCAAGATAGGCATTTTTTAAACATCGACAAATATCCTGGCCACATTTACACGTCAGATTCCATAGTTTAAGTTGTCCATTTTATAATACAAATAAATCATATTTTAAGTGTCGTTAAATGTGCGCACACACACACACTTTAATTCTAGCCTCATTTCATCCTGTGGCCACAGGTGATAAATAAAATAACAGATTACACATTAAAACCTCATACAGAACGATATAAAAGCAACATGCTCACATTTCACGTAAAACAGCACCACCGTGTAGTCACTCTCTGCCACTGTGCTGTGGAACGTGTCAGCAGTGAGTTCTGTGACAGCATCCATGTCCAGACTCTGGCCCCTGTCTCTGTACACAGACTCCGCCACCTCATCATCAAGCACATCTAGTGACAAAGAAGCAGTCAACCAATTGTACAGTGGGAACAGAGTGCTATAAACATTTAATTTAATGCACACTCATAAACAACCCACTTCTATCTACACACCTGCCTAGGGAGGGGCTAGACACGTTTCTACAATGCCCCTTCTAATTTAATATAACGAAAAGTGTTTAGGGTTAATGAAAAATTGTAGAGCGCAGAGAAATGAAAGTGAAATTTAAAAATGTTGTGTCACCATTTAAATTCTGTGATCTGGTTTCTTGTTGGCATTACAATACATGTACAATTTGTTTATGATGTTGATCTGAAACAAGGAAAAGGAAATAGATATATCTACAACAAGACCCCTTCTTACCAAGAGTGGCCCAATTATCATCGTCCTCTTCCTCCTCCGGAGTGCTCTCATCTCTGAACAGGTCGATAACCTCCTCTAGATTGTTCAGAATCAGGTACTTGACCTCTGAACCCTGACAAACACAGCATTTTGTTAGTGTCTAAGTGTGTGTATGTAACTTTTGAGCTGTGGAAAGAATTTCTCCTTGAAGGACAACAAACACCAATCAATATACTTCTGTTGAAAATGAGGACATTTTGATTGTACACTACAATGGTAATAAACAGGACTTCTTTATACCACATACAGTGAGCGCCAAAAGTATTGGGAGAGTAGGCAGGTTTTCATGGACGGAGATTAAATTTGTCAAAAGCATTTGTCATAAACATTTCGACATGTGGAATGGAAACGGCAGATAGCAGACATTTTCTAAAGCTCGACAACATTTTTATCCATTCGACGGGTGGATTTTTATTTTTTGTCAAACTTTCTTTGCAGCAAATGATAGTGTTTCTCGAATAAATGATGGTTGCTGAATGCTTTTGAAGGTACGCAGAGCACTGCACATTTAATTCTAAATGCCTAGTGTACTTCTAGAAAAATACATTTATTGTTGAAAAAAAATAATTACATATATTTGCAGGACAAGGACAGTGGCCCAAAAATCTCCAAAGTATCACAGCTGGAGAATTGCAGACCTTAGTTGGGTCTTGTGGTCAGAATATCTCCAAAACTACAATCAGATGCCACCTACATAACCACAAGTTGTTTGGGAGGGTTGCCACAAAAAAAGCCTTTGCGGTCATCAAACAAACTGAACTTGTTAGGACACATGGTATCATGGACTCCAAGTACCAGCAGATATTAAAATAAAACCTGACAGCCTCTGTTAGGAAGCTTAAACTGGGCCGTGGTTGGATCTTCCAGCAGGACAATGATCCAAAGCACACCTCAAAAACAGTTCACTGACGATAGAATCAAGGTTTTGCCATGGCCATCTGAGTCCCCTGACCTAAACTCCATAGTAAACCTGTGGGATGAGCTGAAGAGACTCCACAAGCATAGACCTCAGATCTGAAGAGATTCTGTATGGAGGAATGGTCTCAGATCCCTTGCCATCTGTTCTCCAACCTCAACACATTTAAGAGAATAGATAGACTCATAGCTGTTCTTGGCAAAAGGAAGTAGCACAAAGTATTACATGAAGGGGTGCCAATAATTGGGGCGCACATATTTGTTTATGATAACAATTTTCTTTCAATTATTTTACTTTAAAAAAAAGTTAGATTTGTGTGAATATTTTGAATAAAAGACCAAGAGGATAAACAATATACTTTTTTTACAGCCCGTTTTGCTGATATTTACCAAGGGTGCCAATTAGTGGAGGGCCCTGTAAATAATGTATTGTGCAATTTGAGTCACTTATTTTAAATAAGAATAGAATACATTTCTAAACACTTCTACATGAATGTGGATGCTACCTTGATTACAGAACCCTGAATGAATAGTGAATAACGATGGGTAAGAAAATTAGAAGCACAAATATCATACCTCCAAGACATCTCACCATTACAATAACAGGAGAGGTTAGCATTTTTGGGGGGTATGATATTTGTGCGTCCATAGCTTTCGCACTCATCATTATTCACAATTAATTCAGGATTATCCATAATCATGGGAGCATCCACATTAATGTAGCAGTGTTTAGAAACATTCTATTCTTATTTACAACAAAAGTGAATCCAATGACAACACAATTTACCATTAATTTCTACTGGGCACAAAATAATCTGAAACACAACCAAAACACACAGTAAGTGCATCCAACAAGTTTGTAGAGTCACAACCTTGATGTAGTCATTGCATGCTAGGAATATGGGACCAAATACAACACTTTTTGTTATTTTAATACACATAAGTGAATTTGGTCCCATGAAATGGGGTAGACTGTATAAAAAGTGCTGTAATTTCTAAAACGGTTCACCCGATGATGAAAATCCCCTCAAATTAAAGCGGACAGTCTGCACTTCTACCTCATTGTCATTGTATCATTTAATTCCAAAATGCTGGATGGAGTACAGAGCCAAAACAACAAAAAAGTGTCACTGTCCCAATACTTTTGGAGCTCACTGTAACTAAGCATGGTGGTATAGCCATCACAAATAATATTTTGTTGGGAGAAATGGATTGCTTTCTATAAAGCAATTTATGTAACTTGCAAAATAATAAAAAGGGTCTCACCTCTCCTGGTAGTCTGTAAGCAGCATTGTATTCCAGTGGGATTTTTACATCAGGACTCTCTCTGCCACAGATCAGAAAGAATAGTCAGTTTACTCTTTGCTTGTGTTGTTGGAATAGATTACATGTTAATTCAATGGTCATGTCAAGTACATCTGAAAGGCTTGAATAGGTACACACAATACAGGGGGTCCAGTGCCAAGCTCATCAGAACTACTACCATATTGCTCACTTTACAAATCCTTTCAGATCTTTATGAGTGCATAGAGGGTAGGGGCTAAAGATCATGGACCAAGCCATATTGCAATAGGTAGGAACTACCAACCCATGATGACTATAACCAGGGTAATGTTAAATTAGGTAACACTGAAGCAAAACGTTTCAAAATCCCCCGTTTAAAAAGGGAATGACGTCGCACTAGATAAGCGAGTCTGCTAAATTACTAAAATGTAAAACATACAAAAGAAGACAAAAACAAGCATTTCCTATAAGACACACACAGATAGTACCCCTACTACCAACCTGTTTAACTCAATTTCAGACTGTTTTCTTCCATTTCATAACAACTTAACACATCCCAACAAAAGGTAGGATGAGCCAGTGTTGTCATGGCCCTTCGCTGGTACTGACCTGTGGATGAGCACCAGGCCCACCTGGCCTCTCAGCCTCCAGGCTAGAGTTTGGGCAGTGACCCGGTCAAGGGCCACCGTGTGGGGCTGAGAGAAGAGGAAGAGCAGGGGCACCTGGAGGTGGCTGTGGACCATGTTCACCTCTGAGGGCTCCACTGAGGCCTCACTCTGATATGGAGAGAAATTGTATAAACTTTTTTAATCCCAGACATGAACAATAACAACAAAAAGATGGTGGAACTCTAGTGATTTTGCTCCAACAAGGGATATGTGTATTCTGCCTGTACCCTAAGAATCGCTAATCAAGAAGGCTGTTTTATTTGCTTGTTTTGAATGTTGAAGTTGTCTTTGAAGTGAATATATTGTTGACAATGGACGCAGACACTGTGGCAGGGACTGCCAGGAGGGTGGCTCCAGTATTCACTCTGTCTGAAATCAACCACCAGCAAGGGAGTGGAGACTGATTTGAGACTGGGCAACCTGGCTTCTCACCACCAGTGGGGCTTCCATCAGCTGGAGGAAGGTGTAGATGTGGAGGGTGGTGAGGGCTCTCCTTAGGGCCGTGTGTGGACAGGGGTCTGAGTGCTGGGATTGGGATGCACCCTTACAGTGCAGGAACCATAGACCTGCTGTCAGAGATGAAATATCCTCCACCCTGCAATGTATCACAAGAGGAAGATGACACCAATAGTCATAATATGCCAAATTGTAAATTATGCCTTTTTGTGTGATCTGAAAGAAAGATAAGTGTAAGCAATATTGGAATAAGTATATTTAGGCTATCAAAGTCTCAGGTATCCAAACTTTCAGATATACACAAAATGTCTAGGGGTCAGTTCAGCAAAAGTCTAAGCTATAGATATATAGAAAGAGGATTCTAGTTACCTTGTCATGGTGCAGACCCATTTGGTCATACCAAACGGGCATCTACGTATATCATTCAGGACTAGACATCTGACTTTCACATTTCATACAGAAGAGGGAATGATATTTCAATAGCATATTATTTTATACACCGTATCATCACGGTCATGTTCAGTAGAGAGAAAACTGTTTGAAACAAGAGTGAAAGGGGATGTACATCCTGTATTTGACCAATATTTTTCTCTTTTTCATTAGACTTGGGTGGTATCTTGATTTTCATACCGACCTTGTTCCATCCCAGGATATTTGGTAATACAGACACTGAACACAAGGGGCACTATTTTCAAACCCCACTGAGGCTCTGTAATCTGAAGGTTAGCAATGCTAACAAGTATACGTAAATTTCCATAGCTAAATGCTACTGAGCGCATTGCGAGCATCTTATTCAGTCTGAAACTACACTGCTCAAAAAAAATAAAGGGAACACTTAAACAACACAATGTAACTCCAAGTCAATCACACTTCTGTGAAATCAAACTGTCCACTTAGGAAGCAACACTGATTGACAATAAATGTCACATGCTGTTGTGCAAATGGAATAGACAACAGGTGGAAATTATTGGCAATTAGCAAGACACCCCCAATAAAGGAGTGGTTCTGCAGGTGGGGACCACAGACCACTTCTCAGTTCCTATGCTTCCTGGCTGATGTTTTGGTCAATTTTGATTACCACTCTAGTGGTAGCATGAGACGGAGTCTACAACCCACACAAGTGGCTCAGGTAGTGCAGCTCATCCAGGATGGCACATCAATGCGAGCTGTGGCAAGAAGGTTTGCTGTGTCTGTCAGCGTAGTGTCCAGAGCATGGAGGCGCTACCAGGAGACAGGCTAGTACATCAGGAGACATGGAGGAGGCCGTAGGAGGGCAACAACCCAGCAGCAGGACCGCTACCTCTGCCTTTGTGCAAGGAGGAGCACTGCCAGAGCCCTGCAAAATGACCTCCAGCAGGCCACAAATGTGCATGTGTCTGCTCAAACGGTCAGAAACATACTCCATGAGGGTGGTATGAGGGCCTGACGTCCACAGGTGGGGGTTGTGCTTACAGCCAAACATCGTGCAGGACATTTTTCATTTGCCAGAGAACACCAAGATAGGCAAATTCACCACTGGCGCCCTGTGCTCTTCACAGATGAAAGCAGGTTCACACTGAGCACGTGACAGACGTGACAGCCTGGAGACGCCGTGGAGAATGTTCTGCTGCCTGCAACATCCTCCAGCATGACCGGTTTGGCGGTGGGTCAGTCATGGTGTGGGGTGGCATTTCTTTGGGGGGCCGCACAGCCCTCCATGTGCTCGCCAGAGGTAGCCTGACTGCCATTAGGTATTGAGATGAGATCCTCAGACCCCTTGTGAGACCATATGCTGGTGCGGTTGGGTTCTTCCTAATGCAAGACAATGCTAGACCTTATGTGGCTGGAGTGTGTCAGCAGTTCCTGCAAGAGGAAGGCATTGATGCTATGGACTGGCCCGCCCGTTCCCCAGACCTGAATCCAATTGAGCACATCTGGGACATCATGTCTCGCTCCATCCACCAACACCACAGACTGTCCAGGAGTTGGCGGATTATTTAGTCCAGGTCTGGGAGGAGATCCCTCAGGAGACCATCCACCACCTCATCAGGAGCATGCCCAGGTGTTGTAGGGAGGT
This sequence comes from Oncorhynchus clarkii lewisi, assembly GCF_045791955.1. NCBI lineage: Eukaryota > Metazoa > Chordata > Actinopteri > Salmoniformes > Salmonidae > Oncorhynchus > Oncorhynchus clarkii. The sequence continues at coordinate 23,466,814 of NC_092165.1, read as the reverse complement.
CATACAGGCACGTGGAAGCCACACACACTACTGAGCCTCATTTTGATTTGTTTTAAGGACATTACATCAAAGTTGGATCAGCCTGTAGTGTGGTTTTCCACTTCAATTTTCAGTGTGACTCCAAATCCAGACCTACATGGGTTGATCAATTTGATTTCCATTGATAATTTGTGTGATTTTGTTGTCGGCACATTCAACTATGTAAAGAAAAAAGTATTTCATAAGAATATTTCATTTATTCAGATCTAGGATGTGTTATTTTAGCGTTCCCTTTATTTTTTTGAGTAGTGTATTTGCAGGTTAGACATCCCAGCTCATCAAGTCATACAAGTAACAAAAACGCTACTCATAAAAAAAAATAGACAGCAAGGCTCTTGACCCATGAGGGGGTTCTCCGCTGTTACCAAGCAAAGCTTGATTTTGAAAGAAGCTAACCAGCTAAATAATGTAACTACTAAGTCAGCAAACCAAATGCTCAACAGCAGAGCATTTAGCAGATTTCAGACAGTTAACCCTTGTAGTTACAAGATATCTAGTTGGCAAACAGTTGTGAATTACAGACTGTAACTATATACAATGGTTGCTACACTAAAAGTTTTGCAATTATGCTGAGGTAATTTGTGGTTTAGTACTTTACCCTGCGTCACCACTTCATTGCTCCAGACCAGCGCAAGGGGGAGTTGGACCGAAAAGTATCATCAGTGCTCTTACTGTGTCTGACAATGAATGGGCGACTGATAATTGTGCACAATTTCAGAATTACTTACCGGTACTAAAATTGTTGTTACTAAGGTTATTTCACTCTTAAACCCACTCCCGACCAGTCACATTGTAACAGTGTCTGAGTGGCGCAACGGTCTAAGACACTGCATACCGTGCAACCTGTGCATACCCGTGCCGGCCTTAACTTTATCCTCACTCAATTTACGTTATTTGAAAATGAAAACTCTAAAATATTGTAATTTTTTTTAAACAAAGCGATTATTATAAAAGCCCATTGGATATTCTCACAGATATATTAATAACCCTGTTATTAGCAGGACAATATATATTGGTTATGGATCCCGAGTGGGGCACAATGGGATTGCCTTGCAGTTCTCCAACTGTATCCACTGAAAGCGCGCAAGGTTCAAGGCACGAGGGCAGGGGACGAGCAGCAGAGCTGCGCACAGAAGACCGACCTAGCCCACAGGGAAGGGAGGAGGGAGGGGTAGCACAGAGTAACAGGTTGACTACACCGCTCGCATCACAAAATACATTTTGAAATCTATATTATTCAATTATTGCACCCACACTGCTTGCGCGCGCCAACAAGCATCTGCGTTGAAGAGTTAAAATAGAAGTTAGTTCTATTTCTGAAGCAGATCGCACTGCAATTACTGCCTCTCCCATTTCCTCATAGGGTTATAGAAGCAGGTACCCACGTGCCTCCTCATTGGTTATACCCACATGGGTGACTGAAAGACAAAATAGGTCAGTGGCGGTTACCTAATTTATGAAAGTTGCCAATCGCAATATAAAGTCAAGAGAAGAAAAAGCCTGGAAGGAGGAGAGATGACTAGAAACGGTTCGGTTGACCGTTTTATGTGTGGATTAATTGGTGGAGTAGAGGACCTTGTGCATTTCAGGTCAAATAACAACTCAATGTTTATATCCCGGGACAAATTAGCTAGCAATAGAAGCTAGTTAAATAGGACAATTCAGCTAGCAAGCGCAAGCTAGCTCGCTTGCCATAAATGTTTAATGCTTTTCGACCTGTCCCCAAATTAATATAATTGGTTCAGAGTTTGTTTTGATATTTTAACATTTGTGTTGCGATCGCGTTTGTTGTGGGGGGACAAAATACAGTTATGCACGATGGCGCATGCGCACAGTTGGTTTGAGTTCCGTGCAACACTTTAAGGGGCATTGCACTAATAATGGCGCTGACTAAACATTCCCCCTGTTCTGTTCTTAGTGCCAGTCTGCACGTTCAAACTAAAACAACGTAGATCAATTAGATTTTTCACTGAATCTCTGTTTGGGTATTGATTAGACTGCAATTATACAGTAAAAATGTTATGCTCTTAGTGTAACCTTTATTTTTTACCTTTATTTAACTAGGCAAGTCAGTTAAAGAACAAATTCTTATTTTCAATGACGGCCTAGGAATAGTGGGTTAACTGCCTGTTCAGGGGCAGAACGACAGATTTGTACCTTGTCAGCTCGGGGATTTGAACTTGCAACCTTCCGGTAACTCGTCCAACGCTCTAACCACTAGGCTACCCTGCCGCCCCATTTAACTAGTCTAGTAAGTTTAGTAAGAACAAATTCTTACTTACAAGGACAGCCTACTCCTTCCTCCCCGTCGGGGAATTGAACCCCGGTCTCCCACGTGCCCAGTATGGGGATTCTTTAGCTAAATACATCTGTGTGAATGTGCCTTTGGCATGCTGCAAGGAGGCATGAGGACTGCAGATGTGGCCAGGACAATAAATTGCCATGTCTGTACTGCGAGACATCGAAGACAGCGCTACAGGGAGACAGGACGGACAGCTGATTGTCCTCACAGTGGCAGACCACGTGTAACAACACCTACACAGGATCAATACATTCGAACTTCACACCTGCGGGGCAGGTACAGGATGGTAACAACAACTGCCAGAGTTACACCAGGAATGTACAATCCCTCCAACAGTGCTCAGATAGCCCAGCCTCTCTCACCCGATTATGGACAGAGGGCTTGTAGGCCTGCTGTGAGGCAGGTCCTCACCAGACATTACCGGCAACAACGTCACCTATGGGCACAAACCCACCGTCGCTGGACCAGACAGGACTGGCAAAAAGTGCTCTCCACTGACAAGTTGTGTTTTTTTCTCACCAGGTATGATGGTCGGATTGGCGTTTATCGTCAAAGGAATGAGCGTTACACCGAGGCCTGTACTCTGGAGCGGGATCGATTTGGAGGTGGAGGGACCGTCATGGTCTGGGGCGGTGTGTCATGGCATCATCGGACTGAGCTTGTTGTCATTGCTGGCAATCAACGCTGTGCGTTACAGGGAAGACATCCTCCTCCCTCATGTGGTACCCTTCCTGCAGGCTCATCCTGACATGACCCTCCAGCATGACAATGCCACCAGGCATACTGCTTGTTCTGTGTGTGATTTCCTGCAAGACAGGAATGTCAGTGTTCTGCCATGGCCAGTGAAGAGTCCAGATCTCAGTCCTATTGAGCACATCTGGGACCTGTTGGATCAGAGGGTGAGGGCTAGGGACATTCCCCCCCAGAATCATCCGGGAACTTGCAGGTGCCTTGGTGGAAGAGTGGGGTAACATCTCACTGCAAGAACTGGCAAATCTGGTGCAGTCCATGAGGAGGAGTGCAGTACTTAATGCAGCTGGTGGCCACACCAGATACTGACTTATTTTTGATTTTGACCACCCCCCCCCTTTGTTCAAGGACATATTATTCAATTTCTGTTAGTCACATGTCTATGTTACTTGTTCGGTTTGTCTCAGTTGTTGAATCTCGTTATGTTCATACAAATATTTACACGTGTAGTTTGCTGAAAATAAACAGTTGACAGTGAGAGGACGTTTCTTTTTTTTGCTGAGTTTAAGTAGAACTACCTAGCACCCACAATAGGAGGAGTGACGCTTGTATAGTATAAACGGACAGTAAGTGACTCAGGTCTCTTGTCATTGTGTGCTTGTAAACAAACACCACGTGACTGGGAATTACCGGTGAGCGTCGTAATGAAAAAATATATTTAAAAAAACTGCAAGAGTTGACTACAGGTGTTCACTTAAAAATATTCCCATTCATAAAAACACTTTTCCAAATAATACATGGTCTACTACACAAACCTATTTTCCTTTGAAAATTGTTTTGCCACGCTGTTCCCTACTGAACACAACCCAGCTTTATCTTGTGACTGGGGAGAGGTGGCCTCTCCTTGGAGTTCCCGAGGGGGCTATGGATGGAAGAACACTGACCCCATGTTCGTCAGCACTGGGCCTCCTGTGGTCAGCACAAACTGGTACTTGACTCCGTACACAAATGCTGTCTCCATCAACGCTCGGTGCTCTGGATAGAATGACAGGGACGTGAAGGTTACACCGAATGACAACTCAGAGAAGTTGGTACAAAGTGTTAGGCTGTACTAAAATTGAAACAAGGGGTTGAATAGCAAAATCATTTTCTATAGCTTTGGATATAAAGACATGTATGATATGAAAGCTACTTTCATCCTTGGCAACAAGTCAATAGTCAAATGGATTTCTCTTAAATCTAAAAACCCAGGCTGGGTGAAAACAATATGCCCTCTGAGATGAGGAGTGAGGAAACCTCAGACTAATTGAGATGCACCTCTTGTGGTTTCCTTCAATATTAACCTTTTAAAGGTAGTGTGGGTGACTGGACCTTACCTGGTAAGCCCAAGACCTGGACATGGCCTAGCACAATATCAGCATTGCCTTTAGCTGCCCTCTCCACTGACTGTAGCTCAGCAATTGTATGGACGTACCTCACCTCGTCAAAAAGCACAGTGCTGAGGGAGGGACAGGTCACATACATACCATTACATATATATGGCCATTCAATAAATAAATTCCCTTGCCTAAGCAGGTTACGGTAGACAAATGAGTGAAATGCATTCGTACATGTTCATGTTCCATTGTGCAACAGTATTCAAGATTTACTCAACCCTACAATAGTTAAAATTACTTTTAAAAAGTCCCTTCATACAGTGCTTTCAAAGGGTATTATTTATTGACTTTACGTCACAAAATAGCACAATCAATAATAGAGACTCTGCAAGCAAAGTGTGTGGGAGTATCTATTCATTATGTACACACAAATGAAAAATGGTATGTCATTCGTCAGTGTACTCTATATCGTACATGTTGAATTAAAGAGCAACTGGCCCTAAAAACCAACTTATAATTTATATATTTTTTTTAAACAGCCTATTAGTCAGAAGCATTGTCAAATGTCAAATGTTTATTTTTTTTACCCCTTTTTCTCCCCAATTCGTGGTATCCAATTGTTGTAGTAGCTACTATCTTGTCTCATCGCTACAACTCCCGTACGGGCTCGGGAGAGACCAAGGTTGAAAGTCATGCATCCTCCGATACACAACCCAACCTAGCCGCACTGCTTCTTAACACAGCGCGCATCCAACCCGGAAGCCAGCCGCACCAATGTGCCGGAGGAAACACCGTGCACCTGGCAACCTTGGCTAGCGCGCACTGCGCCCGGCCCGCCACAGGAGTCGCTGGTGCACGATGAGACAAGGACATCCCTACCGACCAAGCCCTCCCTAACCCGGACGACGCTAGGCCAATTGTGCGTCGCCCCATGGACCTCCCGGTCGCGGCCGGTTACGACAGAGCCTGGACGCGAACCCAGAGTCTCTGATGGCACAGCTGGCGCTGCAGTACAGCGCCCTTAACCACTGCGCCGCCTTATACTGTCAAAATTGACTACAAAGTGTAAATAGGTTAATAATGGTCATAAAGTCAGTCTCGTCCAAAACAGTTGTGAGAATTGTGGTCGTGACTGCATCACAACGTAAATGAAGGTTGGGTTTGTTTCAATCCTGCCCACAGCTGTCAGCACAGAAGTAAACATCAATTCAGATGACCCAATCATAATGTGTTTGGTAAATTTGGGTTGCCTTTGGTTAATGAACCAAATCTAAAACAAGGCCAAATACAGAAGTGAAGTCACCCTTTAAAGTGACCGGTCATTTCTTGATACACTAATTTTATTTATTAAACTTCGGGTTTACTGCCTTGTTCAGGGGCAGAACTACAAGATTTTTAACTTGTCAGCTCAGGGATTCCACCTAACAACCTTTCGGTTACTGGCTCAACGCTCTAACCACTAGTTTACCTGCCACCCCGGATCTGTCAAAGCCTCTTCCTAACAGTGAGGCTACAACGCTTCTGCTGAAGCGAGAAGCTGCCTAAAGCCAAGCTCAAAGTATGGATTAGCTCAAATAACCCATCAGTTGTCTGCATTATTTGTTAATTGGAGACACCATCTACAAAGACACTGACTCGGCAGGCACCGACTGACTGAGTTGCAAGAGTTCCAAAGGTGAGAGTTATACATCGATTGACCCCTAGGTCAGCTACTGTACTCCCAGCTCAAGGTAGAAGTCGCCCCTAACCACAGATCTAGGATCAGATTACCCTACCCTTAAAGGGCCAACCTGCAGTTGAAACAAAGCGTTATCCCCGTCACTGTTTCAGTAAAAAGCTGAGGGATGGGTCTGGAGAAATGTAGTCACTGAAATTCCTAGTCATGATATGACAATTATTGTTTTAACCATATTTTGAAGCTATACAGCATTTTTTAATTTGATTTACTTTGTTTACAAACATTGGAATAGAAGCTTATTTTGAGTCGTATGGATACGACAGTTAAACTAAGCTCATGAGGCTTAGCACAATCAGGGTACGAGGTAACGAGGTAACGAGCTCTCCTGACACCAACGCGTTGGCTTAAGATCCACAATGGATAAATCTTTGCGATTTAAAGTGACCATAAAAGCAGGCTAGCATAAGGAGAGTAAACAAATAAATAATAAAGTAACTGGATAGATAGATGGGCCAATATATTATCAAATATAAGAATCAAATGGGTACATGCTGTATCATAAATGTTTACAAATGTCCAAAAATGGATGTAGCACGCAACTGCTGATTGCCCCTTCAACCACTACAGAGGTTATACAATATCTAACCCTGTATCAGTGTTTAGGGGAAATGTTAACAAACTCTTTACTCACAAGAGAACGTGAGACACTATGGCGTCCACATCGAAGACGGTGTCTGTGTCGAAACTCTTCAGGACATTGCCACCCCTGCAAGACAAATAATATAATAGTTATGTTCATTTGTGAGAAACATCTGTTCATCTTAAACCATAAGATGCATTCTAAAATTACATTGTATTAGGTGTAATATGCATGTACTGCTCCTTAAGATCCACAATGGATATACAATACACACCTGAACAAATAAACTTTTTTCATCAGCTTCTCTCCAGTGCAGTACTTTGCTATGTGTTCATTAGTACAATTTACCTGCAAACATGCATAGACAATGAAAACAATTCATTCTAAACAGTTTACTTTGCTCTTCACATAAGTGAACTTGTAGTGCAAAGTTGATCAAAAAGTGGTCAAAGAGAATACTTGAAGTCCGGGTCTCTCTAACAGGAGGCCTTTGGCAGCCAGCAATGCATACTACAGCCGACAACAATACAGTCCTTTCAAAAACCCATACCATTTCTTATAGTAACAATAAGCCAGTGAGGATTTGTCTTACTTGTGGAATGAACAAAAGTTGCTCCAATTTGCAAGTAGAATCAACAACATGCTGTGTTCTCAAACAATCCAGTACTCCAGTGATGTCAAAATAAAACTTTATAAGACAGATATGAAAATATATCTAAATACCGCTACAACCTCCCAAGGTTCCCATCAATATCTAATTTCTCCTTGTGCAACATTGACTCAGCAAAAGCCAGTGGTGCTTGGAGTAAATCAAGGGATAAAGATTTGTGTTGGTTACCTTAGCAACTGAAATACCGTAATCTTCTAGAACATCTGCAGACTTCTCCAGCTGTTCAATGAAGAGACCTATAGTTGGATTGACTTGTAATCAAAAAGACAAAGAAATGGAATTATAGTCTGTGGGGTTAGAAGGCACCAACGTTAATAGTAAACACTTGTGTGAAATACATCAACTGCACTGCAAAAAGGCAAACATACTGTAATGAAACAAGGAAATAGCACGAGGTAACTAGCGAGCAGTGAACCCAATGACAAATGCCCTAACCAATAGCCACAACCCCAATTAGGATATAATCCCCATTATTAACTAGGGTCATTACAATACAATTTAGTATTTTATTAACCCATACCTAGGTAGGCTCATTACAATCTAAGAGTGAGTTAACCCTATTAGAGCAGTGGCTAGCGAGTTTGCCTGCAGGCTGAGAGACCCTGATTTGAGACACGCAAGTGCAAGTGTGTTTCACTATCGAGGGCCTCATCCAACTCTTGACACCAATTTAGCAAATGGTGCTAGTGCAACACCCCTTGCAAGTCTTGAACCAGGGCCTTCCAGACACTTTGGGGGGATTAATGTCCCTACCTGAGCAAGGGTCGTGAACTGCAATTGTTAGAGGTTTCGGTGCAATATGTCCACCAGCAAGTCTACAGGGCATCTTGGGCTCATATTTTTCCTCACCTGTTAATGTCACTTACCTTGTTTTCCAAAGTATATAAAATACATCTTTCCTGATTGCATTTTCTCGAAAAAATGGGCAGCTGTGTGCTCAATGAGTTTTGAGGCATTTCCAGTGGTGCATTGTTCACTTTTTGAGCAGAGCAAAAGTATGACGACACATATGAACCATGCCATGGTCGATGAAGGATCGAACCTAACAGTTCAATTGAACCGACAAAATCTAGTAGAAATTAATGGAATAAGTTACATTCAACGATGCAAGCTGGCTAGGTCTGTTATGGCATAACGCGTTGGCTACGTTATTCAGCTAACGTTACCTAGCTAAAGTAGCCAGACAAGGGCCATTTAAATTCCATGACCACGATATGGGCACTCTTAATACATTGCAGAAGCATTTTATATAACTAGCTAAAAGCAACTTACACGACCTGGTAACGAGCAGCTTTTTTTCCCACTTCAATTATGTAGCTAAACTACCCAAATGAAAGAGGGATGCTAGAACATTTTTGCTGTTTCATCTTCCTGTGTCCCACCTAACTAACCAATCAGAGTGATGGATTTTTAAAAGCAGTTGACAGCCAATCGAAAATTAAGGGGCCTGCGCCTTCAGAGCTGACATCATTGCAAGCCAATCACAAAGAAGGATTCTGGAGGTTGGGTACCATACTGACCAATGTTGAAATAGCGGGTGGAGAGAAAACTCTACAAGGCGATATGGACTGAAAAGGACACCATTGTGGTTCTAAAGCGAGGCATTTCAGTAATTTCAACACAATGTGTGATGGAAAGGGAGCCAAGATGGCGTTGGAAGAGAGCTAGTTCAAGGCTGCAGCTTATTGGTCAGTAGGCGGGCTCTAAACTGCAGCTTCACTCAGCTGATCTCTCCCTACTTCACGTCCCCTTTTTTTTCTGAGTTGTTTTTTTGCACAGATGAGCTGCTGTGCAGAGACTGGAGGGTTTTCTTGTTTGTCTGTTTTATACCTATAGCTGTTAAGTCATCCGTTCTGTCGTTAACCCTCGGATTTATGTCGGTAGGTGGTTGGTTAGTTAGTTAGTGTAGTATTATCAAGCTCGTGCATTTGTTTTTGAGTGGACATCAAAAAATAAATTATACCAAATTCGTGGAAAATACATAAAAAACTGGATCTTCTACTATATTAGAATAAAACATTAGATATGCTTATTTAAGTCGTTGTTGTTACGCTTATCCGTTCGCTATGTTGTTGAAAGAAAACCAGGTCAGCTTAAGTGTTTTCACGTCTGTAACGGACTCAAGTGATGAACCGATTCGAGCTGCGGTTCCTCCGTCTGTGGAGCTCGGACTCACCATTGTTTATACCATCCTATATTCGCTACTTTTTGTGTTTGTTTACTTGCAACTTTGGCTCATTTTGCGTTATGGACACAAGCGCTTCAGCTACCAGAGTGTCTTTCTTTTTCTCTGTTTGCTGTGGTCAGCGCTAAGGACTACATTATTTTCATTCTACTTCAAGAACGTTGTCCAAGCAAACCAGTTGCAGCCTTTGCCTTACTGGCTGTTGTACTGTTTTCCAGTATGCCTCCAATTTTTCACTCTGTGTCTGCTCAATCTTTATTTTGCACAGGTAAGTGCATGTTGATACATTTTCTGATGTTGCAATGTCATGTTTTTTATGTACACACAATCTGTCATACGTCATCTTTATTATAGGCCTATCAACTAAACATGTTTATCATGTTTTTTTGTACGTGTAATTTATCATGCTTACATTTATGAGTAAAGAGTGTGTCTCCAGACAATATGCCTATAGGGCCATTTCCATGTAAAAGGACCCATGAGCACCAACATGTAAAGTTCACAGGCGCATGACAAATTGGGTGTCAATTGAAAGCTGAGTCTGTATTTTTGAGAAATTAAGGCAAATATACATTTTTCAACTGTTTTCCATCCCAAAAAATACAAATAACAAACGGTTTTGAATTCTTGTCAGACAGATGGAAAAGGAGTCTTATAAAAAAAACACCACAACAAATTTTAAAAGATATTAGAATACATCAATACATATCTTGAAGATATTGTCTCATTTGTCTCATTTATCTCCCTCATGAGGAGGGAGGATAATGAAAGTTCACATAAGTAAAGGTAGACCTATCAATCAGTTCTAGTGTTTTTACTAATATCGACTTTGTTTATTAATTATTAAGTGATTAAAATCGGTAACAAAATTTTAGAAAAATTGCTAGCTACAATGGGAAATCATAGAAGTCACAAGCCATAGTTGGGCCATCTCCTTTCCACTGGCATAGTACTGTCATGTTCAGCTGAAAACTGTTTTCTTTCTCTTTCTGTCATCTGATGGTCAAAGCAAGAGTGTGAACAGTCTAGACAGCCCCTCTCTCTAATTAATGCCACCTCTCCCAGCTCTTACTAACACCTTTTTATTTTTTTTATTTCACCTTTATTTAACCAGGTAGGCCAGTTGAGAACAAGTTTTCATTTACAACTGACCAAGATAAAGCAAAGCAGTGTGACAAAAACAACAACACAGAGTTACACATAAACAAACGTACAGTCAATAGCACAATAGAAAATAAAAATATAAAAATCTATGTACAGTGTGTGCAAATGTAGAACAGTTAGGAGGTAGGCACCTACCCATGAGATCCCTCTCTTTCCATTTACTGTAAGCAGCATCCTCACCCACTGAGCACCGACCAACACCGGATATCCATACATTTTGAAAAGTTGTTGAAATTTGGTCAGTCCGCCCTGGTTTTGATTCCAACAGTAAAGTACAGTAGAGTAGAGCGCAGTACAGCACATTAAAGAAAAGTATAGTTCAGTACTGTACCGTAAAGAAAAGTAGAATATACTTCAGTACAGTACTGTAGTGTAGAATAGAGTGGAGATCAGTAGAGTTGAGTATACTATAATGTACTGTAATGAACTATACTTTACTTGACCTTCCTGTACTGAACCCTACTGTGCTGTACTCTACTCTACTGAGCTCTGCTGTGCTGTACTTTTTTAGTGGTGGAGCTCATTAAAATAATAGAAAGTGTGTAGAATAATACCCAAATATACAAAGGAGTATATTGCATATTTCTACCTTTGTCTACCTATTTAGGATACATCACTAACAACTGGAAAAATAGTCTCAAAACTAACCTATAGTCATTTGCAGGAAAATCCAGTTCAAAAGAGTCCTTTGCAGACTAAAACCAACCCTGCTATCATGACTATTCACCTGGTTCCCACAGCCAAAACCTAGCTTCCAATCAGCTCTTCTTCACACTGTAGGCTACAGCAGTCACTCTCATGCACCCTTTCTCTTGTCTTTGTTCCACTGTGTACTGACTCACTGCGCACAGCAGCAACAACAACCCTCAAACCTGTAAGACAATCCCTACTGTGTCCCAGAGCAGTACTGGCATCCTCTGTGTGGCATATGTCCATCGCTTGGAGAGGAGCAAAGAGAGGGGTGTGTGAATGGTTTTTCTCTCCCCAAGTCTCAGCAAAGCAAAGCTTCTCTTGCTCGAGTGAAAGGCTGCAAGTGCACTGATACTGCCACAAGGTGGCATTTAAACACGGTAGCCAATCAGAAGCATAACATCACCCCTTTCTTTGTCCTGTACTATTCCAGTCACACAAAAAGGGGTTTGTAGGCAGCGAGCAGTATAGGAGCAAAGCGCTCTAGCCCTCTGCCTCACATATAGCATAGATCATCTGAAGTCTCTCAAATGTATCTGCCAAATATAGACCCTTTCTTGTAAAGATGGATAAGGATGGTCATAGTGTATTGGAGGGGTTGTTGTGTGAGGGAGATGGGGGATCGCACCTGGAGGCATCCTATTACCTTTGGCAGTGACCTTCATCATCTGTTCAATGTATGTTCGTCATGAGTTTATGAGGACAATCCGTGGAATATCCCTTGGTACCTGCTGTTGCAATTTTCAAATAACACATGCCCCAATTAGTTGATGATTTGTGTTTACAGTCCGTATGGTGCATCATGTTGACAGTTCTGATTGAAATAGGTCATCTGTGGGTAACACTATAATATACCTAGGTAATTGTGGTAATTCAGTAAAGTTGGTGATTTGCTAATTTTTTCTTTGTTCTGACATTAGGGCCGGGACGATATCAGTATCGCGACAAGGAAACAAAACACGAAGTGTATTTAACTTCTTTAGGAAAACAGCCCCTAATGTCGGAAACACACTTCATTATGTTCTCATCCATAGTCAGTTATTTATTTTCCTGGTTTTGAAGGACCAAAGAGTTAGGTCTGCTTCGTGTTTTCATTTTTGCCATGGAAAAAATATTGCAGCACTGGTATCGTCACAGCCCTATCTGACATGGCATTCCATCAAGGGGAGGCTAGGTCTGGAGTTGTTGCCATAAGGTGTGTGTGTTGACTGTTTCACAGACAAGTCAGGTGTCAAGGCTTTTTTGTCCTCTTTTCCGATGACACAGCCATGCATGAGGTGTCATGTGCTTTTGTATTCCCCTTGTAAAAGTCTACCTCCATCCATACTCCCTCTCCCTCCTCCCCTCCCACCTCATCCCAGGAGATGGGGGTGAAGTGATAAACAATTAATTTGTCAGATTACACTTTCAGCAACTCTCCTGGTTGTGTGGCAGAAACACATTATGGCTTGCTGTGCCTTGAATACCAACTGTTTACATTAAACAACCATTCCCCGATGCATGTGATCTGTGCAAATTGCTGTCTGGCCTAATGCATGCATTGCCGGAGCCTGGCTGGCTGCTGTGTGATATTACAGTTAAACTGACATGTGACTTATGCAACAGTGAAAAGAGCAGAGAGAAAAAACAAGGGAGAGAGAGGGGGAGGCGAGAGAGAGACAGCAAAATGGTACCATCTTGACTAAAGACTCTTTGTCATCAAAAAGTGTGTCATTCTCTGCCCAAACTGGGAAATATTGATTGCAACTTTTAGGGGATTCACTCTTTTTCAAACTCCAGAGAATAAACAAGTGTGTAACAAGTTAGCTGGTGTGTCCTTGCAAAGATAATGTGTTCCGACTGGATATCGCTATGCAAGCCCTGGCGATATAAATGATCTGAGAGTGGAAGATTGAAGAAAAACAGGAGACTACTCGAACTCCAACACAGACAAGTGGTCTCACGAAGATTTCTGCACCACCATTGACTGATTGGAGCGGTGTTGAACGTTGTACGGTGTCGTAATGTTTAACTATCTAGGCCAGAGTTGGCACTATGGCACAGTATTGGCAGCCAAAGCCCTATGAATTCTACAGACCTGACTGTGGGATACGCTCCGCGGTGAAGTTTACCCTACATTTTAAGATCAGCTTCCCCTCCCCAATCCAAATCTGGGGAAACGCTAAATTGACCCAAGATCTGCGTATTGGGGTAACTTCACCCTACATACATCGGCCATATAGGTGCATGTCTCTGCTACCTCTTTGGTAGCCTCTGCTTATGCTCCCGAGAGTGGCATGAATGTGACTGTCTGGCCGCAGGTGTTGCACAAACGTTTGTGTAACATTACACCCGTCATGTGCATGTGACCTGTGACTCAGACAGTATGGGCCATGTGTGGAGCGTCATCTGCATCTGACTCAACAACCTTTCCACCATGAGTTTCCTGTTCCTCACAACCTAAATCTCCTTTCTTTCTTTCGAATGTCTCTCTGTTGTTTTCTCCCTCCGTCTCGATCTCTTTCTCTCGCTCCCTCTTTTAGTCGCTCACTCTCGCTCTCTCTCTCTCTCTTGCTCTTTCTCTCCCAGTGTCTCTTGTTCTCTCTCTCCCCTCTGTGAGTGATGGAGAGAAGGCTGGGAAATGGGGCCTGTCTGTTTTTCTCTGTTTGTCTGCCCCCGGTTGGACAAACAGGTTTTTCTTGGTAGCAAGAGGACCATGCATTGAAAACAGAGGCCCTTCCAGGTCTCAGTGTTTTTGTCTGTCAGATTATCGTGTTCAAGTTCCAGTCAAATGGTTTTTACAGCCTGACCCCAAGTCATGAATGAAACTGGGTTAAGGCCAGTTGTCAAAGCCAGCGCTAGACCCTGAGGACACAATAGAATGGTGCATTCCTCTGACTTGAAGTCATGACCCTGCATATCTTCACAATACTGAACTCATATAACCTACGGTTCGAACTCTTGCAAACATCTGTCTGCTGAAATCTGCAATGCATTCATTAGGGACAAAATGTTATGAAACAGAGTAAAATGGGGAGGTGCCTGAACTTCTCCAATAAGAACACTGCTTTTTTTGTTTGTTTTTAATGCAAAGTGTTGTGTGACAGTGTGCCCTACTGAACACAACCCAGATGTATTAACCCAATGGGCTTCCTTTCCTATTGCATCAGTGGCATAGTATCCTTCATTATGCTCAAAATACTTTTTCTCATCTACTACTCTCAACTTTTGCCCTCAACTGAAAGCTTCTAAAGTTTAGATGTGTTCCTCTGTGTCTTAATTGGTAGAGCATGGCGCTTGAAACTTCAGGATTGTGTGTTCGATTCCCGCTGGGGCCACTCATACAGAAAATGTATTCACGCATAACTGTAAGTCACTTTGGATAAAAGTGTCAGCTAAATGGCATATATTAATCGATATTATTTATAAAGCTGTTACTACAATCATAATAACTTTTTTTTAATAACATACGTTTTTGAGAAATCTGCGTAGACACATCTCCCAGATGTGATACCTCAGTATACATTGATCTTTACCTTAGAGTCAGTCCACTGTGATTGACTGAAGGATTACATTACATTAACCCTTTACACTCATGGAAATTGGCATATATGGATAAGGCAACATTTTAAATGTTTCTAACAGAATAAATAGAAAATGCACTTGGAGATTATGGGGAAATTATTAGACCAAAGATTACACTGTTGATTTTATGTGCATTTTACACTGTACTTATTGAAGCATTTTTCAATAACAAAATCTGAAAATACTCTGGATACATTCAGTA
This sequence comes from Oncorhynchus clarkii lewisi, assembly GCF_045791955.1. NCBI lineage: Eukaryota > Metazoa > Chordata > Actinopteri > Salmoniformes > Salmonidae > Oncorhynchus > Oncorhynchus clarkii. The sequence goes on along the minus strand of NC_092165.1, from coordinate 23,451,614 downwards.
ATATAATAAGAATATTCCTTGAAATTGTGGGGTAGTTGCAACATAAGAAAAAAACTATTACAAGGGTTTGAGTGAGAGGACTAACTGGTTTCTCCAAGTGGCTACACATCTCTCCAAATGGCACAGTTCCTACGTAATTTTAATGCACTTTTATGACTCGAGGAAAGAAAGAACCTTAAAATATAAGGGGCTTTTTTTTTTGCTCTACTAGCTTTGCTGTTGAGGAACTGAAACAAGCACATTGTAGTTTTTTTGTAGGGAACACAGCTCTGTATCCCCACCATAACACAATTGCTGTTGTTGTTTACTCAATGCAAAAACATTCCATTATAAATCTTAATCTGGGTCAGGTGGGCATAATTTCAACTATTGCCAACATGACTAGCTAAATTATAGAATACAATCTTTTTTTATGGTATTTTACAGATCTTACAGTTTTAGGCTTTCACAAGGTACTTAACGGAGTCATGAGGGCATTCAAGTGCGTGTTCCGCGACTAACTTTCTTCACAATATGGCTCATTCTGTTCAGGACAACCCAGGGTATGACGCATGTCATTCTATTGACTGTACATCATTCATAGCGATCATAAATGTTTATACTATAAATTAAATGAGTTAAAATTTTGAAATGTGAAATGCACATTTGTACTCACCGGTGTTTGGTTTGCTTGCATGACATCAAAGCGGTATTTATTATAATCCTTAACGTCAGAACACATCAACTCCTCTCGATTTACTGCATTGCCCTCACTCAGATAGCAACAATGGGGATGGGGGCATCTTTTTGTTGCGCTTGGTACACACATTTAGAATGGCTCAGTTGAAACCCTGTAAAGTGGACAGACTGAGCTCTGACATCATATATATAGTATGTCACTGTGTTCCAATTGAGGCACATTTCAATGACCAAATCTGCCATTTTTAACCTGTGTACAAGATGACAGGGGCTGTGAGTGTAAAGGGCTACGGGATGCTTCTGCAGTTCTGAATGGCTTGTTCATCCTCATAGAGAGGGAAAAGGTCAACAGGAAATGATGTGTTAAGCCCCTGTAAATCTGTCAGAGAACCACCGAGACTGCCAGGGATAAAGAGGGTAATTTAGTTGAAGAAGCTTATTTTTTTTTAGCTGAGTCATCAGACGGACGATTTACCAAAAGTGTGAATGTGGGCTTTCTCACAGTTAACCCATAGTTATATAAAAGTTATGCCAAGACTCCCTGCCTAGTGACACAATAGAAGATAGGGCAACGCTTGATAATCAGTTGAATATTTGAATCAGCTGTGTAGTGCTAGGGCCTAAAACAAAATGTGCATCCCTTTGGGTCCCGAGAATCGAGTTTGGGAAACCCTGAGAGAAGGCATTTTTCTGCCGTGGCGTAGGTAACTGTTTTGTGTTTGTATTACTATGCAATATATACATTTTTATATAATATATATATTTTTAACTTTTTACCGCTTTTTCTCCCCAATTTTGTCATATCCAATTGGTAGTTACAGTCTTGCTGAAACTCCCGTACAGACTCGGGCCACTTGTGTGTCGCCTCATGGGTCTCCCGGTCGCGGCCCGGGATCAAACCCGGATCTGTAGTGATGCTTCAAGCAAGCACTGCAGTGCCTTAGACTGCTGCGCCACATGGGAGGCCTATTACTATACAATATTGATCGAAGATGATTTTATTTCAATAGATATGGGCCATTCTACAGAAGTGATGCACATTTTGATCCTATTTTTCCCCTACAAAATCAGCACACACATCTTCCATCATATGTCAGGTAGACATAAATACTACTCACACACTTAGTTTGTGTTGCATATTTGAAATATTTACCTGAATTCCTTACCACCCCACTAAATTTGTCAATATCGAAACAACATAGTGAAAAAGTTGCAATAAAGGGAGAACCATGCACAGTAGTGATCATTTTGATGCCCAATGTAGCCATTTTTATCTCAATATCAAATAATTTCTGGGTAACAATTAAGTGCCTTACTGATTATTTTCAATCAAAATGGTGAAAAAGAAACATATTATTTTTTGCTAGGTACTTAATTGAGAGAAAACAAATGCCTGCATTGGACATTCAAGGGTAGTCAACTGGGTTGTCAGTGAATATTGTCTTCTCCTTCAAATTGGATTGCCTATGGTTTATAAACCAAAGACTAAGTTAATATTCAGGGTCATGCCAAGACCAAGATTTATACCATGACAATGATCCCATGATCCAGACCCAGTGAGTTGAGACCATGACAAGTTAAAGGCTGAATTTATGTGGTTGTAAGAAACTTAAGTAGAGTAAACTGAGTAAGAAGGATAACCTCATACAATGCAATGAAAATGAAATTCACCTGAGGTCCTGGTACCGCTTGATCTGTGGCAGCGTCCTGAAGTACGGAGTCAGGTGTTGTTGCCAGCCATAGCTTTCCACCAGCACTGTACCATCCTCTGTACCATCCTCCTGTCCAACCAGCTGTGGTATGTGAGATCAATAAAACTAGTTCCAATCATGTTGGAGGTCAGGAAGACACGCCGGGAGCCGGTGATCAAGGCACCTCCTTGCCATCCCCAGAGTCTCTGTAGGGTCTGTGGTAAACTATTCCTCCAACATCGTGTAGCACCCAACTGGGTGATGCCAGCTAAGCGCTGCTAGGTCGCCAAAGGATCACTGCACATCAGTTACTGGAAAAGTCTTGGAGTAACCACTTTGGACAATTTGCACAATTTCAACAAGATTTTACAATCTCCAAGCAAATTCTTCTGTTTTTCAAATGAAAACAATGGCTAAGTAGCTAGTTAGCTAACCTCTCAGTTATCTTAGCACACCAACTGACTAGCCAGTCTTAAAACTGTGGATCGATTATATTTATAATCAATACTAAATAAGCTAACAAAATAAATGAATAAAAAAAGACGTAATAATACTTAAAAACAATACACATTTACAGGAGCTCTCTGCCTAGGCTGCTACTATGGCGCCATGGCAACTATCAAACTCATAGATCCATCAAGGTGTTCCACGATTCAAAAAAAAGGTTGGGTACCACTGTTCTAGAGTTAGAACACTTTCCTGAATCCTGACATCTCTCTAACCTCCCTGCTGTCTGTTTTCTATTGAACTTCTGTATATCGGAGTTAGTCTCATTGAGAAAAAAAATCTGTTTTTCAAGAGTGACTGACCACTCTACCCACCCAATTCTCTTATGACCCAATTACAATTCTGTTTTTCACTACCATCCTAGAAGCAGTGCTTTCTCATGGATCTTCGCAGGATGTTTTAGTTTCCGATGAGACATCCAAGAAAAAAACCCTACCACCAATGTTCCCTCTAATCTTTTTTGGCATTGAGCAAATTTCAGGTCCCGCAATTTTAACATTTGCCAAGTAGGATACTGTAGCTGTTTGATCACAATGTAGGCCTACCAGAGTGGCCTACTGTAACGCTCCGGGTGTCGTGGGTGTGGAGTCAGACGCAGGAAACACTCACGCAACACTGGGTGCTCAAAACCAAATGCCCCAAACGCGGGGGACGAAAACAGTACAGCAGAATACACGACCAGGAACAAACACGTTCCTCTACTACATAACCGAAGGTCACAATAATTAATCCCGCACAAAGAAACAGGCGGGCCGGCTGTCTAATAAAGCCCAACTAATGACTCACTAACAGGTGCTAACAATAAACATACAAGGAGGGGGAGGAAAGACAATCAGTGGCAGCTAATAGGCCGGCGACGACGACCGCCGAGCGCCACCCGACCGGGAAGGGGAGCCACCCTCGGTCGGACTCGTGACACCTACCATCAAAAACAATGGAGAAAATGCACCCCATAACATTTTAACATGGAAATAGCTATTCTATCATTCAGCCTACAGTACCAGCCAATGTGTGGTGTTCAATGTACAGTAGACCTACATTCCATGAGACTTTTGAAAAAAACGTGCAGGGCTTGACATTAACCTGTTTGTCCACTTGTCCTTCAGACAAGGACGTGACTGAAAATGTTGTTGTTTAATGGAAGAAACCACTTTACAAAATAAAATGCATTATTATTCCCATACAATTATTTTACAGAGAATCAGACAAATTATGCTACCCTCTGCCTTTCTGTTATTCAAGCTTGTCTCAAAATACAACACTGCCGCTTTAAGACAAAAAAAAATATCTTTACCTGACTCACTTTTCAAAGATGTTTTTTTTCTCTTGTAGGAAGCAATGACTCCCCTATTGCTGACTGCAAATGATCTGTAACTGGGCTAATAAATCTTTAACTAGCAAAGGATATGAACAAAATGTGCACAGGTGGCTACATGCAAATGTTGCTTTGATCTCAAAACAAGTGCATCTACTAACGACCACAGCTGTAAACACAGTCCAGTTCAAAGTAAAGGGCACAGATCCATATATGGCAATTTTCATTTGCATATAGGCTTACTGCAGCTCTGATTGGTTATGCCGAATTGGTATACAGGCTGAGTCATACACAATAGAATCCTACTTCGATGCGTTAAGCCTTTTGTTTCGGTATGTTGCATTGAAAGTGACCAATATTGCATTGATTTGATCACAATGTCCACGGTTAAGGGAAATGTCGATAGTGTTAACTAACATGGAAAACTCGAGAAAGTTGAGTGAAGTTCAGTCTTGTGCTTCTCTCCATGGGCTGATATTTCCTCTGCACACGCGCACAGCTTAAAGGGGACATTGCCTACCATCTATGCTAAGAATCAGGTGACTTAGATTGACTGACAGACATTAACAAACCAATACCCAGTGTTGTAGACAAGTAATCCAAGCCCAGGAGTCTAAGAATTTAGTATCAGGCTGAAATACAAACAAAATGTTGCAATTGTTTCACTCTCAAAATGGAGTGGTGAACAAAATTCAGTGTGGATTCCCGGGTAGCTAGTCGAATAGAGGACAAGCAGGAATGACTAACAAAGGTGTTAGGGAGCATGTTTAAAAAATGTGTCCTGTTCAGATTTGTCCTGTTAAAAAATATATTTTTTTTGGGGGGGGGGGGGGGGGGTTCTCTGTAATACTACTAGCCACCTAGCAATTTTATGAAGTTGACTTTAGCTTGCCCACATAGGTTCCCAATCTCCCAACCTCATAACTAGCTACCAGTAAGCCATTTCAGGTTACCAATGATGTTAGAGTGGCAAGCTTGTCTAACTATCTTAGCTAGCATGCCTGCTGGCAAGGTTGGTAGACATGGTAGAAGCAAGCCATTGGTTAATGTACTCCCATTCCTTTCAATCGTTCACTGAGATTTTAGCAGAGTTGTAGAGAAGCATATTTAGTTTCTTTAAACATTTTAAAATAAACACCAGTCAGGAGGATACAAACCGCTCGAGGTATGCTTAGATATGCAGAAAAATCTACATTTTTGACATGGAATTAAGCATAATGATTATGGCTCTAGCGTGCAGGAAAGGGGTGTTTACATTAGTATTTTTTTTGCCAATTTAAGGACACGGGCCTAGCCCTGCCGAGTCATCCTCACGTACTTTGTGCCCTCACAGATTTTTAGGGTGCATGACGCCCTGACTACTAACCCTCCTTTCCCAGCTCTGTTGTCTGCCTCCCCATCAGCCCTCTCTCTATCTAGTCTGCAATCAGATTAGCATCAGGCTTTCTGCCTGGTTGGTTGACTGGCTGGCAGGCTGGAGAGACTGGGAAACCTCCACTACACAGGTGTTAATCCTTCCCCAAACCCCCCTCAACACACTGACACTGACTGACACAAGCACTCTGACACAGACATGAAGAGGAAAATTCAGATGCACACACACACACTTATACAGACATGTCCAGGAACATTCAGATACAGACCCATAAACTAGTACACGTTCTCTGAACTGGGTAATATTTCAACACATTATTACATTGCACACACACACAACACACAATACATGCTCATGAGCTCTGAACCTGGTCATTTGCAAGGTATGTATTTTAGAGCACACAACATTTTAGGTCCACACACACACACAAACACTTAACGATGCCCTCTCCAATAAATAACTGTCAGCATCAGGTGATGTGTAGAGTTCAGTGCCATGGAATCCGAACCCTCTCGTTCTCTCTCAAAGGTGTCAGGGAATTTCGACACAGACTGAATTTCACAGTTGTTCCCTAAGTGGACTAGCTCAGCACGTACCCACTCTTCTACCCTTCCCACATTTTGGAACTTCCTTCAGCCCTGGTCCTAGCTTCCATTTTTAGGGAATTCTGTTGAGGATACATACGGGTGTTTTGTGCCCCTATTTGACTATTTTCACCCTATTGTGCTGATCCGAGGTCGCACTATTGTGCTGACTCTGTTTTTGCTTCATATTATACTTTCCAGCATGGTTTCAGTAACTATGGTGGATGTGTGCAAGCCAGCGAAGTACAGCTTGGCTCGGCTTAGTATTGTGAAAAGAGTATTTGAGGTTCCTTTGCAAGAAGAGTTCAGTTTCTGGTTGTGCTGGGCATTCCCATAACAAATCGGGACAGTAAGGTAGACACTGGACACGCCTATAAGTGTTAGAATATAAATGCCAGACAAACTATTTTTGTGCACTTTTTTTGTACAGAAGTCAGTTTGTAGATTCTAATTAGAATCACGGTCCCTTGCAAGAGGATGAGTATCTAGAGCAGGGGTGTCAAAGTCAAATGGACGGAGGGCCAAATAAAAAAATCAGCTACAAGACGAGGGCCGGACTGTTCGAATGTTCATTGAAAAATTTTTAAATGACGCATATAGTCTAGTGAACCTAATTGAACCTACTGAAAACCTAACAAATATATTACAATATGATCAGATAAATAAAGCAATATTTTCTTATGGCTCTGTCAGTAATCTTTAATTTTCAACAGACACAAAAGACAAATTTCCTTTATATAAATATCCCCATAACATGAACATTAAATGAAAGAAACCGGTATTCAAGGCACCATCAGTAGACTATATTTTCTATTTTAGCAAAAGTGGGCTAAATTTACTTCAAAGAAAAAACAATAATAGCAATTTTCTATCATCCACTCAACTGAAATATTTTTAAAATATAATTGGATTGAAATACAAAAAAATAAAGTGCAAAAATCTATTAATCAAAAACAACACTTTGTTTAAGGAGAAGTAACATGCAGTGAAAACAAATATTAAATTTTAACTTTTAAACTTGAACTGAGTAAAAACTCTAAATATGTGATTGCACAGTAATGTTCACTTGTTTGAGGTTGAGGGTGATACTTGGTGGTGTCCCATCTTTTCCACAAGTTCATCAATGTTCGGGGTAAGGCTCTGAGCTGAAGAAATCCTCAGAATTGAGTGGAGGTGTTCAGCAGTAAGTCGACTTCTGTGTGATGTTTTGTTCAGGTTCATCAAAGAAAACAGTTGTTCACACAGGTATGTGCTGCCAAACATAGACAACGTTTGAGCAGCCTGGATGCGCAGCTGGGGCATTGTGCCGGGGAGGAAACGGGCGAACTCCGCAGCACCCACTGCCGCATATTTTGCCCTCAGTGCATCATTGCATTGGAGGTCAATCAACTCCATTTGGAGGTTTGGTGGTGAGCTTTCCACGTCAACAGCAAATGGGTTACCGAGCAGTTCCAACCTGCTTTTTTGTGCTTCAAAGTCAGCAAATCGGCGTCGAAAGTCAGCGGCAAGCATACCTATTTTATCAGCCAACTGTGTGCTCGGGAACGCACTGGTAGAGAGCTTCTCTTTCATGGTCTGGCAGCTGGGAAAGTGGCTCAAATTTTCTTTCCGCATCTGCGTCTCCCACAGAGTCAGTTTGGTTTTAAATGCCTTCACTGTACTGTACATATCAGAGATGACACGATCCCGACCCTGCAGCTGCAAGTTTATTGCATTCAGATGACTCGTAATGTCACACAGAAAAGCCATTTCACACAGAAACATTTCGTCTCGGAGTTGTGTTGTGTCTTTCCCTTTGCTGTCCAAGAACAGACAAATCTCCTCACGAAGCTCGAAACATCTTTGAAGCACCTTTCCCTGGCTTAGCCATCGCACCTCTGTGTGATAAGGCAAATCACCATGCTCCGTTTCTAACTCCGTCAGAAATGCCTTGAACTGGCGGTGATTCAAACCTTTGGCTCTGATAAAGTTAACTGTGCGCGTGATGATGCTCATTACATGCTCCATTTTCAAGGCTTTACCGCACAACGCTTCCTGGTGTATGATACAATGATAAGCTGTCAGCTCACCTGTCGCGTTTTCCTCTTGCATCTTTTCCCGTATCTTCGCCACCAGTCCGCTCCTGTGTCCACACATCGCAGGTGCTCCGTCGGTTGTCAAACCCACGAGTTTTTCCCAAGGCAGCTCCATCTCATTTACACATCTTGACACCTCTTCATACAAATCATGCCCCGTAGTTGTGCCATGCATAGGACGTAAAGCCAAAAACTCCTCTGTCACGCTTAGGTTGGAGTCCACTCCGCGGATGAAAATTGACAACTGGGCAATGTCAGAAATGTCGGTGCTCTCATCCACAGCCAAGGAATATGCAATAAAATCTTTTCCCTTTTTCACAAGCTGCTCTTTTAGATTGATGGACAACTGGTCTACTCTCTCGGCAATGGTGTTTCTGCTCAGACTCACATTTAAAAAGAGTTGCCTTTTTTCTGGGCAAACTTCGTCACAAACTTTAATCATGCAGTTTTTGATGAAATCCCCCTCCGTAAATGGCCGGGCTGATTTAGCGATCTCTTCTGCCAAAATAAAACTGGCCTTGACAGCAGCCTGGCCTTGTGATTTGGCTTTTTTGAACAGAGCCTGTCGAGATTTGAGGCCTCGTTTTAATTCCTCTGCCTTTTGTAGCCTTTGTTCCATGTCCATATTCTTGTTTTTGTCCGCGTGTTTCGTTTCATAATGTCGTCTCAGATTATACTCTTTCAGTACCGCCACACTTTCTCCACACAGAAGACACACAGGTTTTCCAGCTACCTTCGTGAACATATACTCCGACTCCCACCTTGTTTGAAACCCCCGGTTCTCAGTATCCACCTTCCGTTTTGCCATTTTTGATGGGTATCTGAAAGTTAATTTTACTGTGATGCTGACGACTGCTGTGCCAATAAATATTGAAATGAAGCAGCCTACTGCTCGGTGCGTCACCTTTGCATTGTGGGAAATGTAGTATTGGTTCGTGTAAAAGATCTGCGGGCTGCCGGCTTGCTGCGGGCCGGTTCTAATAATAAATCAAGATCATCCCAGGGGCCGTAAAAAACCTTCTTGCGGGCCGGATGTGGCCCGCGGGCCTTGACTCTGACATATGTGATCTAGAGAAACACAAACGTATACACAATGAAGAGAGCTGAGTGCTTGCAAAGCTGTCAACAAGAGTACAGATGGACTATCCAAATAAAGTGTTACCTGTTTGTTTTATACTTGGAGTGTGTGAATATTGAAGCCTTCAAGGTGTGTGTGTTTGTGTGTGTTGCTTGCTATAATTCTTGATTCGCAGTGGCCGTTGATTCACTCAAAATGTGTCAAATATCTAGTAAGGCGTGTCACTCAACTGTCCATAGTGTCAATGACAAGCACTCTCCCTCTTCTTTGCTCACACATTATTTTTCTCTCTCATTCTCTCTATATTGCTCTCGCGCACACACACACACAGAGAGATATAGCTCTGCCAGGGGAAGAAGTGTTGGGAACCCATTGTACAGGCACTTCACCACTAAGTCAGATATCAAAGATCCCCCAGACAGAGCTCCGCTAGGGTGACCAGTGATACTGATAATAACAGCGTGAAATGGCCTGCTTTGAAGACCATTGATATGGGAGAAGCATCTGTGAGAGAATGTTTTCTGGATCTCTGTCATCATGATGGCTGCCTTTTCTGTGGCAGTGTCCTTTTTGATGATGTTTTGTTAGAATCTCTGTTAGAGATTCAGAGCAACATTGCCATAATGCAAAATAATTGTGCATAGCGCAAAAATGATGAAACTATAAAAATGTCACCCCCAGAATTTGAAAGGCTGCTATTTTGTCACATGGCACAGTCCGAGACAGCCACATTCGACTAGAAATACACATAGAGGACAGTTTCCTTGCCTTGTTAACATTATTCTCATGTTGTGTAAACTGCTGTATCGAGGGATGTGTTAATAGGCCCCATGATGGCTCTGTGCTCTACTCTTTTTGCTCTGGGACTGCTTCATCAGTGAAGATTAGAAAGAAGGGAAGGGACACAGCGGTTCAGAGGTGGAGGAGAGTAAAGAGCAGAGGGAAGAGGAGAAGAGTCTATCTCCCCCGCTGCTCCCCCTCTCTTCATCTGGCTTCCAGCCAGCCCCACAAATTTAGCCAAGATTTTAGGCCTATCTGGGCACGCCTCAGTTGTAGACACTGACTGATAATTTCTCAACAAGCCTCTGTGGCAGAATGCCAAGGCACTGTCACTAGAGACCTTAACCCCATCGGCGTCTGCGTCCCCCAACGGTCAGTCCGCAGACGTTGCAGAACGGTTGGGGTCTCCTTTGTCCCCAGAATTGTACCCTTTTCACACTATTGTGCTGTCCCAAACTGTACTGGCTTGGATATTTTATTTTGTCGATGTCAGCAACTATGGTGGACCGTGGCTGTGTAATCAGGGCAGCCCAGTACAGCTTGGTTGGGCTCGGCTCTGTTCAGTTCGGTAGTGTGAAAAGTATTTTGAAGACCTAATACTGATTGCATGTATTCAATGCTTTACCCCCTTTCGTAGCCCAACAGCAGGGCACCCACCTTTTGATTCATGTTGGTGTCTATTTCTATCTGTTTTGAGTGACACTGCTGCCACCACATGCTTTTCTGTGCTCCTCAGCAATATCAATGTGTGAATGTTTAATGATGAGTAAACTGTTATTAACAATGTGTCCCTTCTCTGTCTCCCCAGGTAATGTTTAAAGCCAAAGCAAAATATTCTCCGGAGCTCAACAAATACAAGTTAGTGGAATTTTTGCTGACTCCGAGTCTGGGTTAGTCTAACTGAGTTTATACTGATTGGGGTGAGGCGAGGGACAATGCAGGGGAGAGAATGTTGGGCAGGAGGGCATCAAATGGCCAATAACCCAAATGAAAGCTGGTGTATGGGAATGGACAGTGTTTTCTGAAAACGATGCCATGAGAGTTGAAATGCCATGGCTGTTTGAAAAGACACACAATAAAGTCTTATGGTGGGACCTTGTCAAATCCCCCCCCCAAACCTCCGAAATGTACCAGTCATCTGTAGCGAGGTGTCGTTTTAATGTCATATGTTGAACAATGTTGAACATCCTTTTACTCTCCGTCCGTCTATTATGGACTACTGAGTTCCTCACACTGGGCACCATCATGTAAGGTAGTGTGTTATTACTATGAAATTATTAATGGGGTACCAGTACTTTCACTGTCATCTGTTACTAAGTGATAAGGGTTGATGCATTACAGTTGCTACCATTTCTTCCAATTGCAAATGACTCAATGGGAATAACATAACATGAAAATGACACTCTAGTACGTTCTTACTAGAATGGGATCGATCAAACCTTTGGTGACAACATGGCTCTCGTTCAGATACTTAAACTAAAACAGATACTAAATATACTAAAACAGATACTAAAACAGTTTGCGATCTTCCGGCGCCGACAGAGATGGCCGCCTCGCTTCGCGTTCCTAGGAAACTATGCAGTTTTTTGTTTTTTTACGTGTTATTTCTTACATTAGTACCCCAGGTCATCTTAGGTTTCATTACATACAGTCGAGAAGAACTACTGAATATAAGATCAGCATCAACTCACCATCAGTACGACCAAGAATATGTTTTTCGCGACGCGGATCCTGTGTTCTGCCTTACAAACAGGACAACGGAGTGGATCCTATGCAGCGACCCAAAAAAACGACTCCGAAAGAGAGGGAAACGAGGCGGTCTTCTGGTCAGACTCCGGAGACGGGCACAGCGCACACCACTCCCTAGCATTCTTCTTGCCAATGTCCAGTCTCTTGACAACAAGGTTGATGAAATCCGAGCAAGGGTAGCATTCCAGAGGGACATCAGAGACTGTAACGTTCTTTGCTTCACGGAAACGTGGCTTACTGGAGAGACGCTATCCGGAGCGGTGCAGCCAACAGGTTTCTCCACGCATCGCGCAGACAGGAAAAAACATCTTTCTGGTAAAAAGAGGGGCGGGGGCGTATGCCTTATGACTAACGTGACATGGTGCGATGAAAGAAACATACAGGAACTCAAATCCTTCTGTTCACCTGATTTAGAATTCCTCACAATCAAATGTAGACCGCATTATCTACCAAGAGAATTCTCTTCGATTATAATCACAGCCGTATATATCCCCCCCCAAGCAGACACATCGATGGCTCTGAACGAACTTTATTTAACTCTCTGCAAACTGGAAACAATTTATCCGGAGGCTGCATTCATTGTAGCTGGGGATTTTAACAAGGCTAATCTGAAAACAAGACTCCCCAAATTTTATCAGCATATCGATTGCGCAACCAGGGGAGGAAAGACCTTGGATCATTGTTACTCTAACTTCCGCGACGCATATAAGGCCCTGCCCCGCCCCCCTTTCGGAAAAGCTGACCACGACTCCATTTTGTTGATCCCTGCCTACAGACAGAAACTAAAACAAGAGGCTCCCACGCTGAGGTCTGTCCAACGCTGGTCCGACCAAGCTGACTCCACACTCCAAGACTGCTTCCATCACGTGGACTGGGAGATGTTTCGTATTGCGTCAGATAACAACATTGACGAATACGCTGATTCGGTGTGCGAGTTCATTAGAACGTGCGTTGAAGATGTCGTTCCCATAGCAACGATTAAAACATTCCCTAACCAGAAACCGTGGATTGATGGCAGCATTCGTGTGAAACTGAAAGCGCGAACCACTGCTTTTAATCAGGGCAAGGTGTCTGGTAACATGACCGAATACAAACAGTGCAGCTATTCCCTCCGCAAGGCTATCAAACAAGCTAAGCGCCAGTACAGAGACAAAGTAGAATCTCAATTCAACGGCTCAGACACAAGAGGCATGTGGCAGGGTCTACAGTCAATCACGGACTACAGGAAGAAACCCAGCCCAGTCACGGACCAGGATGTCTTGCTCCCAGGCAGACTAAATAACTTTTTTGCCCGCTTTGAGGACAATACAGTGCCACTGACACGGCCTGCAACGAAAACATGCGGTCTCTCCTTCACTGCAGCCGAGGTGAGTAAGACATTTAAACGTGTTAACCCTCGCAAGGCTGCAGGCCCAGATGGCATCCCCAGCCGCGCCCTCAGAGCATGCGCAGACCAGCTGGCCGGTGTGTTTACGGACATATTCAATCAATCCCTATACCAGTCTGCTGTTCCCACATGCTTCAAGAGGGCCACCATTGTTCCTGTTCCCAAGAAAGCTAAGGTAACTGAGCTAAATGACTACCGCCCCGTAGCACTCACATCCGTCATCATGAAGTGCTTTGAGAGACTAGTCAAGGACCATATCACCTCCACCCTACCTGACACCCTAGACCCACTCCAATTTGCTTACCGCCCAAATAGGTCTACAGACGATGCAATCTCAACCACACTGCACACTGCCCTAACCCATCTGGACAAGAGGAATACCTATGTGAGAATGCTGTTCATCGACTACAGCTCGGCATTCAACACCATAGTACCCTCCAAGCTCGTCATCAAGCTCGAGACCCTGGGTCTCGACCCCGCCCTGTGCAACTGGGTACTGGACTTCCTGACGGGCCGCCCCCAGGTGGTGAGGGTAGGCAACAACATCTCCTCCCCGCTGATCCTCAACACTGGGGCCCCACAAGGTTGCGTTCTGAGCCCTCTCCTGTACTCCCTGTTCACCCACGACTGCGTGGCCACGCACGCCTCCAACTCAATCATCAAGTTTGCGGACGACACAACAGTGGTAGGCTTGATTACCAACAACGATGAGACGGCCTACAGGGAGGAGGTGAGGGCCCTCGGAGTGTGGTGTCAGGAAAACAACCTCACACTCAACGTCAACAAAACTAAGGAGATGATTGTGGACTTCAGGAAACAGCAGAGGGAACACCCCCCTATCCACATCGATGGAACAGTAGTGGAGAGGGTAGCAAGTTTTAAGTTCCTCGGCATACACATCACAGACAAACTGAATTGGTCCACTCACACAGACAGCATCGTGAAGAAGGCGCAGCAGCGCCTCTTCAACCTCAGGAGGCTGAAGAAATTCGGCTTGTCACCAAAAGCACTCACAAACTTCTACAGATGCACAATTGAGAGCATCCTGGCGGGCTGTATCACCGCCTGGTATGGCAACTGCACCGCCCTCAACCGTAAGGCTCTCCAGAGGGTAGTGAGGTCTGCACAACGCATCACCGGGGGCAAACTACCTGCCCTCCAGGACACCTACACCACCCGATGTCACAGGAAGGCCATAAAGATCATCAAGGACATCAACCACCCGAGCCACTGCCTGTTCACCCCGCTATCATCCAGAAGGCGAGGTCAGTACAGGTGCATCAAAGCTGGGACCGAGAGACTGAAAAACAGCTTCTATCTCAAGGCCATCAGACTGTTAAACAGCCACCACTAACACTGAGTGGCTGCTGCCAACACACTGACACTGACTCAACTCCAGCCACTTTAATAATGGGAATTGATGGGAAATGATGTAAATATATCACTAGCCACTTTAAACAATGCTACCTTATATAAATGTTACTTACCCTACATTATTCATCTCATATGCATACGTATATACTGTACTCTATATCATCGACGGTATCCTTATGTAATACATGTATCACTAGCCACTTTATACTATACTATGCCACTTTGTTTACATACTCATCTCATTTGTACATACTGTACCCGATACCATCTACTGTATCTTGCCTATGCTGCTCTGTACCATCACTCATTCATATATCCTTATGTACATATTCTTTATCCCCTTACACTGTGTACAAGACAGTAGTTTTGGAATTGTTAGTTAGATTACTTGTTATTACTGCATTGTCGGAACTAGAAGCACAAGCATTTCGCTACACTCGCATTAACATCTGCTAACCATGTGTATGTGACAAATAAAATTTGATTTGATTTGATTTGATTTGATTTTAGAGCCCTAGTTACAAAACCAAGTTGGCCAAGCTCTGTACAGTATCAATGATTGACTTTTACTGTATGCCTAGAGTGTGTTATTGTAGATACAGTGGAACGGACTGTCCAGTAATCTTGATGAAGTCTAATAATGCCTCTGAGCTTCGTCTCAGCTGTCTCCACCCTTGACTGTTTGATGTGGACGGGGGAAGGTGGTGTCTGAATTTCTGGACTAATAAACACTTTGATCACCCAGCCGATTAATGTCTGATGCGAAATGAAAAGCTGCAAGCTCAAATCCCCAAATCCACCACACACCCTCCTCCCCCCTTTCCATCCCAGTCCTCTACAATTCCCAGCACCACACACGTAGGCACACACACATGCACAAATGCACACACACGCACATTCACAAACACAACCCATACACACATCCTGCAAGGGGGAGGGGGTAAAGGAAGAGAGGAGAAGAGCAGGTGGAGAAGGGGGAACTGGGAAGATTGACTGAGCAGTAGAATGGAATGAGGTTTTGGGTGTTTTAAGCTTTATTAATTTATTGTTATATAGAATTATTGTAATGTTGTGTATTGGAAGCTAGTTCTTGTACCACCTATAATTGTGTTTTTTTCCGCAGGCTGCCCATGCATCTGGCGTTCATCTTTGCCAGCCTTTTCTTCCTCGTAGTAAACCTGACATGCGCCATGCTGGTGCAGGGGGGCATAGGGGGTGGCATGGGGGGCGAGGCGGGCGAGGCAGAGGTTCGGCAGGTGGTGCTGGCCCGGGTGCTGGTCAACGACAGCCTCTTCGTACTCTGCGCCATCTCGCTGGCTGTGTGCATTTTCAAGATTGCCAAGATGTCCTCGTCCAACGTCTACCTCGAATCCAAGGTACTGGGCGGTCCATCAATCAAGCATTAAATCAATCAATTAGCCAATAAGTCACTTAACCAATTAGCCAACTAACCAATCAGTTACTTAATCAATCAATTCATTGATTAATCATCTATATCATCCCTTAGTGCTCTAGAGGTGCACCATACGGCAGGTAGCCTAGTGGGTAAGAGCATTGGGCCAGTAACTGAAATGTTGCTGTTTCGAATCCTGTGCCGACTAGGTGAAAAATCTGTCTGTGCCCTTGAGCAAGGCACTTTACCCTAATTGCTCCTGAAAGGCGCTCTGGACAAGTGTCTGCTAAATGACAAAAATCCCAAAAATGTAATACAATATCTCTCTCACCCTCTCCCTACCTACGCTGTAGGGTACGTCAGTGTGCCAAGCTACTGTCATAGGTGCTGCAGTCATCCTGCTCTACACGTCCAGGGCCAGCTATAACCTGGTGGTGGTGGCTCTCTCTCCAGAGAACCGTCCCAGCGCCTTTAACTACAGCTGGTACAACGTCTCTGACCAGGTAGGATAGCCGTGGTTAGGAATACACACACACAAGCGTAAAATGTTGACAATGATCATGAAGATTGTTAGTGTTAAGTCACTGAGAGGACTAGGGGCGTGTGGGTCAGGCCTGTTAAACCTTCAGTGAACTCTGCTGTCCTAGACATTCAAAGCTTGCTGTTCTGCCAGCCAAACACTCACCCCGGGTGTCTGACATAATCATCTATTATAGGGCTGATCAGTCTGCAAACACTGTGTGTATGTGTCTGTATGATTAGGCTATGTCTGCAACTAATCCGCAGTCACATCCATTCTGCGTTAGTTGCATAGATGTTAGTTCACACACATTTTTGGGGGGTTTTCTCTGTCTCAACTGTGCACACGAGTATGCCCAATTTAAGTGTCAATGCGTGTACAATGTGGATATGTATGTGCCCGTCTGTGTGTGTTCTGCTTTTACATGACTCTGTGTGTGTGTCTGTGCGCACATGCGCACGTAAGCGTTTGTGTTTGTGTGCGTGCATGTGTTGTTTGTGCCTGTGAACACTAAGCTCTTTTATATCACTCTATATTTAAGTGTATATGCCACTTATACAACAGTTGCCAAAGAAACAACACTAAAGCACACATGTACTGATGGAAATAACATGTTTTCAATTATAATTTCATTTTGATAACTGAATTCATATTTTTTCATCTATCCACAAAATCCGGTTGTTTAATCTTTAAGAACGAGCACTATATGTACCGTATGTGTGTATGAGTCCCTCTGTGTGTATCTGTGCATACATCTCATGTTTACGACCATTCTCCAGTCTCCCTTCTAAATTGACACTTGGCTTGAGTTCAATCCGTCCAGAAGACATTGATGACAGAGCCATTCTATCCAGATCTGTTTGCTGAGTGGCTGAGAGCAATGTGGCTTCTGCAGCAACAATCCATTTGGATTGGGGGGGATTTGGGATTTGGGAGGATATGGGCTCTGTGGGGGAAAGGTCTTCATTTGTCTATAAATAACCCAGCTAGGCCACTAGGCCAGGCGAGGAGAGGGGGGGGGGGGGGGTCACAGCAAAGGACTGCCTGGTGCTAGTGACCTAGATCTGGTCTCAAACCCTGAGACAGACGGCCCTGTACTGGCTAGTCTTGGGCCACTGTGTGTGTTTGGGTGACTGTCTGTCTTGGTTTATTGGTTTAAATGTGTCTTGTTGAGTAAGTGTGTCACAAATACATACACTCGCAGACCCACACACACTCACACTCACGTGTCTTTGTTTCTGTTTCTATGTCTACAATCTTATCTATCTAATCTATCCACGTCGGTTTGTGTTTGTATTTGGGATTATCTGAGAAATTATCTTAAAGTATGTTTCTGTCTCAGTTGAGGGCTGACCCCATTTAGTCAAATGGTCGATTGGTTGGTTGGTAGGTTGTTGATTGGCCAAGATTTTTTTCTGTTGAGTAGTCAATAACAATACTGAACAAAAATATAAATGCAACATGCAACAATTTGAATGATTTTACTGAGTTACAGTTCAATCAATTAATTAGGCCATAATCCATGGATTTCACATGACTGGGCAGGGGTGCAGCCATGGGGAGCCAGGCCCAGCCAATCAGAATTTGTTTTTCCCCACAAAAGGGCTTTAATACAGACAGAAATACTCCTCAGTTTCATCAGCTGTCCGGATCGCTGGTCTCAGACGATCTCGCAGGTCAAGAACCTGGATGTGGAGGGCCTTGGCTGGCGTGGTTACACGTGATCTGCGGTTGTGAGGCTCATTGGACATACTGCCAATTTCTCTAATTATGGCTTAGGGTAGAGAAATTCGTAGGCAACAGCAGTGGTGAACAGTCATGCATGCATGCCAATTGCACACTCCCTCAACTTGAGACATCTGTGGCATTGTGTTGTGTGGCAAAACTGCACATTTTATTTTCCCCAGCACAAGGTGCACCTGTGTAATGATCATGCTGTTTAATCAACTTCTTGATATACCACACCTATCAGGTGGATGGATTATCTTGGCAAAGGAGAAATGCTCACTAACAGGGATGTAAACACATTTGTGCATAGAATTTGAGAGAAACATTTCTGGGATATTTTATTTCAGCTCATGAAACATGGGACCAACACTTTATATGTTGAGTTTATATTTGTTCAGTATATATACAGAGCATTCGGAAAGTATTCAGACACCTTGACTTTTTCCACATTTTGTTACGTTACAGCCTTATTTTCTCAAAAGTTATTTTACCCCCTCATCAGTCTACAGTCGTGGCTAAAACTTTTGAGAATGACACAAATATTAATTTCCACAAAGTTTGCTGCTTCAGTGCTTTTAGATATTTTGTCAGATGTTACTATGGAATACTGAAGTATAATTACAAGCATTTCATAAGTGTCAAAGGCTTTTATTGACAATTACATGAAGTTGATGCAAAGAGTCAATATTTGCAGTGTTGACCCTTCTTTTTCAAGACCTCTGCAATCCGCCCTGGCATGCTGTCAGTTAACTTCTGGGCCACTGTGTGTAACCACTGATGTCAGCCCATTCTTGCATAATCAATGCTTGGAGTTTGTCAGAATTGGTGTGTTTTTGTTTGTCCACCCGCCTCTTGAGGATTGACCACAAGTTCTCAATGGTCTGGAGAGTTTCCTGGCCATGGACCCAAAATATCGATGTTTTGTTCCCCGAGCCACTTAGTTATCACTTTTGCCTTATGGCAAGGTGCTCCATCATGCTAGAAAAGGCATTGTTCGTCACCGAACTGTTCCTGGATGGTTGGGAGAAGTTTCTCTCGGAGGATGTGTTGGTACCATTCTTTATTCATGGCTGTGTTCTTAGGCAAAATTGTGAGTGAGCACACTCCCTTGGCTGAGAAGCAACCCCACACATGAATGGTCTCAGGATGCTTTAATGTTGGCATGACACAAGACTGATGGTAGCGCTACCTTGTCTTCTCCGGACAAGCTTTTTTCCGGATGCCCCAAACAATCGGAAAGGGGATTCATCAGAGAAAATGACTTTACGCCAGTCCTCAGCAGTCCAATCCCTGTACCTTTTGCAGAATATCAGTCTGCCCCTGATGTTTTTCCTAGAGAGAAGTGCCTTCTTTGCTGCCCTTCTTCACACCAGGCCATCCTCAAAGTCTTCGCCTCACTGTGCGTGCAGATGCACTCACACCTGCCTGCTGCCATTCCTGAGCAAGCTCTGTACTGGTGGTGCCCCGATCCCGCAGCTTAAATCAACTTTAGGTGACGGTCCTGGCGCTTGCTGGACTTTCTTGGGCGCCCTGAAGCCTTCTTCACAACAATTGAACCGCTCTCCTTGAAGTTCTTGATGATCCGATAAATGGTTGATTTAGGTGCAATCTTACTGGCAGCAATATCCTTGCCTGTGAAGCCCTTTTTGTGCAAAGCAATGATGACGGCACCTGTTTCCTTGCAGGTAACCATGAAAGACAAAGGAAGAACAATGATTCCAAGCACCACCCTCCTTTTGAAGCTTCCAGTCTGTTATTCGAACTCAATCAGCATGACAGAGTTATCTCCAGCCTTGTCCTCATCAACACTCACGCCTGTGTTAACGAGAGAATCACTGATATGATGTCAGCTGGTCCTTTTATGGCAGGGCTGAAATGCAGTGGAAATGTTTTTTCCGGATTCAGTTAATTTGCATGGCAAAGAGGGACTTTGCAATTAATTGCAATTCATCTGATCACTCTTCATAACATTCAGGAGTATATGCAAATTGCCATCATACAAACTGAGCCAGGAGACTTTGTGAAAATTAATATTTGTGTCATTCTCAAAACCTTTGGCCACAACTGTATATACAGTACCAGTCAAAAGTTTGAACAGACCTAATCATCACAAATAGGGCTATCTTCTCTATACCACCCCTACTGTACCTTGTCACAACACAACTGATTGGCTCAAACACATTAAGAAGGAAACAAATTCCACAAATGTACTTTTAACAATGCACACCTGTTAATTGAAATCCATTACAGGTGACTACCTTCATGACTACCTCATGAAGCTGGTTGAGAGAATACCAAGCATGTGCAAAGCTGTCATCAAGGCAAAGGGTGGCTACTTTGAAGAATCCAAAATCTAAAATTTATTTTGATTTGTTAAACACTTTTTTGTTTACTACATGATTCTATATGTGTTATTTCATAGTTTTGATGTCTTCACTACTATTATACAATGTAAAAAATAAAAAACCCTTGAATGAGTAGATGTGTCCAAATTTTTGACTGGTACTGTATATGTATAGTTTAAACTAGTGATATGTTTTTGCATTGGAATGCATCTCAATCCACCACATCCACCGATCGATCGTCTGTAGCTTCCGAACTGTCTGGCCTACAACTATTATGTGCACTTGTGTGTGTCTCCATGTGTGTATTTTTTCTGTGTTTAATTTCTCTAATTGTTGGATCTGTGTGTGTTTTCCCTCCAGGCAGACATAGAGAAGATCAGTGGAGAGGCCTACATCATCTTTGGGATCATCCTCTTTTTCTGGGAGCTGCTACCCACCAGTCTGGTCGTGGTCTTCTTCAGGGTACAGAGGCCCAATCAGAACCTAGTAAGACCACCGGATGGTATTTTTTATTTATTTTTTATTTAACCTTTATTTAACCAGGTAGGCTAGTTGAGAACAAGTTCTCATTTGCAACTGCGACCTGGCCAAGATAAAGCATAGCAATTTGACACATTCAACAACACAGAGTTACACATGGAATAAACAAAACATAGTCAATAATACAGTAGAACTAAAGAAAACAAAAAGTATATATACAGTGAGTGCAAATGAGGTAAGATAAGGGAGTTAAGGCCATAAATAGGCCATGGTGGCGAAGTAATTACAATATAGTAATTAAACACTGGAATGGAAGATGTGCAGAAGATGAAAGTACAAATCAAATCAAAATCAAATCAAATTGTATTTGTCACATACACATGGTTAGCAGATGTTAATGCGAGTGTAGCGAAATGCTTGTGCTTCTAGTTCCGACAATGCAGTAATAACCAACAAGTAATCTAACTAACAATTCCAAAACTACTGTCTTGTACACAGTGTAAGGGGATAAAGAATATGTACATAAGGATATATGAATGAGTGATGGTACAGAGCAGCATAGGCAAGATACAGTAGATGGTATCGAGTACAGTATATACATATGAGATGAGTATGTAAACAAAGTGGCATAGTTAAAGTGGCTAGTGATACATGTATTACATAAGGATACAGTCGATGATATAGAGTACAGTATATACGTATGCATATGAGATTAATAATGTAGGGTAAGTAACATTATATAAGGTAGCATTGTTTAAAGTGGCTAGTGATATATTTACATCATTTCCCATCAATTCCCATTATTAAAGTGGCTGGAGTTGAGTCAGTGTCAGTGTGTTGGCAGCAGCCACTCAATGTTAGTGGTGGCTGTTTAACAGTCTGATGGCCTTGAGATAGAAGCTGTTTTTCAGTCTCTCGGTCCCAGCTTTGATGCACCTGTACTGACCTCGCCTTCTGGATGATAGCGGGGTGAACAGGCAGTGGCTCGGGTGGTTGATGTCCTTGATGATCTTTATGGCCTTCCTGTGACATCGGGTGGTGTAGGTGTCCTGGAGGGCAGGTAGTTTGCCCCCGGTGATGCGTTGTGCAGACCTCACTACCCTCTGGAGAGCCTTGCGGTTGAGGGCGGAGCAGTTGCCGTACCAGGCGGTGATACAGCCCGCCAGGATGCTCTCGATTGTGCATCTGTAGAAGTTTGTGAGTGCTTTTGATGACAAGCCAAATTTCTTCAGCCTCCTGAGGTTGAAGAGGCGCTGCTGCGCCTTCTTCACAATGCTGTCTGTGTGAGTGGACCAATTCAGTTTGTCTGTGATGTGTATGCCGAGGAACTTAAAACGTGCTACCCTCTCCACTACTGTTCCATCGATGTGGATAGGGGGGTGTTCCCTCTGCTGTTTCCTGAAGTCCACAATCATCTCCTTAGTTTTGTTGACGTTGAGTGTGAGGTTATTTTCCTGACACCACACTCCGAGGGCCCTCACCTCCTCCCTGTAGGCCGTCTCGTCGTTGTTGGTAATCAAGCCTACCACTGTTGTGTCGTCCGCAAACTTGATGATCAAGTTGGAGGCGTGCGTGGCCACGCAGTCGTGGGTGAACAGGGAGTACAGGAGAGGGCTCAGAACGCACCCTTGTGGGGCCCCAGTGTTGAGGATCAGCAGGGAGGAGATGTTGTTGCCTACCCTCACCACCTGGGGGCGGCCCGTCAGGAAGTCCAGTACCCAGTTGCACAGGGCGGGGTCGAGACCCAGGGTCTCGAGCTTGATGACGAGCTTGGAGGGTACTATGGTGTTGAATGCCGAGCTGTAGTCAATGAACAGCATTCTCACATAGGTATTCCTCTTGTCCAGATGGGTTAGGGCAGTGTGCAGTGTGGTTGAGATTGCATCGTCTGTGGACCTATTTGGGCGGTAAGCAAATTGGAGTGGGTCTAGGGTGTCAGGTAGGGTGGAGGTGATATGGTCCTTGACTAGTCTCTCAAAGCACTTCATGATGACGGAAGTGAGTGCTACGGGGCGGTAGTCGTTTAGCTCAGTTACCTTAGCTTTCTTGGGAACAGGAACAATGGTGGCCTTCTTGAAGCATGTGGGAACAGCAGACTGGTATAGGGATTGATTGAATATGTCCGTAAACACACCGGCCAGCTGGTCTGCACATGCTCTGAGGGCGCGGCTGGGGATGCCGTCTGGGCCTGCAGCCTTGCGAGGGTTAACACGTTTAAATGTCTTACTCACCTCGGCTGCAGTGAAGGAGAGACCGCATGTTTTCGTTGCAGGCCGTGTCAGTGGCACTGTATTGTCCTCAAAGCGGGCAAAAAAGTTATTTAGTCTGCCTGGGAGCAGGACATCCTGGTCCGTGACTGGGCTGGATTTCTTCCTGTAGTCCGTGATTGACTGTAGACCCTGCCACATGCCTCTTGTGTCTGAGCCGTTGAATTGAGATTCTACTTTGTCTCTGTACTGACGCTTAGCTTGTTTGATAGCCTTGCGGAGGGAATAGCTGCACTGTTTGTATTCAGTCATGTTACCAGACACCTTGCCCTGATTAAAAGCAGTGGTTCGCGCATTCAGTTTCACGCGAATGCTGCCATCAATCCACGGTTTCTGGTTAGGGAATGTTTTAATCGTTGCTATGGGAACGACATCTTCAACGCACGTTCTAATGAACTCGCACACCGAATCAGCGTATTCGTCAATGTTGTTGTCTGACGCAATACGAAACATGTCCCAGTCCACGTGATGGAAGCAGTCTTGGAGTGTGGAGTCAGCTTGGTCGGACCAGCGTTGGACAGACCTCAGCGTGGGAGCCTCTTGTTTTAGTTTCTGTCTGTAGGCAGGGATCAACAAAATGGAGTCGTGGTCAGCTTTTCCGAAAGGGGGGCGGGGCAGGGCCTTATATGCGTCGCGGAAGTTAGAGTAACAATGATCCAAGGTCTTTCCACCCCTGGTTGCGCAATCGATATGCTGATAAAATTTAGGGAGTCTTGTTTTCAGATTAGCCTTGTTAAAATCCCCAGCTACAATGAATGCAGCCTCCGGATAAATGGTTTCCAGTTTGCAAAGAGTCAAATAAAGTTCATTCAGAGCCATCGATGTGTCTGCTTGGGGGGGGGATATATACGACTGTGATTATAATCGAAGAGAATTCTCTTGGTAGATAATGCGGTCTACATTTGATTGTGAGGAATTCTAAATCAGGTGAACAGAAGGATTTGAGTTCCTGTATGTTTCTTTCATCACACCATGTCACGTTAGCCATCAGGCATACGTCCCCGCCCCTCTTCTTACCAGAAAGATGTTTGTTTCTGTCTGCGCGATGCGTGGAGAAACCCGTTGGCTGCACCGCCTCGGATTGCGTCTCTCCAGTGAGCCACGTTTCCGTGAAGCAAAGAACGTTACAGTCTCTGATGTCCCTCTGGAATGCTACCCTTGCTCGGATTTCATCAACCTTGTTGTCAAGAGACTGGACATTGGCAAGAAGAATGCTAGGGAGTGGTGCACGGTGTGCCCGTCTCCGGATTCTGACCAGAAGACCGCCTCGTTTCCCTCTTTTTCGGAGTCGTTTTTTTGGGTCGCTGCATGGGATCCACTCCGTTGTCCTGTTTGTAAGGCAGAACACAGGATCCGCGTCGCGAAAAACATATTCTTGGTCGTACTGATGGTGAGTTGACGCTGATCTTATATTCAGTAGTTCTTCTCGACTGTATGTAATGAAACCTAAGATGACCTGGGGTACTAATGTAAGAAATAACACGTAAAAAAAACAAAAAACTGCATTGTTTCCTAGGAACGCGAAGCGAGGCGGCCATCTCTGTCGGCGCCGGAAGTAGAGGGCTAGTAGCGATACTGGGGTGCAAAGGAGCAAGTTAAATGAATAAATACAGTATGGGGATGAGGTAGGTAGATACATGGGCTGTTTACAGATGGGCTATGTACAGGTGCAGTGATCTGTGAGCTGCTCTGACAGCTGGTGCTTAAAGCTAGTGAGGGAGATATAAGTCTCCAGCTTCAGAGATTTTTGCAGTTCGTTCCAATCATTGGCAGCAGAGAACTGGAAGGAAAGACAACCAAAGAAGGAATTGGCTTTGGGGGTGACCAGTGAGATATACCTGCTGGAGCGCGTGCTACGATTGTATACCAGTCAATCAAGGAGCTAAGGCTGGGCGATATGGCCTAAAACTAATATCTAACATTTTTTCAAACTTATGGGCGACTCACGATATATACTGTATATCGATTTGTTTTATGTTTTCTCTAAATAAGCTTTGTTGTACAATTGAAGGTAAAATATACTGCATTTAATTAAAACAGTAAGCAATAATCTAATGAATTCAGAGCTTGTGAAATTATACCTAGGCTGAATATATGCGGGGTTGGCAGGTAGCCTAGGTTAGAGCATTGGGCCAGTAACCGAAAGGTTGCTAGGCCGAATCCCTGAGCTGACAAGGTGAAATCTGTCGTACTGCCCCTGAACAGTTAACCCACTGTTCCTAGGTAGACATTGTAAATAAGAATTTGTTCTTAACTGACTTGCCTAGTTAAAAAAAAAAATTAAAAAAAAAGTATGCCTTCCACAACCATAAGACCCAGTAATTATGTAATTATTTGATCAACATAGTTGTACCTGCTTTTTTTGTTGTTGCAATAATCACTGATCTGGCTTTCAGGTCTGTCTATAAAAATGCCCTTTATGTTACACATTTAATCAGAAACATGCATAATGCACATTCACTAATAATGTAGCAGGCATTATAGAAAATGAACACCGGTCTCATAAACAATCTCTCAAGCACAAACCCACATGATAGTGAGTAGCTAATATTTATATTTCAAGGATAGCCAACTTGGATCTAGGTTTAATTACACAAGCTCTGAATTCAGGTAACAAGGAAAAACATTTGAATTGTTGTGAACAACCTTCTGTCCGTCTCCAACTGTTTGAACAGCATGCTAGCCTGTCCTCTGTGTTCAGATGTTGAAATCACTACCTTATTTCTCAGAATGAGAACAAGTTGACAATTCCTTATATCATTGTTTTATGCTTATTGCGCATTTATAAAACACAGACTAAACAGCTAGTATATCTTTATCTGACTAAAATGCCGCTAGTGATACGTGGTACGTGGTCAAATGCAAATAGCGAGTTGAAACCGTTTGTCGAGGCCTCCCGAGCGGCGCAGTGGTCGAAGGCACTGCATCACAGTGCCTGCTGTGCCACTAGAGATCCTGGTTCGAGTCCAGGCTCTATCGCAGTCGGCCGCGACATGGAGACCCATGGGGCGGCGCACAATTGGCCCAGCGTCATCCGGGTTAGGGGAGGGTTTGGCCGGCAGGGAGATGAGAAGCGAGAGGTTTCACTCTCGCAAAAGTCTGTCAATAATAAGCCCAATGCGCTTATTTTGAATTGTCCAAAAGGTCTGCCTTCCTGCCTTTGGGACAATGACTCCCATTGTTAGGGCAGAGGCATGAGCATCTCATCATTATATACAGATATCTGGTGTAAATGGGAAGGTGCACAGTACAGAACTTGATTCTGCGAGACAGGCATTTGGAATATCGCGCAAAAACATACATTCAAATGAATTGGATATATTGCCCAGCCCTACAAGGAGCTCACATGAATCATATGTGTTTGAATGCACATTAGTCAAAATTTTGCCTACCTCAGTACATCTATACTGAGCAAATACATAAACACAACATGTAAAGTATTGGTCCCATGTTTCATGAGCTGAAATAAAATATCCCAGAAATAACTCTCAAATGTTGTGCACACATTTGTTTATATCCCTGTTAGTGAGCATCTAATTTGCCAAAATAATCCATCCACCTGACAGGTGTTGCATATCAAGAAGCTGATTAAACATCATGATCATTACACAGTTGCAACTTGTGCTGAGAACAATAAAAGGCCACTCTAAAATGTGCAGTTTTGTCACACAACACAATGCCATAGATGTCTCAAGTTTTGAGTGAGTGTTGCAATTGACATGCTGACTGCAGGAGTGTCCACCAGAGCAGTTGCCAGAGAATGTAATGTTCATTTCTCTGCAATAAGCCACCTCCAATGTCGTTTTAGAGAAGTTGGCAGCCTGTCCAACAGGCCTCACAACCGCCGGCCTCACAACCGCCGGCCTCACAACCGCCGGCCACATTTAATCACACCAGCCCAGGACCTTCACATCCAGCTTCTTCACCTGCGGGATCGTCTGAGACTAGACAGCTGAGAAAACTGTGGGTTTGCACAACCAAATCATTTCTGCACAAACTGTCAGAAAACATCCTAGCGAAGCTCATCTGTGTGCTCGTCATCCTCTCCAGGGTCTTGACCTGACTGCAGT
Organism: Oncorhynchus clarkii lewisi; assembly: GCF_045791955.1. NCBI lineage: Eukaryota > Metazoa > Chordata > Actinopteri > Salmoniformes > Salmonidae > Oncorhynchus > Oncorhynchus clarkii. The sequence continues at coordinate 23,424,218 of NC_092165.1, read as the reverse complement.
TCGGCGTTCTTTGGGTAAATGCTCACCTTCAATGGCCACTGGCACGCTGGAAAAGTGTGCTTTTACGGATGAATCCCGTTTTCAACTGTACCGGGCAGATGGCAGACGTATGGTGTCATGTGGGCGTGCGGTTTGCTGATGTCAGAGTGCCCCATGGCAATTTGAATGCACAGAGCTACCGTGACGAGATCCTGAGGGCAATTGTCATGCCATTCATCACCTCATGTTTCAGTATGATAATGCACAAATATGCCCCAAGGATCTGTATGCAATTGCTGAAAGATGAAAATGTCCCAGTTCTTCCATGGCCTGCATACTCACCAGACATGTCACCCATTGAGCATATTTTGGGATGTTCTGGATTTACGTGTACAACAGCACGTTCCAATTGCTGCCAATATCCAGCAACTTCACACAGCCATTGAAGAGGAGTGGGACAACATTCCACAGGCAACAGCCTGATAAACTCTGTGAAGGGCTGCATGAAATGGTGATCACACCAGATACTGACTGGTTTTCTGATCCACGCCCCTAACTTTTTTTTAAGGTATCTGTGACCAGTCATGTGAAATCCATAGATTAGAGCCTAATTAATTCATTTAAATTGACTGATGTCCTTATATCAACTGTTACACAGTACAATCTTTGAAATTGTTGCGTTTTATATTTTTGCTCACTGTAAATTGACATTAATTTATCAGACAGGTGGAAGGTACAACCACACTGACTTTGAAACACAAAGGATGACAGTTTAGCCATTTAGCAGTGCTACTTTTTCCTACTGGTCCACCGTGGGAATCGAACCCACAACCCTGGCATTGCAAGTGCCATGTTCTACCAACTGAGCCACATGAGACCCATTGGAAATGATTTGGTCCCACAATACATGTACTTACAAGAATATTTCCAGTCTTATTACTATGGTATAAGTTCATGTAAAGTCTTTAAGCATGTTTTTCGTGTCATATATTTCTTATTAAGTTGTGAGTGTGTCCTTTTCCCCAGGCACCAGGAGGAATGATCAACAGTCACAGCTTCAGTTCCAAGGCCTATTTTTTTGATAACCCCCGGAGGTACGACAGCGATGATGACCTGTCCAGGAGCAACAACTCCAGAGCAGATCGACCGAAGTGGGTAACAGGATACTCTATCACTTATAACATCCTATATTGTAAATTCCGCCACCTATAACATCCTGTATCCCCTGTACACAGTCACCTATATTGCATCCTATATTGTCCGTATACAGTCACCTAAAACCATACTGTAATGCCATCATTTACCCCCCACAGTCACCTATATCATCCTATATCTCGTGTACACAATGCTAACATCCTACATTCCAGCTATACAGTCGCTTATAGCATCATATTTCCCCTGTACAAAGTCATCTATAACAACCTACAGTGCCTTCAGAAAGTATTCCTACCCCTTGACATATTCCACATTTTTGTTGTGTTACAGCCTGAATTCAAAATTGATTAAATAAAAAAAATTCTCAGCCATCTACGCACAATACCCCATAATGACAGTGAAAACCATGTTTTTAGTATTCACACCTGAGTCAATACATTTAATACATTTTTAGCACACACTCTTATTCAGAGCGAGTTACAGTAGTGAGTACATACATTTTCATATTTGTTTGTACAATACATGTTAGAATCATATTTGGCAGTGATTACAGCTAACATCCTACAACTTTGCACAACTGGATTGTACGATATTTGCACATTATTCTTTGAAAAACTCTTAAAGCTCTGTCAAATTGGTTGTTGATCATTGCTAGACAGCCATTTTCAAGTCTTGCCATAGATTTTCAAGACAAATTAATTCATAACTGTAATTAGGCCACTCCGGTACATTCGATGTCCTCTTGGTTAGCAACTCCAGTGTATATCTGGCCTTGTCCTGCTGAAAGGTGAATTTGTCTCCCAGTGTCTGTTGGAAAGCAGAACCAGGGTTTCCTCTAGGATTTTGCCTGTACTTAACTCTATTCCATTTAATTTGATCAGCAACAACAAAATACCTAGTCCATCCCAATGACACACATACCCATAACATGATGCACCCACCACCATGCTTGAAAATGTGAAGAGTGGTACTCTGTGATTTGTTGGATTTGTCCCAAACATAACGCTTTGTATTCAGGACATAAATGTAATTTCTTTGCCATTTAAAAAAAACATGTTTTGCTTTATTGCAAACAAGATGCATGTTCACTCTGTCATTTAGGTAAGTTTTGTGGAGTAACTACAATGTTGTTGATCCATCCTCAGTTATCACCACTATTAAACTTATTCAAATCTGTAACTGTTTTAAAGTCACCATTGGCCTCATTGTGAAATCCATGAGCGGTATCCTTCCTCTCCGGCAACTGAGTTAGAAAGGATGCCTGTATCTTTGTAGTGACTGGGTGCATTGATACACCATCCAAAGTGTAATTAATGCTCAAAAGGATATTCAATATCTGCTTTTCTTTTACCTATCTACAAATAGGGGCATTGGAAAAACTTCCTGGTCTTTGTGATTGAATCTGTGTTTCAAATTCACTGCTCGACTGAGGGACCTTACATATAAGAGATGAGGTAGTCATTCAAAAATCATGTTAAACACTATTATTGTCAATACAACTTATTTTGTGAATTAAGCTATTTCTTTCCTCCTGAACTTATTTAGGCTTGCCATAACAAAGTGGTTGAATACTTTTTGACTTAAAACATTTCAGCCTTTCATTTTTTGTTAATTTCTAAATATTTCTAGAAACATAATTCCACTATTTTGTGTAAGCCAGTGACACAGAACCTCAATTTAATAAATTTTAAATTAAGTCAAAAAGTCAAGGGGTGTGAATACTTTCTCAAAGCACTGTATATGCACCACAGTCACATATAACTTCCTATATTCCCTTTACACAGTCGCCCATACAATCACATAATATATTCTACATCCCCCAGTCAACCTAACGTCTTATATCCCCCATACAGATACAATGCTGATTTAAGCCTGTCCCTTCCATTCCACAGTAGTTTCCTGTCCTCGACGCCCCAGTTGGACCCCAGCTGGTACAGCTCCACCCAGAGGAACGGCAGCCTTACGGGGATCCCCCATCTCCCCACCGGCTCCCAGACCTCCACTGCACCCCTTCTCCTAGCCTACGGCAACATCCAGACCAACCAGCACCATAACTACTATTCCACCCCCCAGAACTACTATTCTACCCCCCAGAATCACTACTGCACCCCTCAGAACTAACCACCCTCGCCGTCCCCAGTAGATACCCCTGAAAGTAATCCAGAAAACACTCAGAAAAGGGGCGCTCCTGACATTCAGCTACATGGCTACGACCCTCTGGGTTACCCTAGCGATCCTGCGACTGGCGCTGTGTGGCCACGCCTCCCTCATTCCAGCTTTCGACCCGGTCCCACCCCACCAGGGCTACTTAACTACCCGTCTTGTTGTAGGCATGGTGACGACCATTGAGATTTCTAGGGCCAGACGAGGGGAGATCATTTGAGGTCAGTGGTGGTTAGGGAATGGTCAGCTGAGTGATATTCTGTTTATTAAAAAAAGCTTTCCAACATGTCTATTACCACAGTCCTGAAACAGAGGTCTGCTACCCAACCCGAGCCCAACGGCCCCCGACATTATACATCGGGTTAGGGCCAGGTAGGGTCTATTTTTTTCATCAATAACTAGAGAACGGGCAGGGCTCGGGTATCACTAGATTGATTACTAACATTTTGAAGCTGAACCATTTGTGTGTTCTCTGCTGCGCAGTACAGTCATATTTAACTAAGTTCTTCAACCACATTACATATAAAACAGGAGAGATTATTTCACAGAAAATAATAATGGTCCTTGAGTTTTTTAGGAGTTTAGAGTGATGAAAAGTAGCCCAAGCAGAGCCATTGCTATGGATACTCAGACTCAGAGCCACCATGAGCTGAGCGGATGCAGAGCGAGTGACAGACGGAGGAGCAGCTAATGGATTTACAAACTGAGGAAGTTATTTCTGATTTTGGGTTTTTGGCAGGGCATTACATTTGGCAGAAGCAATTGGGCCTGGGTAGTGTAGGGCCTGAACGTTGTGGGCATGGGTAGGGCTCGGGCTTTACACTCTTGTCCGTGCAGGGCTCTTCCTGGAACATTGTACTATTCCTAAGAAGTGTTTGTAAGGAAAGGATTGTGCTTCTCAGCTTTTCCACACACACACACTATGTTTGTCGGACATCAAACAGAAAAGTTAGTCCTCTATCTCTTTCAAGGACCAGACAAGTACATGGACCAGCACCCCAAATTTCCTATTTTGCTTTGGTCCAGTGGGCAGTTCTCCCCACTACCCCCTGCACACAGACTCCCCTCCATGAGTCTTGGAGGTGACATTTGCACTTGAAAAAATCCCCTCACTTCACATTCTGAGGACAAGACTCTGGTTTTAATGTAGACTTGGATCTTTATACAATCTCAGACTTTGTGTTCCTTCCCTGGACCATGTCTCAATTCCCTGTAAAGACCAGTTGTTATCTGAGCAATGAGACATCCATGACCATGTCCTTCTAAACCAGCACCAAATGGGGCTAGAATCAAGGGGAATGCTCTCAGTATTTGAGCCCAATGTGCACTGGGACACTGTGGGAAGGGTTAATACTTTGTGTGTTTGAATCTTTCACACTGTCTAAGACTGTGTGGAAGAGGAAGGCCACTTTTGCCAAAGAGGGCACAGATCGAGAGTTGGGCGTAAAATGTAGTCTCGAGCCTCCAGCTTTCCTAGCTCCTTGGGAACTCCGTTTTGACGAGAGGCCCATAATGGAGCATAGACTGTGGGGAAACAATATGTTTCTGAATTAATTTTCTGATCTGGACCCAGTAAAGTGAATGTACGGACTAAGTGTGGATCGGCGGAGTGATCAGTTTAAAATGTTTTGGTCCAGTTTTATAGTACAGTAGTCTACTCCTGGCAAAGCCCTAGCAAGGTCCCAGCTCAGTTTGTGTTTTCTTTACAACTCTAATGGTCATTGTCACCAGACAGCACAAAAATATCTGGGACCAGGTTAACCGGTGACAAAGAGGGATAGATGGGCTTAAAGACGCCCTCCCTCTCTTTCTATATCTTGACTATAATAGTAGCTGTATCCATGTGGTAGTTTACAGCATCAAGATCACCATCATTAGCCTGGACCCAGATCTGTTTGTTTTGTCTTGCCAGCAACTCTGGTCATAGTCACCCCATTGGCCATCAGAGTTGGCAAAAATAGCACAGACAGATCTGAGACCAGGCTACACCACCATACAAGGACACCTGAAAATGTGCCATTACATGTTACTGTTAGTTTTTTTTTCCTTGTGGAAAACGTCTTGCACAAAATGCTGTATATATCGAAAATTATTAATAAGCTTTATGACCACCTACTTACTTCATTTTTAACTGGATTCTATGTTTGTTTTTTATACTCCATGGCTACTAGTTTGGACTTTTCCATGTCGAGATAGTGGTACGGCCCAGGTGTACAGGGCGAGTATGTGTGTGAATGTGTTTGCTAAACATGCTTATATACACAAAGTGTTTAGGTAGGAGGTAAGAAAACTGTTGATTGTCTTTCCTTTCCTGTTACGATGAGCGAAGGGGGGGAACCCAAGAGCAGACTCGGAAGAGGAAGCCGGGATGAATGCACAAAAAGGTATATTGATCACAGAATTGGGGAGTGCAGAACCGGGGTAGCTCAGATGAGTTGCAAAAACCAGGAGTGTAGCGTGAGGTTGGAGTTGGTTGAGTAGAACAGGGGAACGGGTCCTGAGAGGAATCCAAGGTAATAGTGGTGAGTGATATCCAGAGCAAGGTGGTTGGTGGTGAGATGTGGAACAGGAGCCAGAGACAGAGCGGTAACTGCAAGGAGAGGACAAAAAATGGTGTACGGGAGGAAAACGAGCATAGCAGCGTAACAGGATCTTGAGAATAGACAAAAGGCTAGAGTGATAACGGACTGAGCAGAGATTACGATCTGGCCGAGTGGAGGTGGCAGGGATGAGTATATGTAGAGGTCTTGATTATGGGATGATTTGCAGCTGGTAGGGATCAGCTCTGACTCCAGCACACCTGTTTCCAACCACACAATCACACCAAGGGAGAGTGTATACAGGGGGAGAACTGAAGATTAGGAAGACACCGGATGAACACCAGAGGGTGTAGTGGGCACAGATGTGACACTTTCCTTTGTTTATTACTGTTGAACAGAGTTTTGTGTTTGCAAAAACCTGTTCAGAGAGGGCAAGAGGAATTGCTCTCTACACATTTGATATGCCTTCTAATCATATTTAATTTTTTGTTTTGTTTTATTTTGCCATTATTTTCTTGTTTCCTTTCTTCCATGAATGTCTGAGATCAAGTGTTGTCGTTGTTGACGTTATACGAGTTATGTCAATTAATATCTGCTGACGAATGCAATAATATTTGAAGTATATTATTATTTTTAAATATTTTTTATTTACCCCCTTTTCTCCCCAATTTCGCTCCAACTCCAACCGAAGTCAGCTTGCTGGCTCCCAGCCCGCCACAAGGAGCTGGGACGATGAACCAAGTAAAGCCCCCCCAGCCAAACCCTGCCCTAACCCGGACGATGCTGCGCCAATTGTGCGCCGCCCTGTGGGACTCTCGATCACGGCCGGTTGTGACACAGCCCTGGATCGAACCTGGGTCTGTAGTGACACCTCAAGCACTGCGATGCAGTGCCTTAGACCGCTGTGCCACTCGGGAGGCTTTTTATGTATATTCTATGCTATTTCTCCCAACATCTCTGTGTTTGGGATTGTCATTGTCTGATGTCACCTTTTGACCTTTGGTGCTGTGGTGGTCATACAGGAAATGTCCAGTTCGACAGGAAGTGAAAACGTATAACCCACAGAGAATGATAGAGGCCAAAATCCTGTTTTAGCATGGGCACCGCCATTGAGGGCTTCCCCCATTTTAATGTAGGCAATTGGGTGGGACTTCCATCTTCATTAGCTGATCCTTCCTGATGACCCGGTTGGAGTCATTTCCAACTGGGTCATTAGGAGGGATTAGCCAATTGAAAATGTACTATTTTAAAAGATAGCCTTAATGGAGCTGCTGTCTATTACCCTAGAATGGCACAGATACACATATGAGTCCTCTATTTATCTCTATAGTATACCCGCAGGTTGAACTTCCTCTCACCCTCCCAGGGCCATAAGCCAATTCCGGCCAGCCAGGGGAACTGCTTTAAAGATTTTTATTGTATTTTATTCCCCCTTTTCCTTAAAAAAAATCATTTTAGAGGTGGATTCTGCAGGGTAATGGATTTGGGTGTAGGAACAAACAGATGTTTGTCTTTCCTTTCATTTGCTTTGGAGTCTCAAACTAAGTTGCATACGTGTGTGATGGTTGCAGCAAATCTCTGTCAGTAAGCAAAAGCGAGCAGACCGCTATAATCAATGGGAAAATACTGGCAAATGTTGATATTTTCACCCTTATATCCAAGAACATACATCTCTGGCATGATTGCAAATGATCCTTACTTAAAGAGATAGTCAGATGAAATCGTGGATAACATTTTGTATGTCTTTGCGTCCAGTATGAAGGGAGTTAGAGGTATTTTTGTGAGCCAATGCTAGCTAGCGTTAGTTCAATAGACTATTGCTATAATGCTAATTAGCAATTACGCTATCGCTAGTCGGCAACTTCCTTCAAACTGAACACAAAGACACAAAAATGGTATGCATGGGTTCATCTGACTCTGGGGAAGTAGATAAAGGGCTTATTTGCAAAAATATTCAACTATCTGTTTAACAGCAACTTATGTTCAAATGTATGAGTTGAAAGTATTTTTTTGCTGATTTTGCTTCTGTGAAATCTATTGCTATATAAGCTCTTGTGTCTAGCAAAGAGCAGGTTTAGCCTTTTATAATAATTATAATTTGTCTCAAATTCTTTATTGGTGGCCAATGAATGTAACATGTTTACCCATCTTTCATAGATCACTAAAGAAGGCTCAAGAACCCTCTAGTTAACAATGTGACTGCAATTGATAAATCAAACATAAATATGAATCGCCCACTTTCTTTGATGGTGCAAATCATAACCAGTGCGTTAAGAGTTGGTTTGCATTCCTAAGTCCTGACCAACATTATCAGCTCACAGAGGTTTCTCTGGTCTGCGAACGACAATGTCGAAATTGGGTTTTGTGTCTTGGCCGAACCCTCGACTACGATTCAATTATACGTGTTTTAAAGCGGATCAGGTTTGAGCTCCTGTGTGTTTTGACAAGACTGTTCAATCCACTGTATTCCCACTCATCTCTGATTTAAGATGTATGATCAAGATTTGGCTTCACAGATTCGCATCTAATCATGCAACTGATGTTGATTTCACAGTTGATCCATAATCAACACCCTTCTGCATTTACCAATATTCACGAGGATGCTCAAGCATGTGGTCAAAACGGTCAGTGTGAGGAGTTATCAAAGCCATGTGTTTTGCCTCACTTGGAACTGAGGAAACCAGCAGCAGACAGGCAGTGAAATCCATTATGAAAGCGTTTTTTTATTTTTATTAAAAAACATGTTTGTGTACTGGTGATGGCGCTTGTAAAGTATATAATCCTTGATTTGCTGGAGGAGGATTGGAAATGACAATGATAAATGTGTATAATTTCAAAGGCTACTGACCTTGATAGGGAAAAGATAGCCAGCCGCACATTCATCTCTTCTTTATTTTACTAACATTTTGGCTAAAAAGCCTTCATCAGAGTATTTCACCCTGATTTAAGAGACTTATATGAAACCGTGAAACTGATCGACACTCAGAGATTAGCCTAAAGATTAGAAGGTTGGGGGTTCAATCCCCGGGTGAGTCATAACCAAAGAAGACTCAACACCTCTTTGCTTAAAACTCAGCATAAGGCCGTGTGATAGACCAGCTTCTTGACCATGGGGTGTACTTGTACATTAAGCAGCCTCATGCTACAGGAATAGGAGATTGGGCAAGCTATTTACTCTTACGGCAAGAAGAGATGAGTGTGCGACTTTATTTTTTATTTGTATAGTATCTTTCGCTAGTCTGCCCCTCACCAAAAGGGTGTGTGTTCTTTATGTTTTTACTTAACAGATTGTGTACAGACCTATATTTATTTCAGTCATAGAAAACAATCTCTACATCAAATTACATGCAGTTACCTTACAGCCAATCTGCCATTGAGAAAGATTGGATAAGCACCTCTAAAGGCCCTGAGAAGTGTACACATTCTATCAATGATTGGTCAACACGTTTTACATGTGTATACAAAATATTTAATGTGAGTAACATTCACCATTCACCAATAAATTGATTATGAAAAGCTATTGCAAGATTATTTGTTTTACCCTGATACAGTATCAAAGTGCCATGTAGCTGAAACGGTATTGGTTACGGTCCATGTTCCTTTATTTGTTTTGTTGCATCCCTTGTAAGTCAATTGTCAGGACTTTCACATTTCAGTGTACACAGTGGAGGACGGAAACTAGTTGTCCTCCGGCTACACCATGGTGCTACCCTACGGTGCTGTGGAGGTTACTGTAGGCCTTCATTGCAAAACAGTGAGTTTTAATCAATGATTTGGTGACTTGAATATATTTTTATTATATTTTTATTTTGTTTGAGGAGAATGGTCCTCCCCTTCCTCATCTGAGAAGTCTCCACTGACCTACTGTCACCTACAATGGTCACAGTATAACCACACTATTACCTCACTAACTAAAATAGATCTTTGTATCACAACAATATGTTTCTGAGCAGTCACTTTCCGGTTCACTCACTTAACACAGCCCATGCAGCCCATTATCCTGGATATGTTGCGGAAAGTCATCCTAAAGTCCTGACGAAGAATTACATTTATTTTGGGTAACAGACATACAACAAAATGTACAATGTGGACCCAGAGGATATCACTTGAAAGCATTAAAACGCTTGTTTCCAAAGTGGTCCTCGATGGTAAAAACAATAACACATATAATGATTAAAAGGCAAGACAAAATTACAAACAACCATAATTACATGAATTTATATTGACATTCTAAAAACTGGCACTATTCACTGCACTTCTCCCTAACCTTAAAAATCAAGTGCGAGCATGACCGAGTCGGAACCCGTCCAAAGGGACGGAAGGACAGCCCTACCACTGTGTACAGTCGGCAAGGCCAAAGGATCGCATACCCGTGGAGAGACGGCTGGGGTAGAGCCGACCCGCCACCGATGACCTCAGGTAGATGGAGACCAAAGGAGGTTTTTTGATTGTGGTAGGGAGATGTCCATTTCCTGTGTCCTCAGTGACACAAAGCGGTATGGGCCAATATCGTGACGCCACAAGGGTGCTGCCAAATGGTAGTGGGTGCCGTACCGGAGTTGCCGGTACCCTTCCTCGTGGGACGAGATTGACCTGCTGTTCGCGGCACTGTGGAGGCATGATCTGAGGAAAAAGGTATGAGTCGGCCGAAGACGGCCTGTCGCCTGCGCGGCAGGCGGTTGACAAACCTGTATCTACAAGTCCGAGTCTGAAGGGGCCCAAACCCGACCCCCCCCCCCCCCCCCCCCCCCCGGTGACCCACTGGAGGAGGAGCCCATCCTCCCCCTCCTCAATTTCAAGGGACCAGTCGAGACACACGCTGACACACGCAGTCGAGACACACAACTGAGGGGACAATTCGGGACTGCCCATTGGGAGGATCTGAACTTAAAAGCCGCCGCAGCCCAAGTGATAGCGGTGGATGGACAGCTACTTCCAGGGGTGAATGACTTCCAGGGGTGAATTTCCAAATCAAGAATAACCTTTTGTATCAGGTGTCACACCAACAGGGGGAACTTCAAGAAGTAGTGTTGCTGCCCCGACGGTATGTGGGAACCGTTCTTCAGCTGGCCCACACCCACCTGTTGGGGGCACACCTGGGAATGGAGAAGACCCAGGAACAGATCAGAGCCCGGTTCCACTAGCCTGGGATGAGTAGGGCCGTGGAAGACTATTGTCGCAGCTGCCCGGAGTGTCAAATCACTGCTCCAAAAGCACACTTCCAAAACCCACTGGTCCCCATACCAATCATTGGGGTGCCCTTTGAACACATTGTATCAAGTTGTAAACAGCTTCAGTTAACTTATGGTACACGTTTCCAAATGGATGACTGATTCTTACCTGCATTTAAATATTGACAAGACTGTTTGTATGTACTTCTCTAAGACATTTATGAATTCTTCCCAATGAGCTGTTCTTGTTAATGGGGAGAATCTGAAAGTTGTGTCTAACTCTTCAGGTATCTTGGTGTCATTTTGGACTCCAACTTGACATTTAAGAAACATGTGAAAAAGGTGGTTAACAATTTTCAAATTTTAGGTTTATAAGACCTTACCTTCCTATGGAGGCCGCCAAACTATATATGCAAGCTATGATCTTCTCACATCTGAGATATTGCCTCACATGCTGGTCACAAGCAGGAGCTACTAGTCTGAAACCAATTGAATCACTCTACAAACAAACACTTAAGATTTTTGATAACAAACCAAACTGTTACCACCATTGTCACATCATTCACAAACATAATTTATTCAGTCTGGATAGCTTTAAGCAGTATGTAGATGCAAGCCTTGTCTTTAAGATCCTGCACTGTCTTGCCCCTCCACCCTTATGCCTGCATAGCATGCTCAAGGAAAGCAACTCCAGGACAACAAGGGCAGTAACTACAGGGAATTGCGTTGTCACTTTGACACAGTAAATTTGGTCAATCGGTCTTCTCTGTTAGAGCTACAATATACTGGAATGAAATATCAAAACTTGTACTCAAGTTGTCCTCATATGTAAGACGACAGTTGATGATAGTGTTTTTATTACAAATAAGTTGTTGTTAGAATTATATATTATTCAATGTAATGTATTTTGTACTGTTGTGTAATTGCTCTTTACTTGCCCGGGTGCAAATTAGCTTTTGGCTAACCCTGGCACACATACATGGATTTTGCATTATTGTAATATTGATATTAATTCATGTAAATTGTCCCCTATAAATAAATTATTAAAATAAACATGTAGTGTTAATAAATTACAAAGGAGCTACACCTGGATTAAGCATGCACAACCGTGAACAGGACGTTAGTACTGTTTCTATTACTATGAAGCTGAGTGAATATGTTTTAATTGTCAAAAAAGGATTTACACCAATTATTTCAGGCACTTTTTATGCTGTTTACGTGGGTGGATCCGAGAAAAATAGTCTCCATGCACCAGTGTAGCAGGTAGCCTAACATTGACAACAGTAGAACTCTTATTAATCCTAGTAAAAATTCCCTGTCTTAGGTCAGTTAGGAGCACCACTTTATTTTAAGAAGGTGAAATGTCAGAATAATAGTAGAGAATGATTTATTTCAGCTTTCATTTCTTTCATCACATTCCCAGTGGGTCAGAAGTTTACATACACTCAATTAGTATTTGGTAGCATTGCCTTTAAATTGTTTAACTTGGGTCAAACATTTCGGGCAGCCTTCCACAAGCTTCCCACAATAAGTTGGGTGAAATTTGGCCCATTCATCCTGACAGAGCTGGTGTAACTGAGTCAGGTTTGTAAGGCCTCCTTGCTTGCACACGCTTTTTCAGTTCTGCCCACAAATTTTCTATAGGAATGAGGTCAGGGCTTTGTGATGGCCACTTCAATACCTTGACTTTGTTGTCCTTAAGCCATTTTGCCACAACTTTGGAAGTATGCTTGGGGTTATTGTTCATTTGGAAGACCCATTTGCAACCAAGCTTTAACTGATGTTTTGAGATGTTGCTTCAATATATCCACATCATTTTCTTGTCTCATGATGCCATATATTTAGTGAAGTTCACCAGTCCCTCCTGCAGCAAAGCACCCCCACAACATGATGCTGCCACCCCCATGCTACACGGTTGGGATGGTGTTCTTCGACTTGCAAGCTTTCCCCTTTTTCCTCCAAACATAACGATAGACATTATGGCAGTTCTAGTTTTGTTTCATCAGACCAGAGGACATTTCTACGATCTTTATCCCCATGTGCCGTTGTAAACGGTAGTCTGGCTTTTTTATGGCGGTTTTGGAGCCGTGGCTTCTTCCTTGCTGAGCTGCCTTTCAGGTTATGTCAATATAGGACTCGTTTTACTGTGGAAATAGTTACTTTTGTACCTGTTTCCTCCAGCATCTTCACAAGATCCTTTGCAGTTGTTCTGGGATTGATTTGCTCCCAAGGATGAACCAGACTTGTGGTCTACAAATTATTTTCTGAAGTCTTGGCTGATTTCTTTTGTTTTTCCATGATGTCAAGCAAAGAGGCACTGAGTTTGAAGGTAGGCCTTGGAATACATCCACAGGTACACCTCCAATTCAAATAAAATCAAATGTATTTATAAAGCCCTTCTTACATCAGCTGATATCTCAAAGTGCTGTAGAGAATTGACTCAAATTATGTAAATTAGCCTATCAGAAGCTTCTAAAGCGGTTGAAAAACAAGTTTTAATGACTCCAACCTAATTGTATGTAAACTTCTGACTTCAACTGTACAATTCTACACATTTTGCCATTTGCCATTATGCAAAATTATTTTTTGCAGTTGTATAGCTAATCTCGTGCTTTTCTACACATTTTGCCATGTGGCTGAGCGAAATTGTTGCTGCTTTAAAGCTAATTTCCTACATTTCTACACATATTGCCATGGGGCAGAGAGATAGTTAGCCGTTATATAGGTATTCCCATGCTATTCTACACATCTTTCAATGAATCTGAGAGAATATTCGATTTTTTTAAAGTAAATTTGCTGCAATTCTATACATTCTGCCATTATATTCCTCATGTTTTCTGAAACTAAAGTTTCAGACCCACTCATAACACCACAAATAGGTCTATGTAACCAACTAAACTTCTGTTTCACTTGCCAGGTAAAGAGGACTTTGATAAGTTCTATACCCACAAGATGGCGACCAAACCTCAGAGGCTTTTTGGAGTTTTCATCCATTGAGGTAAATTAACACTGAGGTAGGCCTTTGTCAACTGCATACTAGTATACTGTCATTATTTTAATTAAGAAGCACAATTTTACTGGATATTATAAACATGATTGTTTGGAGGTTGGAAGAGATGTGCACCAAAAATATCTTCCAAAATGAACTGCACTTGAAAAATCACAGAACATAGGCCTGATATTGGCCAGATCAAGAATTTTTTTGTAATTGTATTATTCAGAACCAACATACTTTTCAGCAACCAATATGCAGTGTTGGGGAGTAGTGAACTATTATAATAATATTAATAATAATAATAAATTCCATTTAGCAGATGCTTTTATCCAAAACGACTTACAGCACAATTGGCCCAGCATCATCTGGGTTTTTTAACATATTTAGGCTTATAACAAAAGGGATTAATATATATTAACTCAAGACATTTCAGCTTTTCATTTTTGTATGAATTTGTATATATTTCGAAAAATATTATTCCACTATGACATTATGGGGTAGGCCGGTGACACAAAATCTCAGGCTGTAACACGGCAACATGTAGAAAAGTCAAGGGGTGTAAATACAGTACTTTCTGAAGGCACTGTACAGGTAGTTCAATTGGTAATTTAACTACATTTTAGAGTAGCTTGGTGGTAGTTCAACTAAATTCAAATCTAGGCAGTGTTTTTAGTAGTTAATTGTGTTTTTTGCCCTCTAGTTGTGTAGCTAGATATTGGAACAACACACTACTTTTTTCTGCAAAAAAAACAAGAAAATATGGGTGAAGTAGGCAATCATTTCCTTTCTTTTTCGGCTTCAGGCCTGCCTAATTCTCTCTTGAAACAGATTTTGTTTTTAATAGGCTAAATTACACATTCTGTTAACATATGACCTAATCTCCTCTTGCAATTTGTAGTCTGACATTTCAGATTTACATACATTGATTCATCAAGTAAAACCTTCATAAAACATATAGTTGAAGTCAGAAGTTTTCATACACTTAGGTTGGAGTCATTAAAACTTGTTTTTCAACCACTCCACAAATTTCTCTTAACAAACTATAGTTTTGGCAAGTTGGTTAGGACATCTGCTTTGTGCATGATACAAGTAATTTTTCCAACAATTGTTTTCAGACATATTATTTCACTTATAATTCACTGTATCACAATTCCAGTGGGTCAGACGTTTACATACACTAAGTTGAATGTGTCATTAAACAGCTTGGAAAATTCCAGAAAATTATGTCATGGCTTTAGAAGCTTCTGATAGGCTAATTGACATAATTTGAGTCAATTGGAGGTGTACATGTGGATGTATTTCAAGGCCTACCTTCAATCTCAGTGCCTCTTTGCTTGATATCATGGGAAAATCAAAAGAAATCAGCCAAGACGTCAGAAAAAAATTGTAGACCTCCACAAGTCTAGTTCATCCTTGGGAGCAATTTCCAAATGCCTGAAGGTACCACGTTCATCTGTCAAACAAAAGTATGCAAGTATAAACACCATGGGAGCACGCAGCCGTCATACCACTCAGAAAGGAGATGCGTTCTGTCTTCTAGAGATGAAGGTACTTTGGTCGAAAAGTGCAAATCAATCCCAGAACAACAGCAAAGGACCTTGTGAAGATGCTGGAGGAAACAGGTACAAAAGTATCTATATCCACAGTCAAACGAGTCCTATATCGACACAACCTGAAAGGCCGCTCAGCATTGAAGAAGCCACTGCTCCAAAACCGACCATAAAAAAGCCAGACTACGGTTCACAACTGCACATGGGGGCAAAGATCGTACTTTTTGGAGAAATGTCCTCTGGTCTGATGAAACAAAAATAGAACTGTTTGGCCATAATGACCATTGTTATGTTTGGAGGAAAAAGGGGGAAGCTTGCAAGCCGAAGAACACCATCCCAACCGTGAAGCATGGGGGTGGCAGCATCATGTTGTGGGGGTGCTTTGCTGCAGGATGGACTGATGCACTTCACAAAATAGATGGCATCACGAGGGAGGAAAATTATGTGGATATATTGAAGCAACATCTCAAGACATCAGTCAGGAAGTTAAAGCTTGGTCGCAAATGGGTCTTCCAAATGGACAATGACCCCAAGTATACTTCTAAAGTTGTGGCAAAATGGCTTAAGGACAACAAAGTCAAAGTATTGAAGTGGCCATCACAAAGCTCTGACCTCATTCCCATAGAACATTTGTGGGCAGAACTGAAAAAGCATGTGCAAGCAAAGAGGCCTACAAACCTGACCAGCTCTGTCAGGAGGAATGAGCCAAAATTCTCCCAACTTATTGTGGGATGCTTGTGGAAGGCTACCCAAAACGTTTGACCCAAGTTAAACAATTTAAAGGCAATGCTACCAAATACTAATTGAGTGTATGGAAACTTCTGACCGACTGGAATGTGATGAATTAAATAAAAGTGAAATAAATAATTCTCTCTACTATTATTCTGACATTTCACTTTCTTAAAATAAAGGGGTGATCCTAACTGACCTAAGATGATGAATTTTTACTAGGATTAAAACTGAATTTAAATGTATTTGGCTGAGGTGTATGTAAACTTCCGACTTCAACTGTATGATAATTTTTCACAAAGTAGTTTGGATGTAGTGATCTATTTTTTCAAAGTAACTTTAGTTTATTTAACTATCTTTTTTTGTTGGGGAAACTTTAATGTAGCCTAACTTATTTTGTTGAGAAGTAATTGGTAGCTTGGTGTGCTATCTTTTTAGAGTAGCTTCCCCAAAACTGCCAATGCATTATTGTTCTGCCACCTGAAACAATTACCTTGATATTTCAACCAGAACAAATGCATTCCATGATCCTATAAGTATTACATTCAAATGAATCTGGTAATTTATGACCTGAGTGCCCCTAAAAATGAAGTTTATATATACATTGTATTTGGAAAGTATTCAAACCCCTTCCCTTTTTCCAAATGTATTTATGTTACAGCCTTATTCTGAAATGTGTTAAATAATTGTTCCCCCTCATCAATCTACACACAATACCCCATAATGACAAAGCAAAACAGGTTATTAGATTTTTTTTGCAAGTGTATTAAAAAATAAAAACAGAAATACCTTATTTTCATAAGACTTGAACACATCCTGTTTCCATTGATCATCCTTGAGATCTTTCTACAACTTGATTGGAGTCAACCTGTGGCAAATTCAATTGATTGGACATGATTTGGAAAGGCACACATCTGTCTATATAAGGTCCCACAGTTGACAGTGCATGTCAGATCCCAAAGCAAGCCATGAGGTTGAAGGAATTGTCCATAGAGCCACGAGATAGGATTGTGTTGAGGCACAGATCTGGGGAAGGGTACCAAAAACTGTCTGCAGCATTGAAGGTCCCCAAGAACCCAGTGGCCTCCATCATTCTTAAATGGAAGAAGTTTGGAACCACCAAGACTCTTCCTAGAGCTGGCAGCCCGGCCAAACTGAGAAATCGGGGGAGAAGGGCCTTGGTCAGAGAGGTGACCAAGAACCAGATGGTCTCTCTGACAGAGCTCCAGAGTTCCTCTTTGGTGATGGGAGAACCTTCCAGAAGGACAACCATCTCTGCAGCACTCCACCAATCAGGCCTTTGTGGTAGATTGGCCAGACTGGAGCCAGTCCTCAGTAAAATTCACATGACAGCCCCCTGGGAGTTTGTCAAAAGGCACCTAAAGGACTCTCAGTCCATGAGAAACAAGAGTCTCTGGTCTGATGAAACCAATATTGACCTCTTTGGCCTGAATGCCAAGTGTCACATCTGGAGGAAACCTGGCACCATCCCTACGGTGAAACATGGTGGTGGAACCTGCTCTAGAGCGCTCAGGACCTCAGACAAGACAACGACCCTAAGGACACAGCCAAGACAACCCACGAGTGGCTTCGGGACAAGTCTCTGAATGCCCTTGAATGGCCCAGCCAGAGCCCGTACTTGAACCCGATTTGAATATCTCTGGAGAGACCTGAAAATAGCTGTGCAGCGACGCTTCCCATCCAACCTGACAGAGCTTGAGAGGATCTGCAGAGAATAAAAACTCCCCAAATACAGGTGTGCCAAGCTTGTAGCATCATACCCAAGAAGACTCGAGGCCAAAGGTGATTCAACAAAGTACTGAGTAAAGGGTCTGAATACTTATGTAAATGTGATATTTCAGTAAAAAAAACAAACCTGTTTTTGCTTTGTCATTATGGGGTATTGTGTGTAGATTGATAAAAAAATGTAAATGAAAACAGCGATTTTAGAATAAGGGGTCTGAATACTTTCCAAATACACTGTAGTTCTCATGCTATAATGGTTCAACACAGAGGTCAACTGTAATTGTTGTTCTTTCAATCCAATTTGCGATGGCTTGAGCTTTTGACTGATTCAAGAGAACTGTCCACTTTCCAACAAACCCAATAGACCTCTCCTTGTGCTCTGTTTCAACACATGAGCTAATTACCATTGGACAACATCTAGAATCTAAGCATCCGTCTGTGGATTATGAGTCCTTGTCACAACCCCCCTTCTTTAATATGCTTCCTTTCAGATGACACCCCTCTCAAGAAGCTGAAGTTCTTCATTGTTATCCCACTGTGGTTGGACGTCTATCCCCCCCCTTCCACTTATAGTCAATATTGAGCACACTCAGCTGAAGGCAAAGGTGCATTGTGTGACAGAAAAGGACACTGCTGTTAAACAATGGCCCGATAATATATTTGAGGTCCTACTGATGTTTCAGTGGTGTGCCTTGCCAGTCAGTCTTCCCTAAAGAGGCCCAATTAAGGATATATTTTTCCCAATCATTATTTTTTTTACGCAACTATTCTTTTACTTTTGTTCTAACGTAACATCTGTGCACAATTAGATGCATTAATGGATGTATTAGAGAATTTAAAAAATACAACAGGAAATTGTCAATGCTAAAAAAAAACATCAAGGTTTACACATAAAACATAAAATACCAATTGTATCAAATTTAAATATCAAATTGTATTTCCGGGAAGATTGGTAACATCACGCAGAAGCATTTAATTCTTATTTTGCCCACTGATACTGTAACTCGAAACATTGTATCAGCTGCTGTATTGCTATAACATGATACAATGCATCACTGTTTATGTTACTATCATTGAAACAATGTTAATAATATCTATTTTGCATTTGAATTGAACCAGAGGTAGGTAGGGTGGGGTGGTTGAGGCCCTCTGCTGTATGGAACGCACACATTGGAACTAAATGTACAATAAAGAACTTCAGGGACAGGGAGGCACAATGGTGTCGTTGATAGAATCTTTCTCTTCATCCTGTATTTGTAATGTAAACACTGCCAAATGATCAACTCCGACAAAAAGGTATCTTTCGCCACGTATTCATCTTTTATCGATCTGCTTTTTGCAAATGTAGGTGAAAGTGTTGTACAGATAAGTGAACGGGACAAACTGAGGCAACTCCCGCCCCTGTTTCATATACACACACAACTTCACTCTTGTTTTGATTTTGTCCTCTTTGCTTTGGAAAAGCCCCCCCCCCCCCCCTTTGTAAAACATGTTAATGCCTCTGTCGTCTCGGTTGCTGGTAGGCTACGTGATCTGTCCCTAACCCCATGATCTATTTTTGTGCTTCCTTGTGCTGCCAAGCCCCTGACGTAATGCTTCGTGTTAATTATTCGCATGTGGAAAGCAAAGCCGAGTCTCTCCTCTGGTAAAACAAGAGGAGCCTAACTGCCGGAGGAAAAGTTAGTCAAGATGGCAAAACGCACAGATGCAGAGTGAAGGGGCACCGCTGCCCACAGTTTCAAACTTTGTTGCGCACCCGTCTTGCGATCCACACCACCGATGCAGTTGTGCAAGGAAGTGAGTAACGTTTTACACATTTTCTTTGCCACTTTTTTTTAACCAAAGTTCTGGAATATGATTTTGTCGATTATGTTGTCTGAACTGCTCTCGCTGAGTTGTCTGTCCAGTAGGCTACACTGGTAATAGAGAAAATATGCTAACTTAGCCTACTGTATCACCGTTTTTTAAACGTTTTAATAGGGGGAATAAAATGTGTCCAGCTGGACGTTTAATTTGCGGGGAAATGGTTAACGCTCGGGCCTGGCTCTGTGGAGTTTATGGAAACTACACTCAATGTGTATTGCATTACAGTGTAACATAGCTATGCATTGGGCACATTTTGGGAATGTTCTAGACTGCGCATTGAAACTCCTCAATTATTTAATGTAGATCCCTATTAATTTTCCTCGCTCCGAATCGCATCACCTCCACATTTTTACAAAAGATCTAGCCTATCCTCGGTGCTCATGTAGGGCAATGTTTGCCCCAGTGCTGATGAAGCAAAGTGACAGTTTTGGAGACCTGTTAGTGCTGAATGGACCTATTTTAATGCAATATTTTGAAAAAGAATGCAGTCTTTTCATTCAGGGTACTTTCAGTTTCGCGTAGTTGGCAGTCTACCGATTATACAGTCTACAGGCTATTTTCGAAGCAATGTGTGGTGGAAAGCAATCATTTATGCTTTATCATAAAGCTTACAGCAATGACCCTTTGAACATAGCTGCATGTAAGGGACCGGCGCTTTTCTCTTTGGAAATAGCCTACCAGTCGGGATGTTGCGCCAATTACTACTGAGAGAGGGCTACTTTTAAATGAGAAGTATGAGGCATACAGGCTTTGTGTCAGTAGGCAATGGGTGTCACTAATCTCCTGGTTTCAATGTAAAATGTTTTTTAAAATAACAGTCTATTTCAAGTCTGCAGAGAGCAGTGTTGGTCACATTTCCTCTGCATTTGGAGTTCACCGTCGGTAAAGACTTTACTAGATGAATTTTGGACACCAAGCTGTGTGTGTGTTACTGACAGACCGTGTGTGACAGTGTCTCCCAACCATTTATTTTCATCATTTCAGATATAAATGGGATCCCTGTGGAAAATGCCAACAAAATTAATGCTGGTTTGACAGCGCAGAGTGCAGGAGGAAAGCCGACTCTCCTGTCTGAATGTTAAAAACCCCTTGTGCAGATGCACCTAGGAGAGCACCTTGCCACCACTCCCCTCAAGCTGAAACTACAGTACACCTGCTTTTCTAAAAGCCTGGATGATGCTACGCCACTTAAACTGAGCACAACAGCTCAAATCCCTCCTGCTCAAAGTACATATTTCTGCTCCACTCAACATCAACAACAAAAACAGACCAAAAGAAGAGCACATCCAACACAAGCTTTGACCAAAGTTTAACCACTAGAGCAACAATTTAACTCAATTCTCTCGTGACACCAGGAAGGTCACTAACTAGTTTCCACGTTCGGCTTCGTGCCTGTGCCCCAGACCATGATGTTTCGCGACCAGGTGGGCATCCTGGGAAGCTGGTTTAAGGGGTGGAACGAGTGTGAGCAGACGGTGGCTCTGCTGTCGCTGCTGAAGCGGGTGTCGCAGACCCAGGCTCGTTTCCTGCAGCTGTGTCTGGAGCACAGCCTGGCTGATTGCACCGAGCTTCACGTGTTGGAGGGAGAGGCCAATAACCCAGGTAGGCACACTGACACACACACCATCTCCATCTTGACTGTCCATCTAAGTTGATAATGGTGATGCTCTGTTGAAGTTGGCTGGAGAGAATTAGTGCTTTTGGCACTGGTGCCAATTCACATATACACAAACACACATTTGAAGTTATTAACCTCTTAGTCCTTCCACAGACAGCGAAGGGTTAACCGTGCCCATTGCCAGAGTCGGTGTAATATGGCATGGCAACAATGTAGTCATAGCATTAGCTGGCCTGGCATCTTTGAATAGGACACCAGATCATACACGATTCCAGTGTTCTACTGTGGGGTTAAATCAGTTAGGGTTGGTGGTGGTCTGGTTTGTTGCATCAGGCTGGTATGTGGTCATGGAAACAAACACCCTGGCAACCAAACCGGCTCATGAAAAATAGTGGAGCTCTGGCTAGTGATGATGAGAAAAAACACTGTGTGTGTGTGTGTGTGTGTGTGTGTGTGTGTACTGATCCAATGTCTACAGCTGTATATCCAAGACCACATCTGTCGGTCGGCACTGCCTTAATACACATTGAGAAACCGTCTGTAAAGATGGATATGTTATCATTTTCCCCTACACAACACGCATACACACACCGCAACATGGGATTCCCATCAGAGTTTCTAGTGGGCAGTGGCTGTCTCTCTCTCAGCCTCTCTTTGCACTGTGTTCTCCAAGTTATATTGAGGATGTTTAAATGCAGTACAGCCCCTGTTATTGTTCAATATACATTTGGAAACATTAATGACGGACTGTGTATAAAGTTCTTAGGTGGATCATTCCCAAGCCCTAGTTGGATGTACACTGTCAGAGATCAAAGGATGCTTTAAAAAACAATCCAAAGCGACTTCTTTGCTTATATTGCTTATATTTTATGTATGGGTTGCCCTGGGAATCAAACCCACAATCCTGGTGTTTCTTTCTGTCTACACTGATATCAAGTATATGGTTGTCTGAATCACATTGTTATGTTCATTGTAATCTCTTCAGATGCAGAAATGTGGATGGCGGGTTAAATACATTTAAAAAGTCTCAGGCAGATTTAAGATGTATAAATTCAAGTCTTTGATGTCTATTTTATTGTTGTGAGAAGGTTGGAAAAATATGCATATTTGTGGTAGAAATTGATATATGTGGCCCTCACAGGGTTAATTTGTAGCTGGAAGATCTAAGTTGTGGAAAGGCGCAGCTATTTGGAATGTACTGTAGTAATAAAAGGAATCCAGAATTACCTACTTATTTCACTGCATGAAGAGACTGCTTTGTTCCCTGAACAAAGTGATGCAACTTATTTGCTGCTTGTCACAGCAAGTCAAGAGTCAAAAGACTGATGATCAGTGTGTGACTAGGGTAAGGGAGAGGGGGATTAATTTTAGTCACTGGATGAGGGCGCACTTTATTTGGATAAACCATTTGTAGATGCTACTATCTGTTGATGAGCAACTGCTTGCTAAGATAACGGTTAGTTTTACAATAAGAGTTAGGGTAAGGGTTAAAGTTAGGACAGGGTTTTCCAAACTCTGTCCTTGGGACCCCAAGGGGTGCACATTTTGTTTTTTTGCCCTAGCTCTACACAGCTGATTCAAATAAGCAACTAATCATCAAGCTTCGATCATTTGAATCAGCTGTGTAATGTTTGGGCAAAAAACAAAACGTGCACCCCTTGGGGTCCCGAGGACAGAGTTTGGAAAACCCTGGGTTAGGGTAAGGTTTAAGGTTAGGGCTAGCAGATAGTCTGTAGAGCATCTACAGACTAACAATCCAAATAAAGTTTTACCAACATTTCATTGCGATTTCATCATTGAATTTCTACGTAAATTATCAGACCTATTGTTGTGCTGATCGAATCTGGAAGTTACCTCGGTTCAAGTAATTTTACCTAAATGTTTTTTTTTTCTGTGCTGTGGCACTGCTCAGTCCTGATGTGTTTTTCTGTTATTTTCTAGTTCTCCTAACCCTCTCTCTTCCCTCCCTCCTTCATGCTCAGAATCTTTTTCTCAATCTCCCTCCCGGTGTGATAAGCACAGCAGACCTATTTTTCTTATTGAAAAAGAGAATGCAACACATACACGTTCCATTATCCCATTATCCACCACTCAGCCTATTACTATCTAGGCTAATATCAGTGTCTATATGTCAAGGAATATCCACTTCAAAATGAACAGGTGCTCTGTTGGTCAGGACTAAGAAGCAATGCTAAGAACACCATAGTCACCTTTTATGGGCAAATTGTCTGCAGTGTCATTTCACCATTCTAGTACTGCTGGGGACGAGTAGCTGGATTGGTTGAGTGTTGGTAGCGCCGCTTGCTCATTCAACAGTAGGGGAGACAAGGAGGAGGAGGATGATGATTCAGTGTGGCACAGACATGATGGCATAGCCACCTCAGGGAGCTGTCAAGTAGCATTATGAGGACCACAGTGTCTTTACTTGTAAGGACCACACTGTCCATATCATGAGGACTTGTCAGGAACTGGTCGTGTCTGATATTAGTCTAGCCTCGTTCCAGATCTGTATGTGCTGTGTTAACTCCTATGCTATGGTCATTGTGATTCCAACGACAGAATGGCAAGACAGCACAAACAGACCTGGGACCAGGCTCATCTCTGCACCTTTCTCAATAGATTGGTTCACTGCATGTTGGAGCCTAATAATAGTCTGCTGCTGGTCACCTCATTTCAGATGTCATGTAGGGTTGGGCGATTTATATCAAATCCATTTGAATGTAAGTTTTAGCGCGATTTTTCCAAATGTCTGTGTCGCAAGAATTAAGGTTTTTATGCGTGTTTATCTTTTTGGCCTCGTCTCCTTCGCTCCTTCTGTGCTGTGTGCACTGTGCACCTTTACCACTCGCACACAGACACCAAGCCCCTCCCTCTGCCACTCACAACAAACCTAAAATAATCACTTCTTCCTCTCTGACAATAAGCAGTTTAAACCCACTGTTTGCATTTGAGCCAACAGAATCGGTCATATGGACGCCAAAACGCATTGAGACATTCTTTTACTGTAATAGTAGAGAACATAACCTTTCTAATGATACACTTTTTATGTTTGAACTCTGAAAATGTAGAACAGAGCAGACCCTACTAAAACGTGAGTAATAATAAACATGATTGTGGAAAATGTATGCTCCGTTTCTGTCACGAGCGTCATTGCGTACCACATACCTCTAGCAGCATTTTAGCCACAGACTTATGCGCTAGCTGTCTGTTTTAAACATTTGCAATGAGCATACACATTTATATGAGGAATTGGCAACCTGTTCTTAATATGATAAATTAGCATCTTTTCCACGTAGGCCACTTGATTTCCACATTTTAAACAAAGCGAACATGCTATGTTGTTCAAATGGACTGGAGGATGTATTCAAAACAGTTCTACCTTGTTAGCAAGCAAATGGATCCAATTAGGCTAGACTTGAAATATAAAGATCAGCTGGCTACTTACTAGCAGGTGGGCTTGTGCTTGAGATTGTTTATGAGATCTGTATTAATTTTCTATAGTATCTGCTATAAGAAATTGGTCATTAGTGGATGTGCATGGTTCTGGTTAAATTTGTAACAAAAATTGCATTTTATAGACCTACTTATTGCAAAAAAGCAGAAAATATTTGGTTTATATTTGGCCTAGGTATAATTTTATATAAGCCCTGATTTCTGTTTTAGATGCAGTCACCTTTAAATAAGCTTTGTTGCACAACTAGAGATGTATTTTTGTATTTTTTTATTTTCTAGCCAATCTCCCATGTTTGAAAAAAATAGATTTCTATTCCATATCGCCCAGGCCAAACATCATGCTTCCCTGCGTTCACCGCTGATGAAAAACCCTTGACGGAAAACGGCATTCCTTGCTGTAGTCGTAAATGGGTTCCGATGATGGGGATATTGTCTAGGAATGTGGGCATGGAACATAGTTGGGAAGTAACAGCAGAGGATATAATAGGGCTTTCCAAACGAAGAACAAAGAAATGGTGAAGGATATGATGATGAAGGAAAATAATATGAAGTTATGTTAGGAACTCTTTAATGTCTTGTATTTTAGGGGTGCCCTTTTTGTCTACCTGGGACAATTTACCAGGGTAATAGTGTATTGCACTGCACTAGTGAACAGCTTCAAATCATTGCTACTGCAAACCCCTAAAGTTCCAGTGGCCAAACAGGATATTTTTTAAATAAAATTAACTTTGATACAAGCTACATGTCATCCAAGATAGACATACGGGATAGATTAGTAGAAAACATAATAGTGGCTGAAGTGGAATTTGAAGCTGAACCTCCAACATCATCACCCCTGCTCAGAAACTACTACTACCACGACCCCTTCCCAGACACCCCCATTCTTCAGTGACCAACACTCCAGATTTGCTCAGGTCTCCCCAGCCTCAACCTTCCTCTTCTTCTTCTTCCAGCTGCTTTTCTGAAGAGGAAAAGTCTCACCCCCTCCCTGTCCTGTCTCGTCCTGTCTAGCAGAAGAGAAAAGAGCCCTTGTCTCTCGTTTGGGTGTTGAACTATTTCATTGCACCCACGCATGAGCAAACAGTTTATTTCTGGCCACTCGGCTCCGTATTCCGTGAACTCATACGGAACCACAGGAATGGTGGGACTGAGGACCTGCCAAAAAAAATCC
This sequence comes from Oncorhynchus clarkii lewisi, assembly GCF_045791955.1. Classification (NCBI taxonomy): domain Eukaryota; kingdom Metazoa; phylum Chordata; class Actinopteri; order Salmoniformes; family Salmonidae; genus Oncorhynchus; species Oncorhynchus clarkii. The sequence goes on along the minus strand of NC_092165.1, from coordinate 23,398,082 downwards.
CTCCTAGTCTCCCTCGCAACAGTCGGAATCAAACGCCACTTTTCCCCCCTTCCCAACACTAACGGCAACACAAAGCCTTGACTTAACTGAAAGAAAGAAACAGTGACTGAGGAAGCTTTTGAAACTCCTCTGACTTCATTAGGGACCATACTTCCACTAGGTGAGCCTGAATTAAGGTACTTGTACCAACGTCAAGTCAGACATTTTGAATGAGCGTCATAGTTTCTAATTCTAGTAGGTCATTGATTTTAATTAATCTGCCTACACACGCATCATTATTTTGTTTTCAAGCTAAGGCTTGTGCAAGGCTAGTTCTTTATTCCAGCTTTGAGCAGGGGTTGGAACCAGTTCAGGAAACAGAACGGAACCTGTAACGAAAGTAATTCATACTGTTCCGGAACATAACTGTTATTTTAAAAGCAGGGGAACTGGTTAATAGCATTATTTTACGTTCCAGGCATTTTTTTTCCTAGTCCCACAACAAAATGCAAGAAAGCGCCTATGCAAAGCCTTCACTCCGTCACTCAAACATATTCCAGTGTCTAACCTGCAAGCTGAAAATCTTTTCCTGTGCGTGTTTAGGCAAGTTAAGTTAAGGATACTATAGCTCAGTTATCACATTTCATGTTGGATTTATTAACTACAAAAATGTAAGACGTGTTTTTCGTTCTGGTGCCGCTCTGCACACACAAGTTTGTTAGCTAGCTAGCTCAAAGAACATGTAAATTTCCTCAATAGAAGCCGTTCCTCCTACTGTCGGTATAATTCTGTGGGCCTAATTCCGGTAATGCATGTACATAACAAGATGCCCAGCGCTTCAAGCCTCCTCCAGAACCCTCTCACTCTCTTCCCCACGCGCAACATTTCAGTCACATCTTGCGCCATAGGCTACACTTCTCTGTCCGTCATGCATGTAAACAACTAGCTTGCTTGCTCTAGCCACACTGGTGGTGAAGTAATTTAATGAGCTAAATGTAAAAACCTGTTGATGTCACGGGTTTAAAAAAATAACAATATACACCGGTAGTTTTTTGGGGTTCGAACCGGTTCAGAATGTATTTTTTGGATTGGAAAATTGTTGGTTCCAACCCTTGGCTTTGAGTGCCATGTAGAGTTTTGTATTGCATGGTTTATGCAGCCAAGTGTTATAACTGAAGCAGTGCTTAGTGCTGTGGGCTAATTTGATGAGTTATCACCAGTGGACAGGTATGGATTTCGGGAGACCTCATTTCTTGAGAATTCAACACAGCATTCTGCAGTGAGTGATGTGTTAAGAACCCACAATCCAACACAGCTCCATTTTGCAGCAGATTGTCAGAAACGGTCTATATGATTCTCCCTCCCACTATATTTTGGCCCCAAACCCTTTCGATTTAAACCTTGAGCTGCTGACGCAAAGCTTCTAGGTTGAGACTAATGGAACAACTGAGGGGTAAGTTACGATTACGGAAACCTTCCTCCAAGTCACTCTATCCCCTTTTTAGCAGTTGTGTGGTTTGACCAAAGGTGTGAATGGATGCTCCGTCAGCACTTGGTGCCTGAGACTGTGGCATGTAATATTCAGGCTCCACCCTCTGTCTGGACAGGTGAAACACATTGTTAACCTCATTGATGAATAGGCAGCAGACGCAGACCACAAACCATTTGGTGTTTCCCTATATAGTTCCTACCCTCCCTTCCTCCTGAGGCAGCTGGCCATTTTTGGAGGCATTAAACAGTGCATGTCATTGTATACAGAGGCTTGGGCGCCATCCAGTCCCAACTGTGTGCAGGCACTGCTCGCATGACATGGGGTTGGCCAGGGACAGGACTGTATAACAGCCTTATAGGGCCCACTATACAGTATGTGATGGAGACTGTGTCATTGATGTAAATTCAAGCGATTTGATGAAGTTGGACAAACTGGGATAGACTATTTTAGTGGAGGATTTAGCACTTGGAAAGACGTGCTTATCACAGACTACACCCACCCCCACAACAATCTGTCTCTCACTGCATCGCTGCCAGCCACATCCTTCTCCCCTCACTGAAAGGTGTCAGCCTAGACCAAGCGCCCCTATAGTCCATGACTTCTCCCTGACAGAGCTGATTGGCTGACACAGGGTCACTCTTGTGCTGTGCCAGGATGACATCAGCAGGCGAGTCCAAGCCCACGGCAGCTGTTTCCCGTGTGATGAGCACAAGAGGGGACTTTGACTCCGGTAGCTTGTTAGTGACATCACTGGTTCCTTCCAGAGACTGGAGGAGGAGTAAGTGTTGCTTCCTTCCCTCTCATAACCCTAGCCTACGTTTGAACCAGGGCCCCTCTGAACACGTCAGACAACCTCAAAGCATTGTTACCTATCGCTCCACAAAAGTTGCAACCCTTGAAGAGCAAAGGTCTGAGCGAGTGACGCCACCAATTGAAACGCTACTAGCGTAACTGGCTAGCCATTTCACACCAGTTCCACTCACCCCCTTTGACCTTAGCAACCACTGATCTGGGTCAACAGCATCAATGTAACAATATTGCTTCTGTCCCTTTCCTTGCCGCAACCTGGGCTGGAACCAGGGACCCTCTGCACACAACAGAAAGTGTCCCCAGCGAGAAACTATTTGTCATTCAAAAAGGTGGACCTAACAAGAGTCACTAACCACAACCAAAACGTAACAGGTCAAGTTTTAAGAGGGGTACTGAAAGACACATGGGGTCCACTAAAAGTTGAATAGCAACAACAGCTTGGCTCTAAAAGACACCCACCATGAGAACCCACTAAATTTGCCAAGATACAAACAGAAGAAAAACCCACACCAAAGAAGAGCAAATCCAAACAGGGAAGGTCCGATAAAGGATTGCTTTTCTAGAAATCAAATAGGGAGAGCCAACTAAAAGTGTTAACATCTCTCAAGACAACTGGCGCACTGTGCCAGCCACTGTTAAATATCACCTGGACCAGCACAGGTGACACACCTTCTGCCTAACGCGATGGACAACCAGCACAGGTGTAACACATACTGACTAACGAGGTGACACTAATCTTTGCGCCCCACGTGCTAACGTGCTCCAACAGATTTGTTTTTGTTTAAGGTGGTGTCCTGCAACAGTGTCTCTCAGCAAGCTCAAAGGAACTCTGACATTATATCCAAACATGAGCTCATTCGAACTTAAACCAAGAGATTATTGAACAACTTCCCACGCTGCAAACAACACAAAAGGGACCCATTCATCCCAGTCTTTCTCAAACTCAACTCGGTAAGCTCTCAACATAGACTTTAAAGTCTGATAAAATCTCTCAAGCACCTTGAGACTCCGGGTGGTAGGCACTAGAGGGGCAATGGTTAACACCCAATTGCTGTAAGCACTTGCTGGAAGACTTTTGACATGAAATTCAAACCTTGGTCTGATTGCACTATCTGCGGAAGTCCAAACCCCACCCCTCCCAAAAAAAGACATTACAACCAATAATGTACACTACCATTCAAAAATGTGGGGTCACTTAGAAATGTCCTTGTTTTTGAAAGAAAAACACTTTTTTTTTGTCCATTTAAAATAACATAAAATGGATCAGAAATACAATGTTAGACATTGTTAATGTTGTAAATTACTATTGTAGCTGGAAACGGCAGATAAAACATTTTTTTAATGGAATATCTACGTCGGCGTACAGAGGCCCATTATCAGCAACCATCACTCCTGTGTTCCAATGGTACAGTTAGCTAATCCAAGTTTATCATTTTAAAAGGCTAATTGATCATTAGAAACCCCTTTTGCAATTTATGTTAGCACAGCTGAAAACTGTTGTGCTGATTTTAAAGAAGCAATAAAACTGGCCTTCTTTAGACTAGTTGAGGATCTGGGGCATCTGCATTTGTGGGTTCGATTACAGGCTCAAAATGCCAGAAACAAAGCCCTTCTGAAACTCATCCGTCTATTCTTGTTTTGAGAAATGAAGGCTATTCCATGCGAGAAATTGCCAAGAAACTTGAAGGGGTGACTCCGGGATGCTGGTCTTCTAGGCAGAGTTGCAAATAAAAAGCCATATCTCAGGCTGGCCAATAAAAATAAAAGATTAAGATGGGCAAAAGAACACAGACACTGGACAGAGGAACTCTGCCTAGAAAGCCAGCATCCTGGATTCGCCTCTTCACTGTTGACGTTGAGACTGGTGTTTTGCGGGTACTATTTAATGAAACTGGCAGTTAAGGTCTGTTTCTCAAACTAGACACACTAATGTACTTGTCCTCTTGCTCAGTTGTGAACCGGAGCCTTCCACTTTATTCTGGTCAGGGCCAGTTTGCGCTGTTCTGTGAAGGGAGTAGTACACAGCGTACAAGATCTTCATATACAATAACAATGTCTACACTGTATTTCTGTTAAATTTTGATGTTATTTTAATGGACAAAATGTGCTTTTCTTTCAAAAACAAGGACATTTCTAAGTGACCCCAAACTTTTGAACGGTAGTGTATGTGTTGTGATAATTCCGTTGTTTTCTGTTAATTCATATGCCTTGCGACCTTGAGATATGTATGCGCCTAAAGGCTGAGACAATAAGAAGGGCCATGTCAGAATAATTTCAACCACACCTTTGTTTTATCATAAAATCGGATAGCAACCTCTGTCTGGTGAAGTCCACAATACAACTTAGTCTAATACAGTGACAATTAAAATATACCAAAAACAATTTAAACTAAATATGATGTGGCTGTCCATGGTTCTGATTTCTGTTTGTGCCCTAGGCTACCTGGCTAAAATGCTTGCTTGCCTAACTTCCATTTTAATTGGCAACGTTATCTAGTTAACATTAGCTTTCTACATCTAGCTACTGTACATATTCAACTTCCATCCTCTCAGGCCAGGGGCACAACAATGTATGAATTAATGGTTGGAGCTGAATTGACGTTTATAATCATAGGCCAGTACGGAGAATTAAGTAAAACCACAAGTCCAAAGGAGGACAACACAACGAGATGCAACAATTCAAGTCGTTTCTGTTAATGACGTATGCTCTCAAAGCTGATTGGCAATTTCTTTAATATATATTTTTGTCAAGTGAGGCCAAATGCTTGCTGGCTTCCCTTGCATTCAATGCTATGGGCGGCAGCAATGCCATACTCGTTTGGACCAGACAGTATCAGGTAGATGGCCTACACATAGAGAGACAGAGGGGCGCTGTTTCGCTTGCTCGGAAGCTTTCTCCTGTGAGATCCATTCAATGTGGGGAAGCCTGGCTTCCCTTGGTGTCCAAGAACACACGCCACTGTGCCTTAACAATACTAGGAGCTGTGATTTTCGTCAGTGGAACAATTGGCAAGCGCACATGATGGTCAAGAGATTGGTTACCACTCTTTGCTTTGGGCAAAGGACCAACACAATCTACCTGAACCCTGCTTGTCAAAAGCAGGAATAGGCTGTAAAGGTGCAACCGCTACAGCTTGGTTCTGTTTATCTGTCCACTGGCAAACGCAACATCTTGTTTCAGACCAGGCCTGAAGAAGTTAATCACAATACGATCATACGTCTTCTTGATCCCAAGATGGCCTGCCATACTACCATCGTGAGCCAACCTCTGTATTTCTTGTCGAAATGTAACTGGAAAAACAATTTGAGATGCACTGGGCCAATTGTCTTGCCCAAATGCCATTTTCTCATTAGAGCACCATCTCGGTCAAAGTAACCACCACAAACTTTGTCAAACTCTGTTCCTTCAGCGGTCCTACAAACTCAAAGGAGAGGTGAACTCGGGAGGTTTACCGAATCCGAGCTGGAGTTGTGCTGAAAGGTGACGTGTGTTAAGGTCTTATTGTCTAGTGCAGGGATGGCCAACTGGCCAGTTCAATAGATGTGGGTACGCAGACCCACGAGCCACTGTGGCCCCTCATGATGAGTTCAGATTTTTTTTGTGGCCCTTCTCATATCAAAGTTGCCTAGCCCTGGACTGGTGACTGTCTATTTGAGGTGTTCAAACAAAGTTTAAAAACAAGGTACCCTTTTTCTGTGTTGGTGTGCTCTCTACAGAAACTAGCACTGCTGCAAAGACCTCGTACTGTTTATATATCATCTGCAACTAGATGTGTGCTACCTTTCCCAAATTTGACTGTCGCGTGAATGACGAGCACCTAATTAAACGTGGCTTGCTCTTGGTTATGCTACTAATATTTAGCTTGCCAAATATAATTATTGTGTGCAATAATAGTGTTACATGGTTTTTAAATGACTACTTCATCTCTGACATGAAATATCTATTTGAGCATGGTGAAGTTAATATTTACACTTTGGATGGTCACTACAAATATACAGGCATCCTTCCCCAGCACAGGGATTTCACCATGAGGCCAATAGTGAGTTTAAAACAGAGTTTTATGGCTGTGATAAGAGAACTGAGTATGGATCAACAACATTGTAGTTACCCCACAAATCTAACGTAAATGACAGAGTGAAAGAAGGAAGTCTGTACATAATAAAAATATTCTAAAACATGTATCCTGTTTGCAATAAGGCACTAAAGTAATACTGCAAAAAAAATGTGGCAAAGCAATTCAATTTTTGTCCTAAATAGAAATTGTTCGGGGCATTTCCAATACAACACACTACTGAGTACCGCTCTCCATATTTTCAAGTATGGTGGTGGCTGCATCATGTTATGGGTATGCTTGTAATCGTTAAGAACTGGAGTTTTTCAGGATAAAAAAGAAACGTAATGGAGCTAAGCTCAGGAAAAATCCTAGAGGAAAACCTGGTTGTCTACCCTCCACCAGACACTGGGAGATGATAAATGAACCTTTCAGCAGGACAATAACCTAAAACACAGGCCAACTATACACTGTAGTTGTTTCCCACAAAGACCGTGAATGTTCCTGAGTGGCCTAGTTAGTTTTGAAAATGGTTGTGTAGCAGTAATCAACAACCAATTTGACAGAGCTTGAAGAATTTATAAAAGAATAATGGGCAAATATTGTACAATCCAGGTGTGCAAAGCTCTTCGAGACTTCCCAGAAAGACTCACAGCTGTAATCCCTGCCAAAGGTGATTCTAACATGTAATTGACTCCGAGGTGTGAATACTTACGTAATTAGATATTCCTGTATTTAATTTTCAATAACGTTTTCACTGTCATTATGGGGTATTGTCTGTAGATATTTATAAATACATATACAGTATCAGTCAACATTTTGGACACTATTTTGGACACTACTCATTCAAGGGTTTTTATTTTCTACATTGTATAATAATAGTGAAGAGAAGCTATGAAATAACACATATGGAATCATGTAGTATTTAGATTCTTCAAAGTAGCCACCCTTTGCCTCTTGACAGCTTTGCACACTTTTGGCATTCTCTCATCTAGCTTCATGAGGAATGCTTTTACAACAGTCTTGAAGGAGTTCCCACATATGCTGAACTCATCCCAAACCATCTCGATTGGGTTGAGGTCAGGTGATTGTGGAGGCCAGGCCATCTGATGCAGCACTCCATCACTCTCTTTCTTGGTCAAATAGACCTTACACAGCCTGTAGGTTTGTTTTGGCTCATTGTCCTGTTGAAAAACAAATAATAGTCCAACTAAGCACAAACCAGATGGGATGGCGTATCGCTGCCGAATGCTGTGGTAGCTATGCTGGTTGTGTGCCTTGAATTTGAAAGAAATCACAGTACCACCAGCAAAGGCCCCCCCCCCCCCCCCCCCCCCCCCACACACAATCACACCACCTCCTCCATGCTTCGCGGTGGGAACTACACATGTGGAGATTATCCATTCACCTACTCCGCATCTCACATCTCAAGGTCATACGGTTGGAACCAAAAATCTCAAATTTGGACAGATTTCCACCGGTCTAATGTCCATTGCTCGTGTTTCTTGGCCCAAAGCAAGTCTCTTATTATTGGTGTCCTTTTAGTAGTGGTTTCTTTGCAGTGATTTGACCATGAAGGCCTGATTCACAGTTTCCTCTGAACAGTTGATGTTGAGATGTCTGTTACTTGAACTCTATGAAGCTGCAATTTCTGAGGCTGGTAACTCAAATGAACTCTGCAGCAGAGGTTACTCGGTGTCTTCCTTTCCTGTGGCGGTCCTCATGAGAGCCAGTTTCATCATGGTGCTTGATGGTCTTTGCGACTGCACTTGAAGAAGTTCTTGACCTTCATGTCTGTCTTAAAGTAATGATGAAATGTCGTTTCTCTTTGCTTATTTGAGCTGTTCTTGCCATAATGTGCTTGGTCTTTTCCCAAATAGGGCTATCTTCTGTATACCACCCCTACCTTGTCACAATACAACTGATGGGCTCAAACGCATTAAGGAAAGAAATTCCACAAATGAACTTTTAACAAGGGACACCTGTTAATTGAAATGCATTCCAGGTGACTACCTCATGAAGCTGGTTGGAGAGAATGCCAAGATTGTGCAAAGCTGTCATGTCATCAAGGCAAAAAAGATCTAAATATATATCTAAAATATATTTAGATTTGTTTTACTGTTTTTTGGTTACTAAATGATTCAATATGTGTTATGTCTTCACTATTATTCTACAATGTATAAAAAAAATAAAACAAATAAAGAAAAACCCTTGAATGAGTAGGTGTCCAGTGGTGGAAGAAGTACCTAATTTTCATTCCTGAGTAAAAGTAAAGATCACTTAAAGAAAATGACTCCAGTGAATGTCACCCTGTACAATAATACAGAGTTAAAGTCAAAGTATTTGGTTTGAAATGTACTTAAGTATCAAAACTATAAATCATTAAACATTTATTACATTTTAAGCAGACTTGATTTTCTTGTTTTTTTTATATTTACGGATCGCCAGGGGCACAGTTCAACACCCAGACATAATTTACAAAGAAAGCATTTGTGTTTAGTGAGTCTGCTAGATCAGAGGCAGTAGGGATGACCAGGGATGTTCTCTTGATAAGTGTGTGAATTAGACCATTTTCCTGTCCTACTAAGCATTCAAAATGTTTATTTTATTTATTTCACCTTTATTTAACCAGGTAGGCATGTTGAGAACAAGTTCTCATTTACAATTGCAACCTGGCCAAGATAAAGCAAAGCAGTTTGACACATACAATGACACAGAGTTACACATGGAGTAAAACAAACATACAGTCAATAATACGATATAAACAAGTCCATATACGATGTGAGCAAATGAGGTGAGATAAGGGAGGTAAAGGCAAAAAAAGGCCATGGTGGCAAAGTAAATACAATATTGCAAGTAAAACACTGGAATGGTAGATTTGCAGTGGAAGAATGTGCAAAGTAGAAATAAAAATAATGGGGTGCAAAGGAGCAAAAAAATAAAATAAATACAGTAGGGAAAGAGGTAGATGTTTGGGCTAAATTATAGGTAATGAGTACTTTTGGGTGTCAAGGAAACTGTAAGGAGTAAAAAGTACATAATTATTTTTTGGAGTTACACATACCCCAAAAAACTACTTAAGTTGTACTTGAACCAATTTTATTTTTTTTCCTCCCGAATTTCATGGTATCCAATTTGGTAGTCTTGTCTAATCGCTGCAACTCCCGAACGGACTCGAGAGGCGAAGGTTGAGTGCCGTGCGTCTTCCGAAACACCACCCAGCCAAGCCTCACTGCTTCTTGACACAATGCCCGCTTAACCCGGAAGCTAGTCGCACCAATGTGTCGGAGGAAACACTGTGCAACTGGTGACCGTGTCAGCATGCATTTTGCCTGGCCCGCCACAGGAGTCGCTTGTGCGCGACGCGACAAAAACATCCTTGCCGGCCAAACCCTCCCTTTTTTGACTGGTACTGTAATCCGCTGTAAAATGCATTTTCCATAACCAGAAATTGAAGCTGGTGCTGAAGCTGGTGTAAAAGATGCAACAACTAAGCTTTTAAGAACGGGAAGCATAGAAATGGCGCACATTGAACATATCTACCATTTCTTAGACTTGCTTTCAATGAGAATGACATATCTTTAACTCAAATATTTTTTGCAACATTTTTATCAGGTTGCCCCAAGAAGTTGCAGTTTTAAAGGCATACTTTGAAATTTTGGCAATGAAGCACTTTCTCTCTCTTCCCCAGAGTCGGATGCACGGCCTAAAATTATTATTTTTTGGTCCACCAGCCACTGTGGCAGGTATATTTTAAGCGATAAGGCACAAGGGGGTGTGGTATAATGCTAAGGGCTGTTCTTATGCACAACGGATACAGCCGTTAGCCGTGGTATATTGGCCATATACCACAAACCCCTATTGTAAACTGCTATTGTAAACTAGTTACCAACGTAATTAGAGCAGAAAAAATGAATGCTTTGTCGTACCTGTGGTTTATGGTGTGATATACCACAGCTGTCAGCCAATTTGCATTCAGGGCTTGAATCACCCAATTTATGATTAAAAATCTACCAGCCACGCAGATTTTTTTACCAGCCCAATGACTGGAAGTCTGGGTATCTGCTCGCATGCTTCACACTAGACACAGAGACATAAAAATGGTATCCACAAGTTCATTGGACTCTGGAGAACTTGTAATTTGATTTTTCTATAGGCTATTGATATTGTTTTTTTTCTCTCATTTTTAGTCCTCAAGCTATGTTTTTAGTCTATTCAAATAACATTTTGATAAGGAACTCCATTGATCTGCTTTTGAAAGAAAAAGTTGAAATGGAAACATGATTGCCATTTGTGAATCTAGGACTGATGGTTTGGTTATCTAAGCTAGCAAGTATGTTTGTTTGGTTACCAAGGCAACCACGGTAGCTATCTAGTAAACTTACTAGCTAATTCAGTGGACTTTGAGTACATTTCTAGTGGTAAATGTGTTCAATTATAGCCATGGTATAAAAGGGATAATCAATTCTGGGCTCAATGCGATCTCTTAAAATAATGCAACTCCGTGAAATGTTAGTTCCACTCCTGTTGATTATCCCTTACATAAGATATCCAGCTGACAAACATTTAGGGATTGATACTGTATCACCTGATACGTGGTGAACAATATTGAGTGACTCACAAGGCTCCGGTCTGGTCTCTCGTCGTTGTGTGCTTAAGTGATAATGCCCTCAAAGCCGGTGTTTGGAGGTTATATTGGCACGGGGGTTGTTAGGCCCGAGATGAAGTTGGCCTGCCAGCAAACCGTGCCAATATATCCTCCAAACACTGGCTTGATGGGCATTATCACTTTTTTACACAACGGGTTACCAACCTATTCAAATAATTAGTTACATATTTTCATTTTACAAATGTTGTTTTTCTGAATTTATTCATACTATTCCATCCTTCCACAAGATATAGTCCCAACATGAATCTAGTGTTGCTACCTAAACTGGCTGGTCATTCTATTGGTTCGGTTGACAGAGACACGACCCAGTCGTTCAGTCTTTTTGTTCTGGATCTATGGATGCGACCCAAATCAAATTTCATTAGTCACATACACATATTTAGCAGATGTTATTGCGGGTGTAGCGAAAAGCTTGTGTTCCCAGCTCCAACAGTGCAGTAATATCTAACAATTCACAACAATACACAGATCTAAAAGTAAAATAATATAATTAAGAAATATACAAACATTAGATCGAGCAATGCAGGAGTGGCATTGACTAAAATACAGTAGAATATAATACAGTATATACATGTGGGATGAGTAAAGCAGTATGTAAACAAAGTGACTGGTGTTCCAATATTATACTGGCCAGTAATTCTAAGTCTCAGGAGGGGGCTGAGCACGTACCCTTGTGGGGCCCCTGTGTTGAGGATCAGTGAAGTGGAGGTGTTTCCTACCTTCACCACCTGGGAGTGGCCCGTCAGGATGTCCTGGACCCAGTTGCACAGGGCGGGGTTCAGACCCAGCGCCCCGAGCTTAATGATGAGCTTGGAGGGTACTATGGTGTTGAATGCTGAGCTGTAGTAAAAAAAAAAAACAGCGTTCTTCAATCAGTATTCTTCTTGTCCAGGGCAGTGTGAAGTGTGATGGCGATTGCATCATCTGTGGATCTATTGGGGCGGGAAGCAAATTGAAGTGGGTTTAGGGTGTCAGGTAAGTTATGATCCTTAACTAGCCTCTCAAAGCAGTTCATGATGACAGAAGTGAGTGCTATGGGGCAATAGTAATTTAGTTCAGTTACCTTTGCTTTCTTGGGTACAGGAACAATGGTGGACATCTTGAAGCAAGTGGGTGACAGCAGACTGGCATAGGGAGAGATTGAATGTGTCTGTAAACACCCAGCCAGCTGGTCTGTGCATGCTCTGAGGACGCGGCTAGGGATGCCGTCTGGGCCGGCAGCCTTGCGAAGGGTAATGCACTTAAATCTCTTACTCACGGCGGCCGTGGAGAAGGAGAGCCTACAGTCCTTGCTAGTGGGACGCGTCGGTGGCACTGTGTTCTTTTCAAAGCGGGTGAAGAAGGGGTTTAGCTTGTCCTGAAGCAAAACGGCGGTGTCCGCGACGTGGCTGGTTCTCCCTTTGTAGTCCATGATTGTCTGTAGACCCTGCCACATACGTCTTGTTTCTGAGCTATTGAATTGCTACTCCACTTTGTCTCTCTACTGATGCCTGTTTGATTGCCTTACGGAGGGAATAACAAGACTGTTTGTATTCGGTTATTTCCCCAGTCACCTTGCCATGGTTAAATGCAGTGGTTTGTACTTTCAGTTTTGCGCAAGTGCTGCCATCTATCCACGGTTTCTGGTTTGGGTAGGTTTTAATAGTCAGTGGGTACAACATCTCCTATACAGTTCTTGATGAACTCAGTCACCGTATTCGTCATGTTATTCCCAGTCGTTCGTTCTAAATGTTCTATTGCCATACTGGCTGGCAACATTCTTATCCCTTGCTTGCTAGCTAGCCAACTATGGCTAACTTACAGTCATATCAAAGTGCAGCCAGAATAACAACAAAGTAGCTGCATTTGCATAAGCTGTTTTCTGGTGACATTTATTTGGATACATCCATAACAATGAGCTAATGAGGTGCGATTTCACCTGGAATAGAAAATGTTCTCTCTTGTCAGGACACTGTTGTTTGAGAGCTAGCCAACAATACAGCTAACTTGATCACTTCAAACTGAAGATGGAAAGACCGCAAACTAGCTGCACTTTGTTTTACCTGTTTTCTATTGATACATTTCTTTGTGTGTGTATTAGAGGTCGACCGATTATGATATTTCAACGCCGATACCGATTATTGGAAGACCAAAAAAGCCAATACCGATTTAATCGGCCAATATAGTTTTTTTTATGATAATAAAAAAAAAAAAAAGGTATTTGTAATAATGACAATTACAACAATACTGAATGAACACTTATTTTAAATTAATATAATACATCAATAAAATCAATTTAGCCTCAAGTAGATAATGAAACATGTTCAATTTGGTTTAAATAATGCAAAAACAAAGTGTTGGAGAAGAACGTAAAAGTGCAATATGTGCTATGTAAGAAAGCTAACGTTTCAGTTCCTTGCTCAGAACATGAGAACATATGAAAGCTGGTGGTTCCTTTTCACATGAGTCTTCAATATTCCCAGGTAAGAAGTTTTTAGGTTGTAGTTATTATCGGACTATTTCTCTCTATACCATTTGTATTTCGAGGCAGTTAACCCACTGTATTTTTACTGCTCTACGGCTAAGGGCTGTTCTTATGCACGACGCAATGCGGAGCCCTTAGCCGTGTGAAAAATAATGTGATGGGGTTAAATGAAGAACATGAAATGCAGTTTTAAAGCTAGCTTCCTGCAATTGTACACATTTAGCCATGGGTGGAGAGAATTATGCAGCTTTTTATTTATTTAATTTCCTGCAATTCTACAAATTTTTTCCATGGCTTGTGCTGTGTTCTTATGCTATTTGAGTGACTCAAACATTATAACAAAATAAATTGGGTCACCATGCCATGACATTTTTGGAATTGTAGGTTTTCCATGACTGTCTAGCTCTAATTGGTGATTGTTTGTTCACAAAGATGATCTCATAAAAAAATATATACAGCGCCATAAAATGTTCTACATACTGTCTATCTGGTTTTAGTCATTTAAAGTTTACACTGAAATTGTGTTAATAATTTTTTGGAGTGGCGGCAACAATTTTTCAGCCGCTGCTAAATTAATATAGGGGAACCACTGGGTAATGCCACAGTAGCCAGCCCTTGAAAGGGAACATCTGTCAAAGACGGCTCATAATAATGTTTGGAACGGAGCTATTGGAATGGCATCAAACCATGTGTTTGACGTATTTGATACCGTTCCACTGATTCCGCTCCAGCTGTTACCATGAGCCCATCCTCCCCAATTAAGGTACCACCAACCTCCTGTGGTGCGCACACACACACAGACCTGCATGGTTATCTAACCTTAGCGGCGGAATCCGACTACTTTAACTTTCTCTGTTCTCAGCAGGTACGGAAATCGAGCTTTCTTCCAGAGAGGAAAATAATGATAATTCTTCTCCAAATGATTGAGGAAGGGAGCTAGTCGGGGTACAGAGTGTAGGCGGAATGGGCCCCAGCCATTTCCTTAAATAGAGCTCTGGGGCTTCTCCAATTGGACCAGACTTCAGGCTCACATTCCGGGCATAGCTGCGACTATAACATTCTGAGCCACACAAGTACGTAGTCCGCCAAAGGGGCAGCTTCCAACAGGTACTGTAGACTAGAATTGCAGTCAGGGAGTGCGGCTCCCCCCTATCTTATTGATTTTACAGTCACCGCACAGACTTGTTTGGTTACTATGGCTCAGCTCTAGACCCTCCTCCACATTGCCAGGGGGTTTAATTATTTTTATTTTTATTGAACTGTATTTTTTCAGGGGATCCCGTTGAGACCAGGGTCTCATTCACAATTGTGCCCTTAGAACAGCAATACAACAATTTGAAATGATCACTAAAAATCAAATAAAATAAACTACACATTACAGAATCAACACTACAGCTTCAAACACCACAAATACAATTATACAACACATTTGACATTAAAGTCCTAAACTACCCTAGATCCACCAGAGAGTCAAGATCTAGTTTTGTAGTCTATAAAAGATGGGGGACACTAAAACTGAAGGCAGATTTACCTAGATTGGTTTGGACTAGTGCAACCTTGAGAGTTAACCATCCCTGTGAAACGGGCTTGGTATGTCATATTTTAACAGTGAAGTCAGGTAGGTTGGATGTTTTTTTTTTTTTTTTCAGCAGAGCTTTGTAAACAATATGGAGTAATGAAGTGATCTATGCAACTTTTAGTGGTGACGGTGGACAGGAGTGGGGAGAGCAGAGGACATGCCACAAGTCTCTTCACAGTCCCAAAGTCCAGTCCGGAACAGACTATTGGAGGCACACAGTACTACATAGAGCCATGACTACATGGAACTCTATTCCACATCAAGTAACTGACTCAGGCAGTAAAATTAGATTTAAAAACAGATAAAATAAATACCTTATGGAACAGCAGGGACTGTGAAGCAACACAAACATTGGCACACACACACACGATAACATATGCACTATACATACACATGGATTTGGTACTGTAGATAGTGGTGGAGTAGGGGCCTGAGGGCACACAGTGTGTTGTGAATGTAATGTTTTAAAATTGTATTAACTGTCTTAATTTTGCTAGACCCCAGGAAGAGTAGCCTCTGCTTTGCCAGCAGCTAATGGGGATCCATAATAAATACAAATGAGTTGAATGTCTCTTTCTCAAATTGTTTCTTGATTCCTTGCATCCTCTCGCCGCCTTTCTGAAAACGCACTGGAGAAGAAGTTGTAGCCCTTTACACTTGTACGAGTTGAAAATGTACAGAAACATGCTATAAATGACAGAGCTCAGGCTCTTTGCTTCACTGCACTGTATGGGTTTTGACTGAAAGCCGTTCTGAATTTGAGCACGTGACAAGAAGTTGCCTCCATCCCTCCCACTAAGTAGGCAACTTTTGCAAAAAATGTTTTTGTCTGAGTGGGAAATTATGTAAATTAAGAGGACTATCAATTGTGAAAGATGAGACGTTGAGGATTCTAATGAATACCGCTTTGTCTTTCATGCAAGCCAAATTTCCAAATGTACACTTCACATTTTCATATCATAAAACTCATGTTATATACGGTGTCGGCATTTATCACTTTGATTTACAGTTCCAAGGTGACATGGCATCAAATCAAATCAAATTTTATTTGTCACATACACATGGTTAGCAGATGTTAATGCGAGTGTAGCGAAATGCTTGTGCTTCTAGTTCCGACAATGCAGTAATAACCAACAAGTAATCTAACTAACAATTCCAAAACTACTGTCTTGTACACAGTGTAAGGGGATAAAGAATATGTACATAAGGATATCTGAATGAGTGATGGTACAGAGCAGCATAGGCAAGATACAGTAGATGGTATCGAGTACAGTATATACATATGAGATGAGTATGTAAACAAAGTGGCATAGTTAAAGTGGCTAGTGATACATGTATTACATAAGGATACAGTCGATGATATAGAGTACAGTATATACGTATGCATATGAGATGAATAATGTAGGGTATGTAACATTATATAAGGTAGCATTGTTTAAAGTGGCTAGTGATATATTTACATCATTTCCCATCAATTCCCATTATTAAAGTGGCTGGAGTTGAGTCAGTGTCAGTGTGTTGGCAGCAGCCACTCAATGTTAGTGGTGGCTGTTTAACAGTCTGATGGCCTTGAGATAGAAGCTGTTTTTCAGTCTCTCGGTCCCAGCTTTGATGCACCTGTACTGACCTCGCCTTCTGGATGATAGCGAGGTGAACAGGCAGTGGCTCGGGTGGTTGATGTCCTTGATGATCTTTATGGCCTTCCTGTGACATCGGGTGGTGTAGGTGTCCTGGAGGGCAGGTAGTTTGCCCCCGGTGATGCGTTGTGCAGACCTCACTACCCTCTGGAGAGCCTTACGGTTGAGGGCGGAGCAGTTGCCGTACCAGGCGGTGATACAGCCCGCCAGGATGCTCTCGATTGTGCATCTGTAGAAGTTTGTGAGTGCTTTTGATGACAAGCCAAATTTCTTCAGCCTCCTGAGGTTGAAGAGGCGCTGCTGCGCCTTCTTCACAATGCTGTCTGTGTGAGTGGACCAATTCAGTTTGTCTGTGATTTGTATGCCGAGGAACTTAAAACTTGCTACCCTCTCCACTACTGTTCCATCGATGTGGATAGGGGGGTGTTCCCTCTGCTGTTTCCTGAAGTCCACAATCATCTCCTTAGTTTTGTTGACGTTGAGTGTGAGGTTATTTTCCTGACACCACACTCCGAGGGCCCTCACCTCCTCCCTGTAGGCCGTCTCGTCGTTGTTGGTAATCAAGCCTACCACTGTTGTGTCGTCCGCAAACTTGATGCTTGAGTTGGAGGCGTGCGTGGCCACGCAGTCGTGGGTGAACAGGGAGTACAGGAGAGGGCTCAGAACGCACCCTTGTGGGGCCCCAGTGTTGAGGATCAGCGGGGAGGAGATGTTGTTGCCTACCCTCACCACCTGGGGGCGGCCCGTCAGGAAGTCCAGTACCCAGTTGCACAGGGCGGGGTCGAGACCCAGGGTCTCAAGCTTGATGACGAGCTTGGAGGGTACTATGGTGTTGAATGCCGAGCTGTAGTCAATGAACAGCATTCTCACATAGGTATTCCTCTTGTCCAGATGGGTTAGGGCGGTGTGCAGTGTGGTTGAGATTGCATCGTCTGTGGACCTATTTGGGCGGTAAGCAAATTGGAGTGGGTCTAGGGTGTCCGGTAGGGTGGAGGTGATATGGTCCTTGACTAGTCTCTCAAAGCACTTCATGATGACGGAAGTGAGTGCTACGGGGCGGTAGTCGTTTAGCTCAGTTACCTTAGCTTTCTTGGGAACAGGAACAATGGTGGCCCTCTTGAAGCATGTGGGAACAGCAGACTGGTATAGGGATTGATTGAATATGTCCGTAAACACACCGGCCAGCTGGTCTGCGCATGCTCTGAGGGCGCGGCTGGGGATGCCGTCTGGGCCTGCAGCCTTGCGAGGGTTAACACGTTTAAATGTCTTACTCACCTCGGCTGCAGTGAAGGAGAGACCGCATGTTTTCGTTGCAGGCCGTGTCAGTGGCACTGTATTGTCCTCAAAGCGGGCAAAAAAGTTATTTAGTCTGCCTGGGAGCAGGACATCCTGGTCCGTGACTGGGCTGGATTTCTTCCTGTAGTCCGTGATTGACTGTAGACCCTGCCACATGCCTCTTGTGTCTGAGCCGTTGAATTGAGATTCTACTTTGTCTCTGTACTGACGCTTAGCTTGTTTGATAGCCTTGCGGAGGGAATAGCTGCACTGTTTGTATTCGGTCATGTTACCAGACACCTTGCCCTGATTAAAAGCAGTGGTTCGCGCTTTCAGTTTCACGCGAATGCTGCCATCAATCCACGGTTTCTGGTTAGGGAATGTTTTAATCGTTGCTATGGGAACGACGTCTTCAACGCACGTTCTAATGAACTCGCACACCGAATCAGCGTATTCGTCAATGTTGTTGTCTGACGCAATACGAAGCATGTCCCAGTCCACGTGGTGGAAGCAGTCTTGGAGTGTGGAGTCACCTTGGTCGGACCAGCGTTGGACGGACCTCAGCGTGGGAGCCTCTTGTTTTAGTTTCTGTCTGTAGGCAGGGATCAACAAAATGGAGTCGTGGTCAGCTTTTCCGAAAGGGGGGCGGGGCAGGGCCTTATATGCGTCGCGGAAGTTAGAGTAACAATGATCCAAGGTCTTTCCACCCCTGGTTGCGCAATCGATATGCTGATAAAATTTAGGGAGTCTTGTTTTCAGATTAGCCTTGTTAAAATCCCCAGCTACAATGAATGCAGCCTCCGGATAAATGGTTTCCAGTTTGCAAAGAGTCAAATAAAGTTCGTTCAGAGCCATCGATGTGTCTGCTTGGGGGGGGGATATATACGGCTGTGATTATAATCGAAGAGAATTATCTTGGTAGATAATGCGGTCTACATTTGATTGTGAGGAATTCTAAATCAGGTGAACAGAAGGATTTGAGTTCCTGTATGTTTCTTTCATCACACCATGTCACGTTAGTCATAAGGCATACGCCCCTGCCCCTCTTCTTACCAGAAAGATGTTTGTTTCTGTCTGCGCGATGCGTGGAGAAACCCGTTGGCTGCACCGCCTCGGATAGCGTCTCTCCAGTGAGCCACGTGTCCGTGAAGCAAAGAACGTTACAGTCTCTGATGTCCCTCTGGAATGCTACCCTTGCTCGGATTTCATCAACCTTGTTGTCAAGAGACTGGACATTGGCAAGAAGAATGCTAGCGAGTGGTGCACGGTGTGCCCGTCTCCGGAGTCTGACCAGAAGACCGCCTCGTTTTCCTCTTTTTCGGAGTTGTTTTTTTGGGTCGCTGCATGGAATCCACTCCGTTGTCCTGTTTGTGGAACACAGGATCCGCGTCGCGAAAAACATATTCTTGGTCGTACTGATGGTGAGTTGATGCTGATCTTATATTCAGTAGTTCTTCTCGACTGTATGTAATGAAACCTAAGATGACCTGGGGTACTAATGTAAGAAATAACACGTAAAAAAACAAAAACTGCATAGTTTCCTAGGAACGCGAAGCGAGGCGGCCATCTCTGTCGGCGCCGGAAGTTGAGCCGGAAGTCATGTATGTTGTTCTGAAAACAATGAGCCTATTTTTGTCTATTGTGAAGAAAATTCGCTGCGGAGAATGCACCTGAATGCACGCCTTTCTATGCGCACCAAAATTACGATCTGTTTCACTGAATTGCCCTGTGAAAGCCTAACACAATAAGATCATATTGATAATGTAGCTAGTCATGTTGGCAATAAAATAAGCTTTCAAATGATGCCCACCCGACCCCGATTGCGATTTTATAATGGGACATTTTTGGATTGTGTAAACAGTAATTGTGTGATGGTGGGGATGCAGGGCTGTGTTCCAAACAAAACAACTACAGGTGTGCTTGCTATAGCTAGGAGAGCTAAAAAGAAAAACACTGTTATAGCAGAGGCGCAGGTAGAAATTGCTGTGCGGCTGGGCCTGAGTAAAAGAGACTGGGGCAACATTTTCCAGCAAAGTACCCAGACATCAGTGGTGTAGTTGTGGAGCATGGAGAAGTTGGTAATACACTATATTGGCCAAAGATTTCCCAAACGGCCTGTCTGGCAAATGAAAGGCACCGTGTGTGTGTGTGAAAAATTTGAGTTACCTAAAATGTATGTAAATGCGAAATACATCCACCATGGTATCCAGAATGAAATAATAGACCTAGTCCTTTTGGTTGATATGTTAGGCAAAGGGACCAGATAAGTGCAGCGGTAGTAAGAAAAGGAACCGCTTTTTGTGGTGGGGCAATACCTGAGAACAGGATACTCGGAGTTATTAACTTCACAGCAGCTGAAGGCTTGGATGCTAGTCGCTGCTGATTCATCTCTGTATTGTGCGTTATGCTAGAGGATATTTATGGTTTGCAAAAAAAGGTTTAGGCTACATTAAATTCCATACACCATGGTTTCCACATTACTATTGTTGTAGGACTTTACTAGGCTGAAGTCTTTGCAGGCCTAGGCTATTTTGTCTATAGGGGAAATGGTGATCGCTACCGGATCGAGTCAGGGCCCTGGCCTAAACCTCATAGCATGTCCCTAAAGCTCTTCTAGTGAGAAGCAAAATAAAGCGGCTAGGCTAAACTGTAGAACTCATGAGACTTGGGAATAAATGTACAATTCTCGTTATGAATGTGAATTCAGGAGTCAGAGAACAGAGTGGAGTGCGGAGCTGTCCGGTGCGGAAATCTTTGATCCGGCTTTGGTGTGCTCAGCCAGCACCGGCCAAGCCGCATTACCTGCCTGTGTGGTGCTGAATAATATACGCATATGCTATGGTTTCACTCGCACTTCTCAAACCCATACTGCCAAATATTTCACGGGAATTGTGTAGGCTACTTTGTACATGATTTCTCTTGTACTACATAATTGATATGGCGCATACCTCCAACACACTACTTTGATAAGATTCGGTAAGAAGTGAGCAAATGCAATGTGCACTGAAAGAAAGTGGATATTACATAAAATGCAAATAAATTACTTAAAAATCATACAATGTGATTTTCTGGATTTTTGTTTTAGATTCCGTCTCTCACAGTTGAAGTGTACCTATGATAAAAATTACAGACCTCTACATGCTTCGTAAGTAGGAAACACGGCCGATTTTGCAGGTTATCAAATACTTGTTCTCCCCACTGTATGTGGTGTCATTACGTCATATACAGTTGAAGTTATATACATACATGCATGCATTCCAGAAAATGTCATGGCTTTGAAGCTTCTGATAGGCTAATTGACATCATTTGAGTCAATTGGAGGAGTACCTGTGGATGTTTTTCAAGGCCTACCTTTAAACTCAGTGCCTCTTTGCTTGACATCATGGGAAAATCAAAAGAAATCAGCCAAGACCTCAGGAAAAATAATTGTAGACCTCCACAAGTCTGGTTCATCCTTAGGAGCAATTTCCAAACATCTGAAGGTACCATGTTCATCTGTACAAACAATAGTACGCAAGTATAAACACCAAGGGACCACGCAGCCATCATACCGCTCAGGAAGGAGACTCGTTCTGTCTCCTAGAGATGAAGGTACTTTGGTGCGATAAGTGCAAATCAATCCCAGAACAACAGCAAAGGACATTGTGGAGATTATTTTGTACCGGTTTCCTCCAGCATCAATATCCACAGTCAAACGAGTCCTACTTCGACATAACCTGAAAGGCCACTCAGGCAAGTAAGAAGCCACATACTCCAGAACTGCCATAAAAAAGCCAGACTACCGTTTGCAACTGCACATGGGAACAAAGATTGATTTTGGGAGAAATGTCCTCTGGTCTGATGAAACAAAAATAGAACTGTTGGAGGAAAAAGGGGGAGGCTTGCAAGCCAAACAACACCATCCCAACCGTGAAGCACGGGGGTGGGCAGCATCATGTTGTGGGGGTGCTTTGCTGCAGGAGGGGCTGGTGCACTTCACAAAATAGATGGTGTC
Organism: Oncorhynchus clarkii lewisi; assembly: GCF_045791955.1. NCBI lineage: Eukaryota > Metazoa > Chordata > Actinopteri > Salmoniformes > Salmonidae > Oncorhynchus > Oncorhynchus clarkii. Next base: position 23,376,132 of record NC_092165.1, on the reverse strand, counting down.
ATGAGGAGGAAAATTATGTGGATATATTGAAGCAACATCTCAAGACATCAGTTAGTTTAAGTTAAAGCTTGGTCTTCCAAATGGACAATGACCCCAAGTATACTTCCAAAGTTGTGGCAAAATGGCTTATGGACAACAAAGTCAAGGTATTGGAGTGGCCATCAAAAAGCCCTGACCTCAATCCTATAGACAATTTGGGGCAGAACTGAAAAAGCGTGTGTGAGCAAGGAGGCCTACAAACCTGACTCAGTTACACCAGCTCTGTCAGGAGGAATGGGCCAAAATTCACCCAACTTATTGTGGGAAGCTTGTGGAAGTTTACCCGGAACGTTTGACCCAAGTTAAACAATTTAATGGCAATGCTACCAAATACTAATTGAGTGTATGGAAACTTTCAGAGGAGACTGTGTGAATCAGGCTTTCATGGCTGAAGTGCTGCAAAGAAACCACTACTTAAGGACACCATTAACCAGAAGAGACTTGTTTGGGCCCAGTAACATGTGCAATGGACATTAGACCGGTGGAAATCTGTCCTTTAGTTTCCAAACGCCATGTGGGGGTGCTTTGCTGGTGATTCTTTATAATTCAAGGCACACTTTATTTTTTATTTATTTAACCTTTATTTAACTAGCCAAGTTAGTTAAGAACAAATTCTTATTTTCAATGACTGCCTACACTGGCCAAACCTGGACGATGCTGGTTTAATTGTGCTCTGCCCTATGGGACATCCAATCACGGCTGGGTGTGATACAGCCTGGATTCGAGCCAGGGACTGTAGTGACACCTCTTGCACTGAGATGCAGTGCCCTAGACCGCTGCGCCACTCGAGAGTCCTTAACTAGCATTGCTACTACAGCATTCTGCAGAGATACGCCATTCCATCTGGTTTGCGCTTAGTGGGACTACCTTTGTGTTTTTCAACAGGACGATGACCCAACGGTGTAAAGGCTATTTGACCAAGAAGGAGAGTGATGGAGTGCTGCATCAGATGATCTGTCCTCCACAATCACCCGACCTCATCCCAATTGTGACTGACCACCTTCATTCGGTCTTGTGTAGCAAGTTGTGTTTTTTACATTGTATAAAAGCAGAGACGGAGCGCTATAAAATGGTATATCATACACTGCGTTTGAGGAACAATGGGAAAATAATTCTGCTTTGAAAGTTGATAAACTTGCAACCTCACTTTTGAGAAAATGGCCATTTGAATGTTTTGGTACCTACTGGAAAGCTCTTCTTTGTCTACCCCCATTCAGCATCGTTCATACCCTCTTAAGCTTTTGCCCCCACCCAAACTCTGACCATTTTACTCGCCCAAGCAAGACTGGTTAGGCTGTTTTCAGGTTATCCAGAGCATTGGTGATTGTAACTCTGCTGCTGGCAAGAATTTAATTATGCTTCTTTGCTGAAGTTCACTGGCACTGTCCATATTCAACAGGTGTTGAGCATTTGTGAATTCATCAGTTATTCTGCACACTTAAATGAGTGCTCTGAAATTGGAGTAGATGACCAGACTGAATTTACGAACGCACCCGAAATGGTAACTTGCATAGTGGAGTCTTTTGTTAAGACGGGTAGCTAGCTAGCTAGGTAAACAATGAACCATAATCCCAACTCATGGAACATTTTTGGCTAAATTTGAATTGACCCACTTCTCCAGGCACACTAATGGACACGTGCATAGCATCATATGCATTGTCACTCTCTGGAAAAGCACTCTAAGTCAGAAATGTTACAGGGGAAAGGATGTAGCACACTTACGTAGCAATGACGCGTTTCCGTTTCCTATGTGGAAAGCGCGCCGTGAAAGTTTGTAGATCGTGACTGGATGAACAATAGGAGACCACACTCACGGAGACGCACACACACGGAGACACACGCACAGAGAATGCACTCACTCACTTGCACACAGAGAGCGAGAGAGAGGACGCAGGCCTACCGGCTCAAGGGCTACTGACAGAAGCAGGTGTTTCCCACTTTGTTGTATGTCCAGCTGAGCTCAATAGATAGCCAGACGCTACTAATTCTGACACCCGGAACAGGATTAGAGGTCATAAATATAAATGGAACTTCAAGAAGGGAAACACACACTTGCAGTGACGGCGCCAACACACGTACACTCTTAATTTGGCTCGACTGTTCTCTTAACAAGAGGCTGATAAGAGTTAAGTTACTTCACTTATTCCTTTTAGCTCCCAGTGGAACAAAGTGCCTCAACAGTGATGCATATATGAGAATAACTTTTTAGCGTGTTCATTTGAGCACCCTAATTATTTATTATGTTATGTGGATGCAGCCAACATATAGAAGGTTATAATGCTGTGGAAAGGTATGCATCCCGTCCCCATTGTGTGACTAAGGTAGCTATCTATGCCTTATGGCTTCCTGCTTGGCTTATGAGCCCTTCCACACAGCCAAGCACGTACCATCAACGTGCCTGTTTCCGTTGTTGAATGATTGAATGACACCTGCGTCTTGCTGCAAGGCAGTGCTTGAAGAACTGTCATGTTTCTCTCTCGCTCTCTCTCTTGGTCTCCCTCTTTGCTCCTCTTTCTCACAATCTCTACCTCGATTTCACAAATGGTCGGCCTCTCGCTCTCTCTGTGTGTGTGTGTGTGTGTGTGTGTGTGTGTGTGTGTGTGTGATATAGAAAGGGCCCTGTCCAGCTAATCATAACCTTTGACAGATGGGTTGGTCAGGGCTGAGGCCTTCAGCCTGGCTGACTGAGCCAGGGCTGCTCGTCTTCTCTCTGTTCTCCTCCTCTCTTGCTCTTCCTCACTTCCTTTCTCTCCCTTTTTTGTTCACTCTTTCTCGTTTCTATCGTAGTCTTTCCTTCCCTCCAGCTCTATCTTGTTCTCTCTCTCCTGTCCCTCTTTAACCTATTTCATTCTGTCTTCTTCCCCTCTCCCATGTCTTCTTGCTCTCCATCACCTTTTCCCACCCCCTCCTTCCTCACCTGGATGTGAGGCCCTGGACGGGGCGGGGGGGGGGGGGGGCGGGGCATGTCTATGATGAGCGCACGTGTGTGTGTGTGTGTGTGTGTGTGTGTGTAATAAAATAATATATATATATACACACACACACACACTGCTCAAAAAAATAAAGGGAACACTTAAACAACACAATGTAACTCCAAGTTCACACTTCTGTGAAATCAAACTGTCCACTTAGGAAGCAACACTGATTGTACATTTCACATGCTGTTGTGCAAATGGTATAGAAAACTGGTGGAAATTATAGGCAATTAGCAAGACACCCCCAATAAAGGAGTGGTTCTGCAGGTGGGAACCACAGACCACTTCTCAGTTCCTATGCTTCCTGGCTGATGTTTTGGTCACTTTTGAATGCTGGCGGTGCTTTCACTCTAGTGGTAGCATGAGACGGAGTCTACAACCCACACAAGTGGCTCAGGTAGTGCAGCTCATCCAGGATGGCACATCAATGCGAGCTGTGGCAAGAAGGTTTGCTGTGTCTGTCAGCGTAGTGTCCAGATCATGGAGGCGCTACCAGGAGACAGGCCAGCACATCAGGAGACGTGGAGGAGGCCGTAGGAGGGCAACAACACAGCAGCAGGACCGCTACCTCCGCCTTTGTGCAAGGAGCAGCAGGAGGAGCACTGCCAGAGCCCTGTCAAATGACCTCCAGCAGGCCACAAATGTGCATGTGTCTGCTCAAACGGTCAGAAACAGACTCCATGAGGGTGGTATGAGGGCCCGACGTCCACAGGTGGGGGGGGGGTTGTGCTTACAGCCCAACACCGTGCAGGACGTTTTTCATTTGCCAGAGAACACCAAGATTGGCAAATTCGCCACTGGCGCCCTGTGCTCTTCACAGATGAAAGCAGGTTCACACTGAGCACATGTGACAGACGTGACAGTCTGCAACATCCTCCAGCATGACCGGTTTGGCGGTGGGTCAGTCGTGGGGTGGCATTTCTTTGGGGGGCCGCACAGCCCTCCATGTGCTCGCCAGAGGTAGCCTGACTGCCATTAGGTACCGAGATGAGATCCTCAGATCCCTTGTAAGACCATATGCTGGTGCGGTTGGCCCTGGGTTCCTCCTAATGCAAGACAATGCTAGACCTCATGTGGCTGGAGTGTGTCAGCAGTTCCTGCAAGAGGAAAGCATTGATGCTATGGACTGGCCCGCCCGTTCCCCAGACCTGAATCCAATTGAGCACATCTGGGACATGTCTCGCTCCATCCACCAACACCACGTTGCACCACAGACTGTCCAGGAGTTGGCGAATGCTTTAGTCCAGGTCTGGGAGGAGATCCCTCAGGAGACCATCCGCCACCTCATCAGGAGCATGCCCAGGCGTTGTAGGGAGGTCATACAGGCACGTGGAGGCCACACACACTACTGAGCCTCATTTTGACTTGTTTTAAGGACATTACATCAAAGTTGGATCAGCCTGTAGTGTGGTTTTCCACTTTAATTTTGAGTGTGACTCCAAATCCAGACCTCCATGGGTTGATTAAATTTGATTTCCATTGATAATTTTTGTGTGATTTTGTTGTCAGCATATTCAACTATGTAAAGAAAAAAGTATGTAATAAGAATATTTCATTCAATCAGATCTAGGATGTGTTATTTTAGTGTTCCCTTTATTTTTTTGAGCAGTGTATATATAACACACACACAAAAGTGAAGGCACACGTGTGCATACCCACACACACTCACTCACTCATGATACTTTCGGGAGGACCGCCCTGGCTGCTGCTATGCTTAGGAACTGAGTCAGCCCAGTATGTTTGAACTGGTCTCGCGCTCGCTTGCTCTCGTTCCCTCGCACTCCCTCACACACTTTCAATATTCTTTAATGGCATGAATAACTAAATTTTCCCAAAGCAATATTAGGCAAGTGTTCTTAATGTTTTGTACAGAGTTGTATATCTAATACAAAAATGTAATAATGGTCAACGTTCAGAATCTAATTCATAAAAATGCAATTATAAAATGAAATTGATAGGTGGTATTTACAGTGCATTTGGAAAGTATTCGGTCCCCTTTACTTTTTCCACATTTAGTTACGTTCCCCTCAATCCCCATAATGAGGAAGCAAAAACAGGTTTTTAGAAATGTTCAAAAATGTATTACATAAATGAGGTATGTGTTGTTTTTTTTAAGTGTTCAGACCACCTTTGCTATGAGACTCAAAATTGAGCTCAGGTGTATCCTGTTTCCATTGATCATCCTTGAGATCGTTTCTACAAGTAGATGGGAGTCCACCTGTGGTAAATTGTGGTACTGTGGCAAAAATTGATTGGATATGGTTTGGAAAAGACACACACCTGTCTATATAAGGTCCCACAGTTGATAGCTTGGTTTTTGCTCTAACATGCACTGAGTTGAAAGGAATTGTCTGTAAAGCTCCAATACAGGATTGTGTCGAGGCACAGATCTTTGCTCCAGCATTGAAGGTCCCCAAGAACACAGTGGCCTCCATCATTCTTAAATGGAAGAAGTTTGGAAACACCAAGTCTCTTCCTACAGCTGGCCGCCTGGCCAAACTGATCAATCGAGGAAGAAGGGCCTTAGTCAGGGAAGTGACCAAGAACCAGATGGTCATTCTGACAGAGCTCCAGAGTTCCTCTGTGGAGGTGAGAGAACCTTCCAGAAGGACAACCATCTCTGCAGCACTCCACCAATTAGGCCTTTATGGTAGTGGCCAGACGGAAGGCACTCCATGGTCTGATGAAACAAAGACTGAACACTTTGGCCTGAATACCAAGTGTCACCTTTGGAGGAAACCAGGCACCATCCCGACGGTGAAGCATGGTGGTGGCAGCATCATGCTGTGGGGATGTTTTTCCAGAGGCAGGGACTGGGATACTAGTCAGGATCGAGGGAAAGATGAACAGATCAAAGTACAGAGAGATCCTTGATGAAAACCTGCTCCAGAGCACTCAACCTCAGACTGGGGTGAAGGTTCACCTTCCAACAGGACAACACCCCTAAGCACATGTCCCGAAACCACTCCTGTATTGTCTTGGCTAAGGCTTTGAATGTCCTTGAGTGGCCTAGCCAGAGCCTGAACTTGAACCAGAGTTGAACATCTCTGGGGAGACCTGAAAATAGCTGTGCAGTGACGCTCCCCATTCAACCTGACAGAGCTTGAGAGGATAAGCAGATAAGAATGGGAGAAACCTCACCAAATACAGGTGTGCCAAGCTTGTATTATCATACCCAATAGGATTTGAGGCTGTAATCGCTGCCCAAAGGTGCTTCAACAAAGTGCTGAGTAAAGGGTCTGAATACTTATGTAAATGTGTTTTATTTTTTCCCTAAACCAGCTTTTGCTTTGTCTTTCTGGGTGTAGATTGATGAGACAAAAATGTGATCCATTTTAGAATAAGGCTGTAACAAAATGTGGAAAAAGTCAAAAGGATCTGATTTACTTTCCGAATGCACTGTGTATATAGTCTATATACTGTAATGTTAATATATGAAGAAACTTGTGGCAAGTTGTGACATTGTGCTTTCCCCCAAAAGTATACACATCTTCTTTGTTTTATTGTTCTGTAAAATGTGTAGACATTTTCATTGTGAATTTGGGGAAGAAGATTATAAAGTGTTCTTCACTCTCTCTCTCCTGACCCACAGTTATGACATAGTGTGTGTCCTCTCTGGCCAGCTGTGTTTTTTGAAGGCGTCCTGTTTCAATTGCCAGACAATGATGACTAACTAAGGTTTTCCTTTGTTTTGGGGCCTTTTACACAAGTCCAGTATTCCGCTAAAGTGCAGTCTCTTTCCAATGTTCGATAGCATTCCATCTTTCTCTGACCTTCAACCTCACTTTGCCAATTGTCGATGTATGCATTCTTATTAATCATCTCCAGCTACCTAAGTTTTGCCCTTGGGGCCAGATAGTTCATGTTAATGTCAACCTAGTGTTTTGGGGCCAGTTTTGTTAAGGGGTCACTCTCTGGGCAGAGACGTCTGACCAAAATGCTCTGTGCTTGTATGACCCTTCATTTGATTGGGCAGGTGCACCCACAATTTGCATGCCCTTTTTCAGTGGGCAGTAGAAGAGTAACCCTTCAAAGTTCTGCCCTGCATGTGTGGTTTTTAGAATTTCTTTGTACATTTACAATGTTTTTGCAAAATTCCTGGTGGAGTTTTTCTGTGGGTGTTTTGTTCCATGATGTATATTTTGACTGTAATAGTGGACCTGATATTTCACTGCCATACAGAAGGATTGGTTGAATAATGGAGTCAAATATTTTAAGCCAGATTTTAATAGGGGGGTTACATTTGCATTTTGTAGACCTGCCAACCTGCACGTATTTTGCTTACCATGCACGCAATTTGAGGTCAAATTACACTGGTACAAAAAAACGGCCCAAAAATGCACCAACATAGACTTCTAGTTGGCACATTGTAGTTTTTTAATCAACTGTTTGAAGCTGGGAGCTGAGCCAAACCACTCTAGATCTCCACTTCCTCGTCCGTCAGTTGACACCACTGATGTGTGACACGGCACACAAACCGGCTGCACGTGTGCAGCCATCGTGCATAAGTGTATTTTGTCCCCCGCACCAAACGCGATAACAACAGGAAGATTAAAATATTTAAAAAAAAACTGAACCAATTATATTAATTTGGGGACAGGTCGAAAGCATTAAACATTTATGGCAATTTAGCTAGCTAGCTTGCACTTGCTAGCTAATTTGTCCTATTTAGCTAGCTTGCTGTTGCTAGCTAATTTGTCATATTTAACTAGCTTGCACTTGCTAGCAAATTTTTTCCATTTAGCTAGCTTGCACTTGCTAGCAAATTTGTCCTATTTAGCTGGCTTGCTGTTGCTAGCATGCTTTTGCGGCACAGTCGATAGCGCGCTGGATTTCGGGCTAGAAGGTCGAGTGTTCGGAGTCCTGACCCCTGCTGTTTCTTTACAATACCTTGGATTTATCGAACGTATGCATCAAATTGTACACGTAGACTTGACCGAAAGTAGCTAAATGTGGATGTTGAATTTTTGTTGCACACACATATCCAGTAAAAAAATGTGGGATAACACAATAAAAACAGTTTGACTGTAGAATGTATTTACATGTTTTACTCATTTATTTGCCAAGTATATTATTTATTCGATGAGAGTCTAATATAATTTCCCTCAAATGCAGTTTTGGAGCAAAATGTAATAATAAATAGTCAAGATAGTAGAGTAGACACTTTCAACAATGAGACCAACGTTGAGGAAGGTGGTCTTGATCGCGCTGTTTGGCCGGGACCAGCCCCGCCGACAGCGCAGGTCTGTGTAGGTCCAGAGATGGTTAAAGTCCCGAAAGCAGGCAGGGGAGTTCCACCGTCTCATTCAAGAGCATCGACTGTTTGGAGAGGAATTCCGAAGTTACTTTCGTCTGGACCAAAGCCTGTTCGATCACCAGCTGCAGATGGTTGGAGCCAGGTTCGCCCGGATGGATACCAACTACCGGGAGTCCATCAGCCCAGTTAAACGACTGGCGATTTGTCTCAGGTAAGCTAAATTCAAGTACATTTTAAATCCTTTGATACCATAATTGCTTGATATGTGATATTGTTTTTATGTGCAACCTAGCTAGCTAAAGGGCTCTCTAGCTTTAATAGTCCATATTTGACATCAGATGTACTTTTACAGAATGTTCATTAGGACTATACCTTTTCCCAAAGTTGGTTTATAATCATTTTTTAATTGTGCAATGTTACCAAATGAAAATAAAGTTGTGGTGCCTTCTGCCCTGATGAAGGTAGGCTAGTCTTCTCCAGGACCCATTGTTGTTCAAGACAGTCATTCATTACATTCTTATTGGACTGGCATACACTCTTAGAGAAAAAGGTTCCAAGTGTCCTTCTGGTTCCAGGTATAACCCTTTTTGGTTCAAGGTATAACCCTTTGGGGAAAAGGTTATACATGGAACCCAATAGGGTTCTACCTGGAACCAAAAGGGTACAACCTGGAACCAAAAAGGGTTATCCTATGGGGACAGCCGGAGAAGCTTTTTTTAAGTAGATAGTACCATTCTTTCTAAGAGTAGAGTTGGCCTGGGCTACAGTTTATTGATATAGTTATAGACTGAATTGTACTGTTTCAAGGCATTGTTAATGATGGTTGAGTATTACAATATAATTAGTAGAGAATAATAAACAGTAATGAGGTAGAGTAGATATAATATGTGGGTGGAATTCAAATTACACACAATACTGATAATTATTTTGAATTATATTTTAGATTCTTGGCGACGGGACTCCTACAGGACCATCAGATTCAGCTTCCGAGTTGCACGGTCCACGGTGGCAGGCATTGTCCCCTCTGTGGCACAAGCCATTTGGGACTGTCTGGTTGGTGAATACATGCCTGTCTCCAAGGAGGAAGACTGGAGGGCCATCGCTGCTGAGTTCCTGGAGAGGTGAAATTTCCCCAATTGTCTTGGCTCCATTGACGGGAAACCTGTAGTAATCCAGGCTCCACCGTGCTCAGGTTCGCAACTCTACAACTATAAGGGTACATATTCAGTTGTACTCTTGACTGTAGTAGATACCATCTATTTCCGTGTTGTCGATGTTGGTGCTTATGGCAAGGGAAGTGATGGCAGGACCCTCCGGACTCTGCCTTCGGCCAGGCACTTCAGGATGGCACCCTGGAGATTCCACCACCTGCATCACTCCCTGGGGCTGAAGACCTGGGACCTGTTCCCCTCGTCTTTGTCGGCGACGTGGCCTTCCCTTTGAGACCCTACCTCATGAGGCCCTAGGCTGGACGCCAGCTGCCAATGCCAAAGCCTGTAAGGATCTTTAACAAACAACTGTCCAGGGCAAGGTTAGTTGTTGAATGCGCCTTTGGGACTCTGGCAGCCCGGTGGAGAATGTATCAGAGAGTGCTTGGTCTCAGCCCCTCAAATGTCGATGCATGCGTGAAGGCCACGTGTTCTCCACAACTACCTGCGGAGGTCATTCCAGGAGCCGCTCTGGATGGAGATGGGCATGGCAAATGGTCACCTACCTGATGTCACCAGGGCAGGTGCCAACAACGCCCCCAGACAGGCACTCAAGGTGAGGGAGAAGCTGACCACCTACTTCTCATCGCCAGCAGGTGAAGTCACATGGCACTATGCCGTGGAGTGAAACTGCTCTTTTAAGAGCCCCGTAACACACAGGTTATTTAAAGAACCATCTACCGTTGTCCATAAAATTGCATTTTTTCCCCAGATTACTTTATGTATCATTGTCTCTCTTCATTTGGAAGTTATATTTAAGTGAAATTTGGGAGTAAAGACCACACCTTAACCCCTTCCCTCTCCCATTAATGTCAGTCAGTATTATACACACCTGGCATGGTACATCAGATGAGCGGGAGCACTAATTAAGGTTATACGACATACAGTTAGTATGATAAAGGGTAACGTAGGGTCCATATAAATAGTACAGTTTACCACCTGTTCACTGGCCTGACAAAATACAGGTGAAAATAAATAAATTAGGAAGAGTTTTTACTTTCTTCTTGTCTTAGGTCTGCAAAGGTGTAGGGAAGAAATAAGCAGAGTAAGTCTAAATGAGATATGAATAAACAATTTAATAAGTATTCAAGTACAGGAAAGAACATGACAGGTATGTGTGTTGTAAAAATATATATTTTTAAATTAACTATTGAAAGAGGTGTGTGCGCCTGTAATCTGTAAGAGAACAACGAGCATGTATTTTTGGCACAATTGCAGACAGATACAGGGACTACTCAAAGCCTAGATGTAGTAGGGGAACTTCAGACATGGTCATAGAGAGAGAGCGGGCAGGGCACTGGAGATCTGAGGTACAGAGAAGAGTGGTGTGTGTCTCTGTCTCTGGGGGAAAAAAGAAAATAATGTGTAGCCATAACACAGCTAAACAAACAAATGGCCCCTGGACGTCATGCACCAGTCGATGGAACATAACTTCAAACAGTTTCAACACCCTGGTTTTCAAGTGGTTTTAAATTAAATAAATATATTCACCTTCAGTCTTGTGAGAGACCAACAAGAGAATCTGTGAGTTCAATTCAGAAATCTATGTAACACTAATAATGAATGCTATCCTAAGACTTTATAAACAAATTACTTTATGAATTGACTGAATTTAAATGGAACTGAAAAGAAAGGTACAATGAGGGAGGTCAAAACAACAACCAGACAACTCCTCTCCTCTTCCTGTCCTTCCTGTGAGCTGGTCGGCTAAATGGACTCCATCTCTGAAAGGGAAAAGAAAAACAACATACAAGCTTAACATAATATAACACCATAAAAGGTGAGATTTATGTTAACTAAATATTAGTGGCATAAATATTGGAACAGTGTGGTAAAGTTTAATACTTGCTGTTTACTCATGGAATGTGTGTTTCAGATAAAAAGATGACATGCAAATATTTAGACAGGAAACTGTTGTTTTAGGATATTTTCTAACCCAGAAACAGCTATACATTTGCCTCATTACTTTGATCTGAAATACCAATTAGCCTACATGTAAAAATTACCTAAAAATCACTGTCGCAACACTTATGACACGACCTGTTATGTGGAGAAGAAAAAAAACGTACCATTAAACTCGGCTTCGAAAAGCAGCGGATACATTTTATCCTTGACTGCTGCTTTTCTTTGCTGAGGCAGCCTCTTCAGTGTTGGCACCAGGCTCATGGCAAAGAGGGTCTCTTCATCCTCCTTCCTGTGAGCATCAGGTTGAGCTGCATCCTTCTCGACGGCTTGGAGGAGCCTCTGTTGAAATGAGTTGAGTGGATCTGGGTCTGGTACCTCCGATGATGCCTGGTGTGACGTTGTTCCTCTTCGTTTCTCTCGGTTTCTCTCCACGGCCACATCCTGTTCAACGAGGGCCTCAGTGAGGTTCATAATAATCTCAGGTGGTCCTAGATCCAGAGGTGCTTCCTCCATTTCATTATCCTCCATGGCTGCATGGTGCGGTGGTGGTCATACTTGTGGATGATGTAGAGGGTTTCACTGCACCGGTGGAGGCGATGGTCACACTTGTAGATGACGTTGAGGGTCTTGATGCACCGGTGGCGACAACACTTGGAGAGGGTCTGGCTGTAAAATTGCCACTGGTTGCCCTAGGCACAATAAATGGATCCAGAAAAGAAAATGTGGCAGAAGTGCCAAGGCTGCTGGCCTGAAGCTGCTGACCCAGACCTCTTCTTCTCTTTCTCTCTGATACCTGTCCCTGAGTCCTCTCCACTTCCTCCTACCGTCTTCTTCTGTATAGACATGAACATAAGCCAAACCATTACCTAGCATAACTATCGTTATAGATAGCTATCATGGACATGTCACCTACTGTACACACACACACTGACCAAATTATCAGGGGTACAGTAGTATCTACCATTTCTATTACTATTTCTGACATACACAGTCCCACTCTTTCAAATATGATTATTTGGCAAAGTTATCAGGGGGTAGTAACGAGCATCATTTATTTGACTATCTTACACACACACCTCATTGGCTAGGTTAGCTAGCTAGCTATCTAGCACAAGCTCACTACTAAACTAACTTGGCAATCCTACTATCGTGGACACGTGTCTCCAAGCAGCATTTTTTTGTGTTTATGTCCCTGTAGCTTTCAGCAGTTGTGTCAAAAATACACGGTTTTGAGGATTTTGCGAAAATGATTCTCTCCTCCGTGTCCAACCGTATGCGACCATCTGCAAAAGATACCTGCATCAGTATAGTTGCCTAGCTGCGTAAAATGTTATGCAGCAGTGATGCAGTGACACAGTCGGTGTGTTCGAAGCGTAAGGTGTCATTACGATGAAAGTAGTTAGCTACAGCGTTTAGTCTACTATAACTTGCGCCTCGATCACACCTACAGTATAATTTTGAAAAATGGTACGCATCATCATCTGGATATGTGTGCAATAAAAGTTCAGCATTCACCTTCTGCTACCTTTTCGGTCAAGCCGTCTATTCATACAATATGATGCTTATGTTTGGCAAATCCGACACATGCACCACACAGAACACACTGCAACTGCCTCTGCAACCCAATGCAGCATTCAAATTGGAAATTAACGTGCTTCTGGTGTATTAAAGCTGTCTGTGTGATCAAGGTATAAGCGATAACACATGGTATGATCTACGCAATGGTGGTGGTAGTAGTAGGAGCAAGCGCTTTGACGAGCAAGGAAACATGCTGTGTTACAGTAGTTCAGTGCGTGCCGCTGAGTGGATGGAATAGGGGGCTGTTCCGCTAATACCGTTCTTCACAGAAAGTTATGTTAGGCCTACTACTCTCAGTCTTATGTTAATTAATCAGTTCTCGATCTGTCCGCTTGATATAGCTGTATGTCAACAGTAGGCTGCTAATGATGTGATCGGCATGTTGAATGAATGGTACCCTAGTAGTCAGACCTAACTTGATGGATTAGGTCGGGATCGAGATCTGTAATAAGATCGTATAGGCCTAGTTCAGTCAGTTCATTCAGATTCCAAATAGCCTACAGTAAACTAGACTACTACATTGCATCCATTAACTTAATTATTCAACATTTTCACACCAAACAAATTAAGAATTCAGTATACGTTTTCACTAGACTATTCAAAATAAGATTAATTAGAATAATCTTTACCCCTAAATTTAACCTAGAAGAATGTGTCATTTGAGTCCACCTCAATTTGATTTATGATCAAACACGAGACTTCTGTGTAGGCTTATTTGGCTACATTGTTTGATATAATTTAAGACACTGGGTTACAGGAAATGGCAGTTAGAGATTTTTCAAAATCTTCCTGACCCCTCGAACTCCCACCGACCCAACCTTAGGCCTACGTCAGAAAATCTTAAGGAGGCCCTGAGTGTACATTTTAAATGTGTTTCTAGTTAGCTACTGATGAGCAGCCTATTACCAACTACCTATAACAGTTTATAGCCTACCATTTCTACTGAGTCAGTCTTCTGCCGACATTATTTTTAGGCTACAAAGGTGCATTTGCCTAGGATTTATGCAGTGTGGGTGTCGTAAACGCACCGTCGGGGGGCCGGTGAAGCCGCGCTGAAGTGGTACTCATACAAATTCTTTAAGGTAGGTAGGTCTACAACGGGCTTTTAGCAATGCTTTCAGTGGCGCCGCATTCAAGGGAAAAACAGTCTGTGCACTGTCCTAAGTGGCAAAGTAGCTAGCTAGCTACCATCTACCAAACTGGTTCTCACAGAAGTAGACATGTACAGAAACGACACAGAACGTACTACATACATTACATACTTCCCTTTCTGGGAAATCTCCCTACCCAACCGTAGGCCTACATCAGCACCACCTTGTCAGAAAATCCTAGGGTGAGCCCCGGGCCCACCCATGGCTCTGCCCCTGCCCACCCATGGCCCCTGCCCAGTCATGTGAAATCCATAGATTACTGCCCAATGGTATGCATTTATAAATGTTTTGACGACGCTCTGGTAGGCCTACATTATGATCAAATAGCCACAGTAGCCTACTTAGCCACTGTTAAAACTGTAACTTAAAGTGGGTACAGCCTCAGTGTTCACAGTAAACATTTGTCAGAAGTTGCACCGTATTTCCGCTCAGCAGACCTGAAATTTGCTCGGTGACCAAAAATATTGAGGGAACATTGGCCCTGAGGTGTATTCATTCTACCGATCTGTTAAATTTTTTCTTAAACAGAAGCAAACGGAAAACAAAACGGGGAGGGACTTAACTGAATTTTTAAGTCTAGAGTTTTTTTTTATTTTTAATTTTACCCCTTTTTTCCCCCAATTTCGTGGTGTCCAATTGTTGTAGTAGCTACTATCTTGTCTCATTGCTACAACTCCCGTACGGGCTCGGGAGAGACGAAGGTTGAATGTCATGCGTCCTCCGAAACACAACCCTGCTTCTTAACACAGCGCGCATCCAACCCGGAAGCCAGCCGCACCAATGTGTTGGAGGCTACACCGTGCACCTGGCAACCTTGGCTAGCGCGCACTGCGCCCGGCCCGCCACAGGAGTCGCTGGCGCGCGATGAGACAAGGAGATCCCTACCGACCAATCCCTCCCTAACCCGGACGACGCTAGGCCAATTGTGCGTCTCGCCCCACGGACCTCCCGGTCGCGGCCGGTTACGACAGAGCCTGGGCGCGAACCCAGGGACTCTGATGGCACAGCTGGCGCTGCAGTACAGCGCCCTTAACCACTGCGCCACCCGGGAGGCCTTAAGTCTAGAGTTTTAACTGTTGGGACTGATGATTTGTACTTTTAATTTTTTTTCTAGTTAGCTATTGAAGAGCAGCCAATTACCAAGTACTCACAACAGTCTATAGCATGGGTGTCAAAACTCATTCCACGGATGGCTGAGTGTTGAGGTTTTTGGTTTTTCTTTTCAATTAAGACCTAGCTAACTAGGTGAGGGGTGTTCCATACTAATTAGTGACCTTAATTCATCAAGAAAGTACAAGGGTGGAGCGAAAAACCAGCAGACACTCGGCCCTCCGTGGAATGAGTTTGACACGTGATCTATAGTCTACCATTTCTACTGAGTCAATCTTCTACCAACATTATTAGGTTAAAAATGTGCATTTGTCTATGATTTGAGCAATGGGGGTGTCGCACGCGTGTTGTTGTCGGTTCCGCGGGGCTGGGGGTGCTGCTGCCACGCTGAAGTCGTACTTATAAAAATTCTTCAAGTTTGGCAGGTCCGGTTTTGTTTTGTTTTGTTTTCTTTATTGCTCACCATGCTTTCTCTGCCAGTGTTTTGATAGCGACGTCGAACCACACTCTTGCGCTGATGTTAAGAGCAAGGTATGTATAATTAGTGGTGTGCTCAATTTTGACCTCTCCAAGGTTAAAGTGGTATTTATTTCCTTGTGATCTGGCTCTCTTTTGGAGAATGATAATTTTGTTTTGCTAATTTTCACTGTTATTGCCCAGTTTTGGCAGTCAACAAAAACAGGTAATCTGTTAAGGAGGAGCCCAGGAGCTGTAGATTGTTTCAAAAGTTAATCTGTATAGATATTAAAAAGTGTTGGGCTCAAATTGCTACTGAGGGTGACATCCCGCCACTGTAGGAAACAAATATATTTTTTACTGTCTGGCCCACAGGCTTTACCACACTTAGGGCTTTGATTTTCTCTTTCAGCTCTGTTATAGTGATGGTATACCTAATGGATGTTGGTCTTTTTAATGGTTGTTTCTACCTTTAAAAAAAATAAATAATAATATATATATATATTAAATCAACTAATTTGTTCTGTCTCTGTACATTTCTGACATTCTGGATTTTCATAAACATTTCAAATGTTTTTCCAAGTGTTGCCATTTGTTTTTCTTATGTGAGGCATTAAGTTTCCCCCATAGTTTCCAAAACAAGTTTGAGTTCATTGCCTCTCCAATTTACTCAAGCTGATTAGACAAGTAGATGGCTTAAACATTTTTTACATTTTTTAAATTATCTTGTAGCAACCTTAACATTGTTTTAGGGCCAGGTGATATTTTACACGTCCATCCTGGTCTGTGGGGTTTTTGATTTGAGAGTTGCCTCAGGTTTTTCCTGACAGTGTTACATTCACTGTCGAACCATTTTTTTTTTTAAATATTGTTTTTTCCACCCATATTATTATTTTTTGAAATGTTGTTTTGAATTCATATGTTGCCAAATTAATGTTTTCTTTGCTAAAGCTAAATGTGATGTGCTGAAAGAGGTTCAGCATGTTATACAGTTCTTCGCTGGTCTTTTTTTGTATATATACAAATATGGATGATTGAATGCATACGGTTCCTGATTTGTCATTTTATTTTGGTTGACTTCATAGATTTTTTTTTATTTTTTTAAGGTAAAGTGTGATCTGACAGAGCAAGTAAATGCATTAATATGTTCAGATGGAATGTCAGTTATGGAGCAGTCCGGCACACTGTCGCCTAGCACAGAGCTGTATGTGAATCTCCCCAATGAGTCACCCCTTGTTCTACCATTAACAATATATAGACTAAGGCCTTTGCAGATCTGAAGTACCTCTCTCCAACTTTTGTTAACCACGCTATCATAACTCTTTCTGTGAATTGGGATTTTTGAATTGTAGAGAGGTCTTTCCAAATATATGCGTTTCCTTCTGTCTTTGTAGTACACCTCAACGCCAGTCCAACGCCAGCGGGCACATTGTCTCCGCTCGCAGATCACTACTTAAACCAGACAAAGTAAATATGCTGACATTTTTACATTTCAATCTCAAGTGATCAAAGATGCATACATACAGGATGTTAGGCCAGCAACACTTTATTTCTTTATGAAGGAGAGAACGGACATGCAAATCCGTGCTGTTCATTTGATTTGTTTACATATGGTTGTATTGTTCTTACATGTGTAACAGATTTAAATCGTACTCTCCTTGCGTTGTGTTTTCTCCAAATAAATCACAGCCAGTGGTCCCAGTTGAGCATAATTTCTTTCTGTTGCTGTTGTTAAATGGGACACTGCACATTAGTTGTGCAGGGCTTAACGATATTGATGGCTGTTGATGGCATACACCGTCGTAATGGGTTTATGTGACCATTACATCGGGGTATGCTAGCTAACACACTTATTTACAGCAATCATATGCCAAAGCACATCCCAGAAAGCCCCTCAATCCCTAACAGGTACCATATACCCACACATGTATAAATCAGTAATGTACAGCAAACTTGTACGCATTGTAAAATATAAAACCGTATTCAGAAAGTGACCTACCCCTTACATCACATTTTCATACTGAGAAGACCTGACGTTCGATCTCCCTCTATCTGCAAGGGGGGCCAATCACAACACACCTTATTGTCATCAGAGTTGAACCAACCAATAAGAATGCTTAAACATTAAATTCACATTTCTTTAGAGGCAAGTGGAAACATAACCAACCCTGTTACACATGCAAATTGCTTTACTTGTGTTGCTTTCATATGCACATTTGATTTGCTTAAGGTTGTTTTCATTAACCTGCACTTTTACCTCGGCCATATGGTGCCCATTTGAATGTTTATGCACACAAAGTGCAAAGTGCTGCTAATTTTATTTGTTTGTTGGGTTTCAATATAAAACTTGGTGAAATGATTTGTTTATCAGTGCCATTTCAACATTTCCAGCGCATTTTAACAATAACGCGATAATACTGATAACCGTGACAATTTGGTCACTATAATCGTGATATGAAATGTTCATACCGTTTCATCTATATATGCATATATTGGAAGTTTACGATGGATGTTACCTGTAGTGCATGACTGTTTTTAGTCCAGTAGTTTAGACCATATGATCTCAACGAGTAACTATGTATCTAACCAGCGGTGGTTTGGGGATGCAGCAGTGTCTCGGTCCCGGCTCGGAAACGGCACATTCTTGAGCTAGGACCTGTGGTATGCTAACGCATTCCTCTCTGCTGAGCTAGAGTCCACTCGGGAAGGAAGGGATATGGGTGTGGGGGCTTTTTCTGTTTTTCTTTCCTTTTTATTTCTCCCCCATAACTTGTCGTTCTTTCTTTCTTCTTTTGGAGAATGTTTTGACCCGCCCCCCTCTTCTTCTTTTTCCTTACATTTTGTTTCCAAATGGCCTTTTCCAAACTGGTTAAGTGTTGTTTTTTTCTCTGTCTATGGTTGATGGGGGTGGGGGGTAACATGAAAAGTACAGACAAACCCCTTTCTCTTTGGGTCAATTTTCCCTCTAAATTGTGTGCATGCATGGGCGCACAGCTCCCTTCAGAATGCTGCGCAGATGAAATATCAGCCCGCATAGAGAAACATGAGATTGAACTTCACTCAACTTTCTAGAGTTTTCCCCTTTTAGTTAAGACAATCAACGCTTCGCTCTACTGTGGGAATTATGCTCAAATCAATGCGATATTAGCCGCTTTCAATGGAACATACCGAAACAAAACAAACTATGCAAAACTAACTGCGAG
Source organism: Oncorhynchus clarkii lewisi (assembly GCF_045791955.1). NCBI lineage: Eukaryota > Metazoa > Chordata > Actinopteri > Salmoniformes > Salmonidae > Oncorhynchus > Oncorhynchus clarkii. Next base: position 23,357,250 of record NC_092165.1, on the reverse strand, counting down.
AGATTCTTGTAATCAAAGCACATGGGCTCCCACGTGGCGCAGCAGTCTAAGGCACTGCATCTCAGTGCAAGAGGCGTCACTACAGTCCCTGGGTCGAATCCAGGCTGTATCACATCCGGACGCTATTGGGAGTCCCATAGTGTGGCGCACAATTGGTACAGCGTTGTCCGTCATTGTAAATAAGAATTTGTTCTTAATTTCTTATGGCTGCAATCCCGTTAACGGGAGCGATATGACAACAGCCAGTCAGTGTAGGGCGCCATTTTCAAAACATCAAAAATATCATAATTAACATTCTTCAAACATGCATCTCATACCATTTTAAAGCTATTCTCGTTGTTAATCCCGCCACAGTGTCCGATTTCAAATATGCTTTACAGCAAAAGCACCAAACTATTGTTAGGTCACCACATATCGCCACAGAAAAACTCAGCCATTTTTTTCCCCCCAGCCAAAGAGAGGAGTTTCAAAAGCAGAGAGAGATAAAATGAATCACTAACCTTTGATGATCTTCATCAGATGACACTAAAAGGACTTCATGTTACACAATACATGTATGTTTTGTTTGATAAGGTTCATATTTATCAAAATATGAGTTTACATTTGGCGCGTTACATTCACTAGTTCCAAAAACATCCAGTGATTTTGCATAGCCACATCATTCAACAGAAATACTCATCATAAATGTAGATGATAATACAAGTTATACACATGGAATTATAGATATACCTCTCTTTAATGCAACCGCTGTTTCTGATTTCAAAAAAACTTTACGGAATAAGCCAGCCATGCAATAATCTGAGACGGTGCTCAGAAACATTTGTCACAATAGCCGCCATGTTGACGTCAACATATACATATATTAGCAAATGAGACTGAGGAGTAGGCCGTTTACTTTGGGCAACTTATTCATCCAAGCTACTCAATACTGCCCCCCAGCCATAAGAAGTTTTAACTGACTTGCCTAGTTAAATAAAAAAAATGTAGGCTTACATTGAACACCACACGGTGCTGTTTCTGTAGACTGAATGACAGAACAGCTATTTCTGTGTTATGGGATGCATTTTCTCCATTGTTTTTGATGGTAGGCTACTCTGGTAGGCCTACATTATGATCAAATAGCCACAGTAGCCTACTTGGCCACTGTTAAAACTAACTTAAAGCTGTCTCACTTAAAGCTGTCTCACTGTTCACAGGAAACACACGCTGGAAGTTGCACAGAATGTTCAAGTTTGCGCCCAGCAGACCTGAAATTTGCTCAGTGCTGAATTTTTCTGGGGGGAACATTTGCTCTGGACTACTTTTCGCCGCTAACTCTTCCCGTGGCGCTTTTCTACAAGCTGGGCCATCATCGTAACTGGTCACTGGCATTCATTCAGTAACATTAGCATACACCCCCGGGGGCTAACTGCACCTAACGGCGAACCCTCACTTTGTGAAGGCAAGCATTACAAAAACCCACTGTGTAGCGCGGAAGGAGTCGCGTGTTGACTCAACACACTATAAAAAGGCCCGCAGTAGCGCCTGGGCCCTGTTTGTTTTGCTAACAGGATAAATACAGGACAGTAGGCTTAGGCCCTATAAACCCGGCTCTCTGCACTGTCATGAAGTAAACTTCAGATGGAAAACAGGCAGAGCTGAGTGGATGGGGCCGAGACGGGGGACGGGGGTGGTGGTGTGTGTGTGTGTGTGACTGTCTCTCATCTTAGCCAGTTAGAGAAATCACTTTTGTAATTCATTTTCCACAATGACTCAACATTGTTCCTAGACTATTTTGGGAGGATGGACATGAAGAAGTGGTTGTCTGTCTTCGGTCTGTATAGAAGTCGTGCTTCCCAAGATGCTGAATTGGCATCCAAGCCCATCTGTCATTTGGTGTGTCAAAGTTTGATTTAATTAAAAGGAGATAGTCCAGAATGGGCCTGGTGCGCATACCCAGTGACCACCTCGTCTCTCTCTCGTGCTTTCTCTCGCTCTCCTCCAACAAGTCAGTTATCAAATTTCTGCCCTGCTAGAGCTGCCCCAGTCAACTGTGCTGTTATTGTTATTGTGAAGTGGAAACGTCTAGGAGCAACAACGGATCAGCCGCAAAGTGGAAGGCCACACAAGCTCACAGAACGGGCCGCCGAGTGATGAAGTGCGTAGCGCGTAAAAATCGTCTTTCCTCGGTTGCAACACTCACCACAGAGTTTCAAACTGCCTTTTGAAAGCAACATCAGCACAATAACTGTTTGTCAGGAGCTTCATGATATGGGAAATCTTAACGCATACAATGAGATTTTGGACTATTCGGTGCTTCCAACTTTGTGGCAACAGTTTGGGGAAGGCCCTTTCCTGTTTCAGCATGACAATGCTCTCGCGCACAAAGTGAGAGCCATACAGAAATGGTTTGTCGATCAGTGTGGAAGAACTTGACAGGCCTGCACAGAGCCCTGATCTCATCCCGATCATTGAATATTGCATGTTTGTCTGTTTTATTTGGTTGGCACTCATTTTGTCTGATATTGCACAGATTTGCAGCGGATCTCCTTGAACATTGGTGTGGGAGTAACAATCCCTGTATAGCTGACCTGGGATGCAACCCCTGTCCACAACAGCACTTCATACCCACAAAGCAGCGTCCATTATCCTACCTAAACCATGGTCTAGGTTGGGCTCGGAAAACTGTACTTTAGGTCTCAGGGTGGGTGGCATCACCACACGATGGCTACTAGAGCTTTGTCTCACTTAGTCTTTCCTTGAATACTTGCATCCTATCTTATCCTCCTCCTATCTCCTGTATTGTATCACAACTGTATTGGAGAAGGTATAAGGGCCCTCCCCTCTGACCTTCTTCTCCTATGGGTTTTTAGGAGAGGAATTGAGGAAGGATGACTTAAGAGCCTGTCAACTAGTTCACATATGCTACTACACTCATTTACTTCCTCTTTCTCTGCATCAACCTCAGCAACCAGCAAAGCAGCAATCTAGCACCCACATAATTAATTTTGTTGGTATTTAATTCTGCTACATTGACTCAGATTATACTGTGGGCGGCGTAGGATGAGGTGAAAGTGGTGTGACTAGGGCGGAGGTGAGCTGCAGGTGAGTACTAGTAGCCACTGGGATGATGTCATCCCCCTAAGACTTGAAGTAGTGTCATCCCCCTAAGACTTGAAGTAGTGTCTCCTCCTGTCTAACATTTTAATACTGTAAGCGACTCCGCTGCTGGAGGATCTTCTCCTACAATTTTGTGCAGATTTGCTTCATTCTGCTACACTCACTGTCCTCCTAATTAGTATGGCTCAGCTATTCCACATTGTGCCAGCGAATTGAAGGTGAACATTGCCAAATGCGTCAGTTTAATTTGGCCAGTATGCGCCTATAGCTTACTTAATTAAACCCTGGCTGTTGATACAGTAGTTTACCTAGGCAATAGATAGCAAAGCAGGGCGTCCCCGATTCCCAATGGCAAGTTCACTTTCTCATCCATAAACACATCTCAAGTGCAAATACTGTTCAGCAGCTCAAATCAGCAGAATGGGGGGCATTTGTATTAGTAGGGACGTCTACCATGGATCGCTAAAACAAGGATTATGATCCCACTTTCTCAGTTTAAATATTATGGTGCCACCTATACATTTGTCAGCAAAGCACGCGTTAATTGTGTAGCCTATTATCGTTTAGACATGAAGTTGAAATAAAAACCTCCACTCCAGGCTTCCGTCAACTGAATGAGTAAAAAATTAAGAATTTACAGGGGGCAGTTTGGAAGAAAAAAAACAATCCCGTGTGAATTGTCCTCTGGAAAAACGCTGATGCTTGGATAATAATGACATAACCAACGTCTCTAGTATTACTAGTCCTGTCTAAATAGGGCTAGATAATATGGCAAAGAATGGGTTTATTGCACGGAAATATTCTAGTTCCTACACATCACCTTCTATATTCAAACAAAATAAGCCTTTTGTAAATTGACAAGCAAATGGGCAGCATCATACTCATGCAAGTCCTCTCTAGAAAACACAATTAGTATTCCTAGTAGGACTCTGCAATAATGAGGTAGTGTGTATGTGAATGCGCAGCCGTTTGAGCGTGTTTTGGGAGTCGACGAGTCTGGGTCAAAAATCCTGGAGTCGATCAGCCCTAGTATGAGGGCTTGGTATCATAGAAATATAATCTATAGAAAGGACTTGGTACCTTTTAACCCTGATTTTATTTCTATGGTTGGTATACCGTCTCTGTTGTACTGTCCATGGGGGTTGTGGCACCAGACCCGCTGGGAGACAGTTGGGCTGAGCTCAGGAGTGAGAAATCCACACGTCTTTGCAAAGTGGCCCCCGTGTGAAAAACGTGTTTAAGCACCCTTTTTGATGAGTGACATAACTATGGTGGTTGATCAAGTCACAGTAAGGCATTGAGTAAAAGTTGTCATTTTGTCTGTCTGCTGCTCTGTCTCTTTCTGTCTGTTGCTCTCACTATGTCCATCTGCCTGCCTGCTTGCCTGTGTCCTGACCCATACCTTTCTTCACTCTGTGCTCAATCATAATTCATTGTTGAGGGAAAAAATGTATATTTCAGGCAAAAGGGAAGGCTGTTGGCAGGGGAGGGGTTATTTGTGTGTGTGTGTGAAGAGAAATAAACCAAACTATGGCCCAATGCAGGACCCTTAGAAAGCTACACCCTTGGCGGTGGCAACAGTGTTTTTTTGCTGAGCAGGGGAGCAATGCAAAGTTCACCAGGCAGGTAGCACAACATTGTTTCACCTAGAAAAGGCCAGAGGAGGAGAGAGACCGGGACGACGGAGGAAGTTATTAGAGAGTGAGAAAGGCAGAGACTGACACCTTTCAGTGGGAGAGACAAAAATGAGGAGGAACAAGAGAGTTTGAGAGAGACTGATGGAGTGAAAGAGCATCAGAAGGAAGCAGAGGGAGTGGGTAAAAAAAGAAAGAAAGGGAGAGGGGGATTACGAAGGAGCAGCTACTCACTGTTTCCATACCTCTTTCACAGTGTACCCCTCCACTGTGTTTGCCCTGCTTTTCTTATTTTTTCCCCCCTCCTATCTCTCCTTTTTCTGCTGGAGTTGGATGAGTTTAGCACTTCTACCCTGAAGGGTCAGTGCGGGTCGGGATAGAGGGGGGGGGGGGAGACACAGACTTCAGAACTCTCCCAACTCCTCCTTCATTGCTGCATTCCTCTGGGTTCACTAGCTTTGTGTTTCCCAAGCCTAGCGGCCCCACTTTGACCTCTGAACTCTGTGAACTGACATATTGACAGGCAAAGTCTGGGTATTTTATCCATCTCTGTTGTAAAGAAAGTGTTCTCATCCTCTTTGAGACTCGTCCATCTGTTGTTGACTCTTGTACTTCTAAACCCCCGGGGTGCGTCTCAATAGTATTTGGTTGCGTCTCCTTGTCTTACAGTTGTACTCTAACTGTGATGGTGTGTCAACAAATTCCCACAAGTGGTGCATATGCAGGAGTGGATACCACTAGAGTGAAATGCCTTTCTTGCAAACTCAAACTCCAACAACTAAATAATCAATAACAATTTATTACTAGAAAAAAACACTATGAAATACACAATAAAGTTAGCATACTATATACAGCAAAAAAAGGCAAATTCCAATACCATATATACAATGTGCAGGGATACTGGAGTGATGGAGGTAGATATGGGTAAGGGGAATAGGCAAAATTATAAACAGAGTAGCAGCAGCTTGAACAGTGGCTTGCGAAAGTATTCACCCCACTTGGCATTTCCATATTTTGTTGCCTTACAACCTGGAATTAAAATGGATTTTGGGGGGGGTTGTATCATTTGATTTACACAACATGCCTACCACGTTGAAGATGCAAAATATTTTTTATTGTTAAACAAACAAGAAATAAGACACAAAAAAAAACAACTTGAGCGTGCATAACTATTCACCCCCCCAAAGTCAATACTTTGTAGAGCCACCTTTTGCAGCAATTACAGCTGCAAGTCTCTTGGGGTATGTCTCTATAAGCTTGGCACATCTAGCCACTGGAATTTTTGCCCATTCTTCAAAGCAAAACTGCTCCAGCTCCTTCAAGTTGGATGGGTTCCACTGATGTACAGCAATATTTAAGTCATACCACAGATTCTCAATTGGATTGAGGTCTGGGCTTTGACTAAGCCATTCCAAGACATTTAAATGTTTCCCCTTAAACCACTTGAGTGTTGCTAGCAGTATGCTTAGTGTCATTGTCCTGCTGGAAGGTGAACCTTTGTCTGAAACAGACTTGAATAGGTTTTCCTCAAGAATTTCCCTGTATTTAACGATATCCATCACTCCTTCAATTCTAACCAGCTGAGGGAAAAACATCCCCACAGCATGAGGATGGGGTTCTCGGGGTGATGAGAGGTGTTGGATTTGCACCAGACATAGCATTTTCCTTGATGGCCAAAAAGCTCAATTTGAGTCTTATCTGACCAGAGTACCTTCCATATGTTTGGGGAGTCTCCCACATGCCTTGGCAAACACCAAACGTGTTTGCTTATTTTTTTTTCTTTAAGCAATGGCTTTTTTCTGGCCACTCTTCTGTAAAGCCCAGCTCTGTGGAGTGTATGGCTTAAAGTGGTCCTATGGACCTCTCTGCTGTGGATCTATGCAGCTACTTCAGGGTTATCTTTGGTCTCTTTGTTGCCTCTGATGAATGCCCTCCTTGCCTGGTCCGTGAGTTTTGGTGGGCAGCCCTCTCTTGGCAGGTTTGTTGTGGTGCCGTATTCTTTAAAAAATTTAACGGATTTAATGGTGCTCTGTAGGATGTTAAAAGTTTCTGATATTTTTTTATAACCCAACCCTGATCTGTACTTCTCCACAACTTTGTCCCTGACCTGTTTGGAGAGCTCCTTGGTCTTGATGGTGGCGCTTGCTTGGTGTTGCCCCTTGCTTAGTGGTGTTTCAGACTCTGGGGCCTTTCAGAACAGGTGTATATACAGTGCCTTGCGAAAGTATTCGGCCCCCTTGAACTTTGCGACCTTTTGCCACATTTCAGGCATCAAACATAAAGATATAAAACTGTATTTTTTGTGAAGAATCAACAACAAGTGGGACACAATCATGAAGTGGAACGACATTTATTGGATATTTCAAATCAAAAACTGAAAAATTGGGCGTGCAAAATTATTCAGCCCCCTTAAGTTAATACTTTGTAGCGCCACCTTTTGCTGCGATTACAGCTGTAAGTCGCTTGGGGTATGTCTATCAGTTTTGCACATCGAGAGACTGAAATTTTTTCCCATTTCTCCTTGCAAAACAGCTCGAGCTCAGTGAGGTTGGATGGAGAGCGTTTGTGAACAGCAGTTTTCAGTTCTTTCCACAGATTCTCGATTGGATTCAGGTCTGGACTTTGACTTGGCCATTCTAACACCTGGATATGTTTATTTTTGAACCATTCCATTGTAGATTTTGCTTTATGTTTTGGATCATTGTCTTGTTGGAAGACAAATCTCCATCCCAGTCTCAGGTCTTTTGCAGACTCCATCAGGTTTTCTTCCAGAATGGTCCTGTATTTGGCTCCATCCATCTTCCCATCAATTTTAACCATCTTCCCTGTCCCTGCTGAAGAAAAGCAGGCCCAAACCATGATGCTGCCACCACCATGTTTGACAGTGGGGATGGTGTGTTCAGCTGTGTTGCTTTTACGCCAAACATAACGTTTGCCAAAAAGTTTGTTGCCAAAAAGTTCAATTTTGGTTTCGTCTGACCAGAGCACCTTCTTCCACATGTTTGGTGTGTCTCCCAGGTGGCTTGTGGCAAACTTTAAACAACACTTTTTATGGATATCTTTAAGAAATGTCTTTCTTCTTGCCACTCTTCCATAAAGGACAGATTTGTGCAATATACGACTGATTGTTGTCCTATGGACAGAGTCTCCCACCTCAGCTGTAGATCTCTGCAGTTCATCCAGAGTGATCATGGGCCTCTTGGCTGCATCTCTGATCAGTCTTCTCCTTGTATGAGCTGAAAGTTTAGAGGGACGGCCAGGTCTTGGTAAATTTGCAGTGGTCTGATACTCCTTCCATTTCAATATTATCGCTTGCACAGTGCTCCTTGGGATGTTTAAAGCTTGGGAAATCTTTTTGTATCCAAATCCGGCTTTAAACTTCTTCACAACAGTATCTCGGACCTGCCTGGTGTGTTCCTTGTTCTTCATGATGCTCTCTGCGCTTTTGACGGACTTCTGAGACTATCACAGTGCAGGTGCATTTATACGGAGACTTGATTACACACAGGTGGATTGTATTCATCATCATTAGTCATTTAGGTCAACATTGGATCATTCAGAGATCCTCACTGAACTTCTGGAGAGAGTTTGCTGCACTGAAAGTAAAGGGTCTGAATAATTTTGCACGCCCAATTTTTCAGTTTTTGATTTGTTAAAAAAGTTTGAAATATCCAATAAATGTTGTTCCACTTCATGATTGTGTCCCACTTGTTGTTGATTCTTCACAAAAAAATACGGTTTTATATCTTTATGTTTGAAGCCTGAAATGTGGCAAAAGGTCGCAAAGTTCAAGGGGTCCGAATACTTTCGCAAGGCACTGTATATATATACTGAGATCATGTGACACTTAGATTGCACACAGGTGGACTTTATTGAACTAATTATGTGACTTCTGAAGGTAATTGTTTGCACCAGATCTTATTTAGGGGCTTCATAGCAAAGGGGGTGAATACATATGCACGCACCACTTTTCCATTTAGAATTTTTTGAAGCAAGTTATTTTTTTCACTTCACCAATTTGGACTATTTTGTGTATGTCCATTACATGAAATCCAAATGAAAATCCATTTAAATTACAGGTTGTAATGCAAAAAATAGGAAAAACGCCAAGGGGATGAATTATTTTGCAAGGCACTCTATGTGAGCGTGTGTGTGGAGTCAGTATAAATGTATGTGTTTATTATGTGTGAGTTAGCAAATGATGGAGTGACTGTGTGTGTGAGTGTGTAGGGCCCTGTGAGTGTGCATAGAGAGAGTGCAAAAATTTATATAGAAGGTAAATCAAGATAGTTTGTGTAGCTACTGTTTTTTGTTAGCTATTTATCAGTTGTATTGGTTGGGGATAGAAGAGCCTGTTGGTGTCAGACTTGATGCACCGGTATCTCTTGCCGTGCGGCAGGGGAGAAAATATTTAATTACTTGGGTGGTTGGAGCCTTAAATGATTTTTCGGGCCTTCTTTTCACACCGCCTGATATAGAGGTCCTGGATGGCAGGGAGCTTGGCCCCAGTGAGGAACTGGGCTGTCCGCACAACCCTCTGTAGTAGAGGGCGACCGATTTATGATTTTTCAACGCCGATACCTGCGGTTTTTTTTACAATTTTTGAATATATATTTTTTATTTGTAATAATGACAATTTCAACAATACTGAATGAACACGTTTCTTTTATCTTAATATAATACATCAATAAAATCAATTTAGCCTCAAATAAATAATGAAACATGTTCAATTTGGTTTAAATAATGCAAAAACAAAGTGTCGGAGAACGTAAAATTGCAATATGTGCCATGTAAAAAAGCTAACGTTTAAGTTCCTTGCTCAGAACATGAGAACATATGAAAGCTGGTGGTTCCTTTGAACATGAGTCTTCAATATTCCCAGGTAAGAAGTTTTAGGTTGTAGTTATTATAGGAATTATAGGACTATTTCTCTCTCTACCATTTGTATTTCATATACCTTTTGACTATTGGATGTTCTTATAGGCACTTTAGGTATTGCTTCCGTCCCTCTCCTCGCTCAAACCAGGAACACGTCGACAACAGCCACCCTCGATGCATCGTTACCCATTGCTCCACAAAAGTCGCAGCGCAAGGGGAACAACTACTCCAAGTCTCAGAGCGAGTGACGTCACCGGTTGAAACGCTATTGGCGCGCACACCGCTAACTAGCTAGCCATTTCACATCGGTTACACCAGCCTAATTTCGGGAGTTGATAGGCTTGAAGTCATAAACAGCGCAATGCTTGAAGCATTGCGAATAGCTGCTGGCAAACGCACTAAAGTGCTGTTTGAATGAATGCTTACGAGCCTGCGGCTGCCTACCATCGTTCAGTCAGACTGCTCTATCAAATATCAAATCATAGACTTAATTCTAACATAATAACACACATAAATACAAGCCTTTGGTCATTGATATGGTCGAATACGGAAACTATCATTTTGAAAACAAAACGTTTATTCTTTCAGGGAAATACAGAACCGTTCCATATTTTATCTAACAGGTGGCATCCCTAAGTCTCAATAATGCTGTTACATTGTACATTCTTCAATGTTATGTCATAAATATGTACAATTCTGGCAAATGAATTACGGTCTTTGTAAGGACGAAATGGTCTTCACACAGTTCGCATCGAGCCAGGCGGCCCAAACTGCTGCATATACCCTGACTGCTTGCACGGAACGCAAAAGAATTGACAATATTTCCCTAATTATAATACATTTATGTTAGCAGGCAATATTAACTAAATATGCAGGTTTAAAAATATATTCTTGTGTGTTGATTTTAAAGAAGGCCATTGATGTTTATGGTTAGGTTTGGTGCTAAATCATCACCCGTTTGGCGAAGTAGGCTGTGATTCGATGAGAAATTAACAGGCACTGCATCGATTATATGCAACGCAGGACACGCTTGATAGACTAGTAATATCAACCATGTGTAGTTAACTAGTGATTATGTTAAGATTGATTGTTTTTTATAAGGTAAGTTTAATGCTAGCTAGCAACTTACCTTGGCTTCTTGCTGTCCTCGCATAACAGGTAGTCAGCCTGCCATGCAGGCTCCTCGTGGAGTGCAATGTAAGGCAGGTGGTTAGAGCGTTGGACTAGTAACCGGAAGGTTACAAAAACGAATCCCCAAACTGACAAGGTAAAAATCTGTCGTTCTGCCCCTGAACAAGGCAGTTAACCCACCGTTCGTAGGCCTCAATTGAAAATAAGAACTGTACCATTTGAGAGAATATTGGCTGGCTACATCACTGCTTGGTATGGCAATAGCACCGCCCTTAATCGCATGGCGCCACAGAGTAGAGGTCGACCGATTTTAATCGGAATGGCCGATTTTGAAAAAAATAGTTTTACACCTTTAAACAAAAGGTGTAAAACATAATTATTATTTTTTTAAAGGTGTAAAACTATTTTTTTCAAATCGGCCAAATTGGTGTCCAAAAATACAGATTTCCGATTGTTATGAAAACTTGAAATCGGCCATTCCGATTAATCGGTCGACCTCTACTCTGTAGCGCCATGCGATTAAGGGCGGTGCTATTGCCATACCAAGCAGTGATGTAGCCAGCCTATATTCTCTCAATGGTACAGCTGTATAACTTTTTGAGGATTTTAAGGGCCCATGCCAAACTTTTTCAAACTCCTGAGGGGGAAGAGGCACTGTCGAGTCTTCACGACTGTGCTTGTGTGTTTGGACCATTTTAAGTCTTGGACACAGAGGAACTGGAAGCTGTCTACTTGCTCCACTGCCACCCTGTCCACGATCAGCTCCTTAGTCTTGCTGACGTTGAGGGAGCGGTTGTTGCTCCGGCACCACACTGCCAGGTCATCGTTGCTGGTAATCAGGCCTACCACCGTTGTGCCAACAGTGAATTTGATGATGGTGTTGGAGGTGTGTGTGTGCGCACGAGCGTTCACAACTTTTGCATTCTAGGTTATTGGTGTGTGTCTCAGAGCACCAGGTGAATGGATACCCTTTTAAAAAGAACTGACCATGTTAATAAAGCTTGATCAACGTCACTCTCCCTCCCGGCTAGACAAGGAATGGATGAATGGCACTGACACTCGGAGACAGAGGGTGGAAGACTTGCCACCTCAAACTGTTTTTGTCTCACCTATATTTGGATGTAGGGAGGACGTAAAGGGGGATAGAGCAAGGGGGGGGGCAAGAGGAACGTGGAAGGAGGAAGAGAGAGTCCCAAAGATGACTAGGCTATTGTATAAGCTGCCTGCTGCTCCAATTCAAAACTGAACCTTGAGGGAGGGGGGGGGGGGGTGAGAAGGAGGAGTGAGTGAAAAGCAGGCTAAAGGGAGTCAAGAGGGAAGAAAAGAGTGTGTGGAGCCTTGTAGACAGTAGGACAGCCATAGGAGAGTGGGGGGAATAGTGAAAGCAAGAGCGAGGGAAAAAGAGCAGGCCTCAGTCCAAGTCAAATGGAGGGCTCTAAATTTAGGATAAAGGTGTTACTGGGGGTCATGAGAATAAACTGGGCATTTAGCCCAGAGCCATAGGGAGTAGGCACAGCTCTGGGGCGGGCACCACTATATTTGTGTTTATTAAGGATCCCCATTAGCTTCTACACTACACATAAAACAAAAGATAAAACAGTACATCATATAACATTGTTACGCCACTACATGAAATCACATTTTATTAGTACAACAGGTGCAGACCTTAGAGTGAAATGCTTACTTACGAGCCCCTAACCAAAAGTGCAGTTAAAAAAATATATAAAAAATATGGATAAGAATAAGAGATGAAAAGTAACAAGTAATTAAAGAGCAGCAGTAAAAAATAACAATATATACAGGGGGGTGCCGGTACAGAGTCAATGTGCAGGGGCACTGGTTATTCGAGGTAGTATGTACATGTAGGTAGAGTTATTAAAGTGACTATGCATAGATGACAACAGAGAGTGGCAGTGGTGTGGAGGGGGAAGGGGGGCAATGCAAATAGTCTGGGTAGCCATTTGACTAGATGTTCAGGAGTTTTATGGCTTGGGGGTAGAAGCTGTTTGGAAGCCTCTTGGACCTAGACTTGGCGCTATGGTACCGCTTGTCGTGCGGTAGCAGAAAGAACAGTCTATGACTAGGGTGGCTGGAGTCTTTGACAATTTTTAGGGCCTTCCTCTGACACCGCCTGGTATAGAGGTCCTGGATGGCAGGGAGCTTGGCCCCAGTGATGTGTACTGGGCCATTCGCACTACCCTCTGTAGTGCCTTGCGGTCGGAGGCCGAGCAGTCGCCATACCAGGCAGTGATGCAACCAGTCAGAATGCTCTCGATGGTGCAGCTGTAGAACCTTTTGAGGATCTGAGGACATACATACAGTACCAGTCAAAAGTTTATTATTATTCGGGGCATTGTGCAAGGTGTCAGAAGCACGATGGCATCACACAGTTGCTGCAGATTGGACGGAGGTACATTCATGATGTGAACATTCAACGTTCCATCTCATCCCAAAGATGCTCTATTGGATTGAGATCTGGGACTGCGTAGGCCACTCAAGAAAACTGAGCTCATGTTCCAGGTGATATTTTTCCACTCCTCAATTGTCCAGTGTTGCTGATCGTGTGCCCACCGGAGCTGCTTCTTTCTTGTTTTTGGCTGATAGTAATGGAACCTCCAGTGTGGTCGTCTGCTGCAACAGCCCATTCGTGACAAGGATCAACGAGTTGTGCATTTTGTGTTGCCATTCTGCACACCGCTGTTGTACTGCACCTTTATTTGTCTGTTTGTGGCCCGCCTGTTAGCTTGCATGATTCTTCCTGATAAACTCAGTCACTCAGTGTAATCGTTGACATTATTCTCGGAAGCTACCCATAACATATCCCAGTCCGCGTGATCAAAATCTTGAAGCGTGGATTCTGATTGGTCAGACCACCGTTGAATAGTCCTTAGCACGGGTGCTTCCTGTTTGAGTTTCTGCCTGTAGGAAGGGAGGAGCAAAATGGAGTCATGATCAGATTTGCCCTGTAGGCATCCTGGAAGTTGGAGTAGCAGAGGTCGAGTGTTTTTAGCAGCGCGAGTACTACAGTCGATGTGCTGATAGAACTTCAGCAGATTTTATTCTCAAATTTGCTTTGTTAAAATCCCCAGTTACAATAAATGCGGCCTCAGGATATGTGGTTTTTGCATAAAGTCCAGTGGAGTTCTTTGAGGGCCGTCGCGGTATCGGCTTGAGGGGGGATATACATGGCTGTGACTATAACTGAAGATAATTCTCTTGGGAGATAATACGGTCGGCATTTGAGGTATTCTAGGTCGGGTGAACATACAGGAACTCATGTCCTTTTGTTATCACGATCATATCGTTCATTCCAGCGGGAGATGGATCGGCAGACTTTTTTCTGGCTCAAAATGAGTGTGGCTGTATAAGGCAACAGCCGGTACTAATGGAAAACACTGCACATTTGCTATCTGTAAATTCAAAAAGTCACACCATTATGAATAAGCCATTGTTATGTGTTACTGTAGATTCCTATATTAACCGTTCCTCTCTTTTTCTCTTCCTTCTCGCTCTTCCTCCCCCAGTGGTGATCAGCCAGTGGCAGGGTGAGCCCAAGGAGCGTGTCATCTCCCTGGTCCTCACCCACCTGCCCCTGCTCAAGCCGGGCAACGTCGAAGCCAAGGGCGAGTACATGCGCCTCCTCCCCCGCATCCTGGCACACACCATCGAGCACGGCCGCCATCTGGAGGAGTCGCGCCAGCTCCTCTCCTACGCCCTCATCCACCCGGCCACCTCACTGGACGACCGAGCCGCCCTTGCCCTCTGGCTCAATCACCTGGAGGAACGCGCTGCTGCCCGGGCTGACTCGTTGGAACGACTGCCCCCCTCCCCAGCCTCGCACCATCAGACACCCCCCTCAACGCTCTCCTCGTCGGGTTCCAGTTTGGGTTCCTCTGTGGGCCACCTGGGTCACCTGTATCACCACCAGCGCTACGGCTCAGACGATCGGCTCAACGGCTGGCAGGGGTCGAGGGACTCGGGGTTGGGCAGCGGATGGCAGCAGCAGGGGCAGGGAGGGTGTGAGAATGGTGGGCACCTGGCTCTCTACCCGTCCTCGTCTGTACCTGGGAGTATTAACACGGTGGGCACGGGCGGCAGCAGCAACACCAGTGAGTGGCTCTTCTTTTTCGACTTCCTGCTTTTTATAGCGAAGTCCCAATTGTCTGACATGGCTTCCTTTCTTCCTTTCCTCTCATGGTTTACTTTCTATCTGGAGCAGCACTGATCTGAAAGGAGCAATCAATCAATCAAATGTATTAATTATGCTCTGTTTACATGAACAGTTGTCCCAATGTTGTCATAGTAGTAACTAACATAAAATGGGCATAAAACTGCCTGAGCAGTCCCCACATCTGGTTTTCAGGGAAAAAGGAAGCTAGGTTGAAGGTAATGTATCCCTGAAAACCAAATACATCTGGTTGTCGTTGACCCCGCTGAGGGTGTCACAGTATAAACCTGGCCTGGACCAGTAAAGAGTTAGGTTAGGTTTGGTTTGAAGACCTACCCAGGCCTTTCACCGTCAGTTGTGGTGAATTAAAGGGGACCAGGAAAGGAAAGGAAGCTGTGTTATGATGTGGCCTCCTCCACTTCGTGTTGTTGTTTTGGATTAAAATACTCACTCTTAGCAGCTCACTCAGTAGTTTGCATGTGCTTAGTCAGGGTTCCTGATGCTGATGAGAGTGCAGTCTTTATTAAACGGACTTGTCAGGACACTCTGAAATTATAGTTTACAATGTCACTTTACACCTCCTTTAGTTGTGTTAGTAACCTTTTCAAATAAAGTGGCGCCAAAGTCTCAAGAGTCTAGATGCCACCCCCCCCCCCCCCCCCCCACACACACACACACACACAGTTTTCATGTTGTCATTGCAGACCTTAGAGAGCTATTTATAACTTTTAAGGAATGTCCAGATCAACTAGCCCATGTCAGCTAGGTTTTTTTGCCCATAGGTTTTGTTGTAATGTTTGAGTCACTCAAATATCACATATAAGATATGGCTAAATCGAATTGCAGGAAATTAGCTTTAAAATGGCAAATAAAGTGGGGTGTGAACAGTTTGTGCTTATACCCATAGAAATAGACACAAGGAGGGGGGTGTTCTCCAGTGCTGGAAGGGGGGGGCTGAGTGAAAATGTTTTGGAACCCCTGTTCTAGAGCACCCTCAGCCGGAACCAATGCTATAAGGTAAACTCCAAAGAAACCCAAGTCAGCCAGCCACTAGCCACCTGACAAATAGCTGGAAAATGTCTACCCGCTGCGTTGAAGTCTAAAGTGGTAGGTGGGTGAGTAGGCCCTATCGCCCAGCACTCCAAAGCTATTCAGATTTAACATATCTGTGGTTAGAGCAGGATATTTCCAGTTGAAGAATGCAAGGGTATTTTTTTCTCAGATGAAGGAGACAGCTGGAGATATAAATAAGGACACATTTAAAGCTCTGGGCCCTGCGCAAGATCCTCTTATTTTTTTACTGTGCTTGGGAGTTTTAGAAGTCCATAGCACAAATGAGCGATTTTATAACTCTACTCTAGAGTTGCCCTCCTTTTAGCCAATGGTCAGTCACCACAGGATTAAGGCACTTAATGGTCAATTCAACGTCTGCATTGGCCATGCAGCATTTACGGTGATACGGAAGTCGGGGATTTCATACTTCTTACGCTTTGCGGAGCAGCGCAGAGCTGTTGTGAAGGAAGTTGTCAAGGGAGAGAGTTTGTGTTTATACCGGTCCTCCCGACCCCATCTACCATCAACCAATTATGTCAAGGCAGAGCTATACGGAGCCCTCCGCATTGTTGCAAAATTTCTGAGGCGCACAACGATGTGGTACTGAGCTCAATTTGGCCTCTGCGTGACTCTGGAGGCTCTGAATTGCGTTACACCCTCCAAACGGAGCCTCCGAACACATTTTCAGAATCAAGCATAAATTGTCTCAATGTGTTTGAATTGGGGTTGCATTCAGCAGTGCACAACTTTCTGGAATGTTCAGATAGAGATATGTTATGATATGTTATGAGGCAAACATGTATATGATATGTAGAATAAGGAATCATGTCAGCTCTATTCGGACATTTCTATCTGCAACCTCCCTCAATGTTTGCTTACTGAGTGTGGCACTAGTAATCTTCAAATTAATTGACTGTCAGCCAGGGCAGTTTATTATGGTGGTTAGGTTAGAGATTTAGTGGCTAAATGAGCTAGCTAAGGTTTTTCTTCTTATGCCCAAATTAAGTAATTCTCTCTATTTGGATTGTATATTTAATAATTTATACCAGTTAAGTCATAGGGCTGTTATAGGCTACTCAGGAAGTGTTTATTGTTCAATATAGTTTATAAACAAAGGAATTGTTGATTATGGCAAAATGGAAATTGTGTGTTGAAAAATATGGAAATTTGACCCATAGAATGATCATTCTCTATTTTTATGACTGGACCATAGTACTCTATTATTGGCATATTCATAGGGTCTGCCAACCATAGAGTACTAGAGAATGATCTTTCAATGGGTTAAGTCTCCATATTTTTCAACAATGCAATATTTCTACACACAATCCCCTCCGTCTGTCTCTGTCTCTGTCTCACCCCACCAAACCCCACATGCGTACCTCCCTATCGCCATCCCAGGCACCACGTCCCATCCCTTACCCATGTAAGGTAGCCTTTGTGGAGAGTCTGTATTTAAGGAAAATGGCTAATATTTTGGGACTGGAACTTGTAATGTTAGCTGGCCACCTATTTTAAACTAGCCCGTAAAGTCCTATACATAGCCAGGCTAACACAGTTAGTGGTGCCGCATATAGGGGGAGAAAGAGACGACACACACACAGACACCG
The DNA here is from genome assembly GCF_045791955.1 of Oncorhynchus clarkii lewisi. Classification (NCBI taxonomy): domain Eukaryota; kingdom Metazoa; phylum Chordata; class Actinopteri; order Salmoniformes; family Salmonidae; genus Oncorhynchus; species Oncorhynchus clarkii. The sequence continues at coordinate 23,339,680 of NC_092165.1, read as the reverse complement.
GCCGGACAGTGGGCACATAAAGCTCTCTCCAGTACATCTTATTTTTTTTGCCTTCGAAGCCAGCGTGCCCACTCCGTCTACTGGGCATTTCCATCTAAATTGGAGTTCATAGGAGCATGTCAAATTGGGTGTTCAATGAAAGCGAAGAGTCTATATTTGTGACTTTTTATACATTTTGTTGTTACAAAGTGGGATTAAAATTGATTTAATTGTCATTTTTTTGGTCAACGATCTACACAAAATACTCAGTCAAAGATTTGAACATTTGTATACATTTTTTTAAATGAAAAGCGTTTCGCTTTTGATTGTTTCAGATTTGGTCTGTTCTGGACCAACCATATAATGGTCTTGTTTGGGGGTGGAACTCATTACCATTATAGCCACTGTGTAGAATAGGACCCAATTATGCAAAAGAAGGGTATTGCATATTTCTACATGTGTGTACCTATTCAGCATACATCACCATGAATATAATTATATTAATATCCATAATTATACATTTCTGTATAGATCAGGGACGCATGATGTAATTCCATTACCGTCATTCCTTCACCAGAAGTACATCCACTTCAGCAACTGTAGTTCAATATCCAAAATACATGTTTTCATCCTTGAGTATGCAGCATGCTTTTGCCTCTCACTAGAGCCCCATCACTACTAGCCTACTTGCCTCATGTCATAGCTGTCTTCTTTCTGCAGACATCTTTTGATTCTTAATTTGGAGCAGATATTTATAACAGAAATTTAAGAAAACGTGGTTGAATTCAAAACTGAGGGAGATTTTACTGTAATTCTTTAACCAAGCATTGCATCTGCACAGTTCTTCCAGTAAATGTGATTTTGTGACAGAGTTGGAAATCAATTGTTTTTGTTTGGCATACAATTTAAAGTGAAACATCTGAATCCGCATAATTCCGTTACTGTGGAATTGTCCTACTCCAGCTACTTCTCGAATGTTCTGTGACGCCATACAAGGTTTACCTGTTGTGTAGGTGTAAAAGCAGGGGAAAATGTCTGTCTCTCCCCCTCTCTTGCCTGCTTGTTTTTCCGACAAATAAAATAAATATGACAAGTTGTGTTTTCTGTGACCCAACTGTGCTCAGCGGCCTCTTCAATCTAGCGACCTTCGGTTACTGGCCCAACGCTTTAACCACTAGGCTACCTGCCACCCCTACTTCCCACTGGTACAGAAAGACAGAAGCCTCTGGCTGGGAGAACAGTGTGTTGTGAATGGACATTATAATCATCAGTAAATTGGTTACAGTAAAGTTGAGCTGGGGGCTAAGACTCAGGCCTGGTCTGGGCCTCACCATGCCTGTCTGTCCATGTCCCTACTAGCTCTCAAACTAACACAGTGTGTTATCATGGTAGTATCCTAGCAGAACTGAGCCCCTTTCTAACTGTCTGGGCCTCCCCACCCCCCTGTCTCTTGTGTGTGTCTTGCAGTCCTGTTTGGCGGCGGCGGAGGGCAGCACAGTCCCCTGAAGCGTTCGGTGTCCCTTACCCCCCCGATGAGTGATGGCTCCTTGGCCGGTTCCTCCTCCTTGGGTTTGGGTCATGGCTGGCTCTCCCAGGAGGACCTGCGCGGGCCCCGGGGAGGAGGAGGGCTGGGGCTGGCCCCCACCGACCCCCACCACGCACCCCTCTCCCCCCAGAGCAGCGTAGCGTCTTCGGGTAGTGGCGGCAGCGAGCACCTGGAGGACGCAGGTCTAGGAGGAGGAGGATGCTGTGGAGGAAGTTTGTACCGCAGGAGCACATTTCATAAGGAGGGCAGCGGCATGAGGGGTGAGTTCAGTACTCCACCGCTCTCATGCGTAGCGGACAGGGTAGCATGGAGGAGGCAGCCATGGGGGCTAGGGGGATAGAGGGTGTTCACCACAGGATGTCCCTCATCAACTGTTTTTGAGTTGACCGCGTCTGCCCCCCAAATGCGTTTGATAGTTTGTTAGATATTTAGTGTAGTGATCCAGTCATTGATTAAAAATTCCAAGTCTATCAATGTCAGTTGAAACAGAGCTTTGTGTCCGTCCTGGTCTGAGACGGTTAAAGTGTTTTCTAGAATGTCCTCTCCAGCAGTTGTGGTCGGTGCCGTTTAAGATTAAGGAGGACGTTATTATTGGATGACTGTCATTCATATTCCATTCACCCAGCTCAATGAAACATCGATAGGTTTATACTACTAAACTCAGCAAAAAAAGAAATGTTCTCTCACTGTCAACTGTGTTTATTTTCAGCAAACTTAACATGTGTAAATATTTCTATGAACATAACAAGATCCAACAACAGACATAAACTGAACAAGTTCCACAGACATGTGACTAACAGAAATGGAATAATGTGTCCCTGAACAAAGCGGGTGTCAAAATCAAAGTAACTGTATCTGGTGTCAGTATCTGGTGTGGCCACCAGCTGCATTAAGTATTGCAGTGCATCTCCTCCTCATGGACTGCACCAGATTTGCCAGTTCTTGCTGTGAGATGTTACCCCACTCTTCCACCAAGGCACCTGCAAGTTCCCGGACATTTTGGGGGGGAATGGCCCTAGCCCTCACCCTCCGATCCAACAGGTCCCAGACGTGCTCAATGGGATTGAAATCCGGGCTCTTCGCTGACCATGGCAGAACACTGATATTCCTGTCTTGCAAGAAATCATGCACAGAACGAGCAGTATGGCTGGTGGCATTGTCATGCTGGAGGGTCATGTCAGGATGAGCCTGCAGGAAGGGTACCACATGAGGGAGGAGGATGTCTTCCCTGTAAACGCGAATCTGACCATCACCCCTGGTGAGACAAAACCGCGACTCGTCAGTGAAGACCACTTTTTGCCAGTCCTGTCTGGTCCTGCAATGGTGGGTTTCTGCCCATAGGCAACGTTGTTACCGGTGATGTCTGGTGAGGACCTGCCCTACAACAGGCCTACAACCCCTCAGTCCAGCCTCTCTCGGCCTATGATGGACAGTCTGAGCACTGATGGAGGGATTGGGTGTTCCTGGTGTAACTCGGGCAGTTGTTGCCATCCTGTACCTGTCCCGCAGGTGTGATGCTCGGATGTACCGATCCTGTGCAGGTGTTGTTACACGTGGTCTGCCATTGCGAGGCCGATCAGCTGTCCGTCCTGTCTCCCTGTAGCGCTGTCTTAGGCATCTCACAGTACGGACATTGCAATTTATTGCCCTGGCCACATCTGCAGTCCTAATGCTTCCTTGCAGCATGCCTAAAGCACGTTCACGCAGATGAGCAGGGACCCTGGGAATCTTTCTTTTGGTGTTTTTCATAGTCAGTAGAAAGGCCTCTTTAGTGTCATAAGTTTTCATAACTGTGACCTTAATTGCCTACTGTCTGTAAGCCTTAGTCTTAACGACTGTTCCACAAGTGCATGTTCATCAATTGTTTATGGTTCATTGAACAAGCATGGGAAACAGTGTTTAAACCGTGTTTAAACCCAAATAACCTGTGAAGTTATTTGGATTTTTACCAATTATCTTTGAAAGACAGGGTCCTGAAAAAGGGAAATTTATTTTTTTCACTGAGTTTACATAATACCTGAATTTGCCCTGTACCCATTATGATGTTGCTACAACCTGGCCTGCACATGAAAGTTTATAATGTAGTTGCACAGGTTTGAGAGACACATTGTAGGAATCAAGGTGACAGATTCAATACCAGATTCAATACTGCCTTGCACACTCTTGCCTGCATCTGATCTGGTGTGCAATCATTAGTCCAAACAGTTTCAGTTCCGTTTTGCAACTTAAACAAGAGTTTCTGGTATTGGACAAATTCAGATAGGGCCCTGCCCATTTTCTTCCGTTTTCTTCCGTGTTAAGAAATGTTTTGCAACAGAATTAGCAGAATGAATCACCGGTGCACACACAGTTCACAGCAAGGCTACAGTAACTTGCGAAAGTATTCGGCCCCCTTGAACTTTGCGACCTTTTGCCACATTTCAGGCTTCAAACATAAAGATATAAAACTGTATTTTTTTGTGAAGAATCAACAACAAGTGGGACACAATCATGAAGTGGAACGACATTTATTGGATATTTCAAACTTTTTTAACAAATCAAAAACTGAAAAATTGGGCGTGCAAAATTATTCAGACCCTTTACTTTCAGTGCAGCAAACTCTCTCCAGAAGTTCAGTGAGGATCTCTGAATGATCCAATGTTGACCTAAATGACTAATGATGATAAATACAATCCACCTGTGTGTAATCAAGTCTCCGTATAAATGCACCTGCACTGTGATAGGCTCAAAGGTCCGTTAAAAGCGCAGAGAGCATCATGAAGAACAAGGAACACACCAGGCAGGTCCGAGATACTGTTGTGAAGAAGTTTAAAGCCGGATTTGGATACAAAAGATTTCCCAAGCTTTAAACATCCCAAGGAGCACTGTGCAAGCGATAATATTGAAATGGAAGGAGTATCAGACCACTGCAAATCTACCAAGACCTGGCCGTCCCTCTAAACTTTCAGCTCATACAAGGAGAAGACTGATCAGAGATGCAGCCAAGAGGCCCATGATCACTCTGGATGAACTGCAGAGATCTACAGCTGAGGTGGGAGACTCTGTCCATAGGACAACAATCAGTCGTATATTGCACAAATCTGTCCTTTATGGAAGAGTGGCAAGAAGAAAGACATTTCTTAAAGATATCCATAAAAAGTGTTGTTTAAAGTTTGCCACAAGCCACCTGGGAGACACCCCAAACATGTGGAAGAAGGTGCTCTGGTCAGATGAAACCAAAATTGAACTTTTTGGCAACAATGCAAAACGTTATGTTTGGCGTAAAAGCAACACAGCTCATCACTCTGAACACACCATCCCCACTGTCAAACATGGTGGTGGCAGCATCATGGTTTGGGCCTGCTTTTCTTCAGCAGGGACAGGGAAGATGGTTAAAATTGATGGGAAGATGGATGGAGCCAAATACAGGACCATTCTGGAAGAAAACCTGATGGAGTCTGCAAAAGACCTGAGACTGGGATGGAGATTTGTCTTCCAACAAGACAATGATCCAAAACATAAAGCAAAATCTACAATTGAATGGTTCAAAAATAAACATATCCAGGTGTTAGAATGGCCAAGTCAAAGTCCAGACCTGAATCCAATCGAGAATCTGTGGAAAGAACTGAAAACTGCTGTTCACAAATGCTCTCCATCCAACCTCACTGAGCTCGAGCTGTTTTGCAAGGAGGAATGGGAAAAAATCTCTCGATGTGCAAAACTGATAGAGACATACCCCAAGCGACTTACAGCTGTAATCGCAGCAAAAGGTGGCGCTACAAAGTATTAACTTAAGGGGGCTGAATAATTTTGCACGCCCAATTTTTCAGTTTTTGATTTGTTAAAAAAGTTTGAAATATCCAATAAATGTCGTTCCACTTCATGATTGTGTCCCACTTGTTGTTGATTCTTCACAAAAAAATACAGTTTTATATCTTTATGTTTGAAGCCTGAAATGTGGCAAAAGGTCGCAAAGTTCAAGGGGGCTGAATACTTTCGCAAGGCACTGTATATACAGGGGGTACCGGTACAGAGTCAATGTGTGGGGGAAGTGACTAGTCGAGGTGATTTAGGTAATATGTACATGTACAGTAGATAGAGGTAAAGTGACAATGCATAGATAATAAACAAGGAGTAGCAGCAGCGTAAAAATGGGGGTGAGGGGGACAATGCAAATAGTCCGGGTAGCCATTAATTTAGCTGTTGGTTAGCTGTTCAGGAGTCTTATGGCTTGGGGGTAGAAGCTGTTAAGAAGCCTTTTGGACCTAGACTTGGCGCTCCAGTACCGCTTGCTGTGCGGTAGCAGAGAGAACAGTCTGACTAGGGTGGGTGGAGTCTTTGGCAATTTTTTGGGGCCTTCCTCTGACACCACCTGGTATAGAGGTTCTGGATGGCAGGAAGCTTGGCCGTATGCACTACACTCGGGTCCTCCTTTCCTGTAGTCCACAATCATCTTTGTTGTCTTGATCACATTGAGGGAGAGGTTGTTATCCTGCCACCACACTGCCAGGTCTCTGACCTCCCTATAGGCTGTCTCATCGTTGTCGGTGATCAGGCCTACCACTGTTGTGTCGTCGGCAAACTTAATGATGGTGTTGGAGTCATGCTTGGCCATGCAGTCATGGGTGAACAGGGAGTATAGGAGGGGACTGAGCACGCACCCCCTAATCTATGGATTACACATGACTGAGAATACAGATATTAATCTGTTGGTCACAGATACCTTAAAAAAAAGGTAGGCGCGTGGATCAGAAAACCAGTCAGTATCTGGTGTGACCACCATTTGCCTCATGCAGCGTGACACATTGCCATCACGTAGAGTTGATTAGGCTGTTGATTTTGGCCTGTAATGTTGCCCACTCCTCAATGGCTATGCAAAGTTGCTGAATTTTGGCGGGAACTGTAACACGCTGTCGTACACGTAGATCCAGAACATCCCATACATGTTTAATGGGTGACATGTCTAGTGAGTATGCAGGCCATGGAAGAACTGGGAAATGTTCAGCTTCCAAGCCATGGGACTGTGCATTATCATGCTGAAACATGAGGTGATTGCAGCGGATGAATGGCACGACAATAGACCTCAGGATCTCATCACGGTATCTCTGTGCATTGAAATTGCAATCGATGAAATGCAATTGTGTTTGTTGTCCGTAGCTTATGCCTTTCCATACCATAACCCCACTGCCACCATGGCGCACTCTGTTCACAACGTTGACATCAGGAAACCGTTCGCCCATACGACACAATACACGTGGTTTGCGGTTGTGAGGCTGGTTGGTCGTACTGCCAAATTCTCTAAAACAGTTGGAGGCGGCTTATGGTAGAAAAATTAACATTTAAATTCTCTGGCAACAGCTCTGGTGGACATTTCTCTAGCTCCCTTAACTTCTGTGGCATTGTGTGACAAAGCTACACATTTGAGTGGCCTTTTATTGTCCCCAGCACAAGGTGCACCTGTGTAATGATCATGCTGTTTAATCAGCTTCTTGATATGCCACACCTGTCAGTGGATGGATTATCTAGTCAAAGGAGAAATGCTCACTAAGGGATATAAACAAATTTGTGCACAAAATTTGAAAGAAATAAGCTTTGTGCATATGGAATTATTATTATTTTTTTTTTCAGCTCATGAAACATGGGACTAACACTTTACATGTTGCGTTCATATTTCTGTTCAGTGTAGATTGTTATTTACTACTATTTCCTTAGTAGGTGACGTCAGGGGTCACCATGTCGGAGACGTGGGTGCTCAGGATGATAGTTTCTCACTAGTAATTACCAGTTTGAGGGCCGTTCAAGTGGCTTTTTTCCAGGCATGTGGGCTGTCTCTGTTAAGTAACTACCCATCCCGGATCCGGGAGAATTGTCATCAACTGACACTAAGTAGCATAACGCAACGGACAAAAAATCTTACTAGAAAATATTCATATTCATGAAATCACAAGTGAAATATATTCAAACACAGCTTAGCCTTTTGTTAATCACCCTGTCATCTCAGATTTTGCAAATATGCTTTACAGCCAAAGCAAGACAAGCATTTGTGTAAGTTTATCGATAGCCTAGCATAGCATTATGCCTAGCTAGCAGCAGGCAATCTGGTCACGAAAATCAGAAAAGCAATCAAATTAAATTGTTTACCTTTGATGACCTTCGGATGTTTTCACTCACGAGACTCCCAGTTAGATAGCAAATGTTCCTTTTTTCCCCAATAATTAGTTTTTCAGGTTTGGCTGAGAAAACGACTGGAAATTGCAGTAACGACAACGCCGGAAAATATTCCAAATTATCTCCATAATATCTACAGAAACATGGCAAATGTTGTTTATAATCAATCCTCAAGGTGTTTTTCAAATATCTATTTGATAATATATCAACCGGGACAGAGCTTTTTTTAGTAAGACCGGGTGGAAAAATGGCTAACTCTTTTGCGCAAGAAATACACAAAGAGCCATCAGGTGGACACTGACACAATGTTGTCGCTCAGGCTCAATTTTCAAAATAAAAGCCTGAAACTATGTCTTGTGATACTAGACACATTAAGGAAGCCATAGAAAAAGGAATCTCGTTGATATCCCATTCACTGCTCAATAGGGAAGCATAGGAAGGGACTTTTCTCATTCTTTTGCCTGCAATATCAGTTCTGTTATACTCACAGACAATATCTTTACAGTTTTGGAAACTTTAGAGTGTTTTCTATCATAAGCTGTCAATTATATGCATATTCTATTTTCTGGTCCTGAAAAATAGCCCGTTTACTTTGGGAACGTTATTTAAAAAAAAATTTTTTTAAATGACCCCTAGAATTCAACAAGTTAAGTAAGCGCAACACAATTAATTGAAAGCTTTGGCCTGCTTATATAAAGTGGGTACTACTTGTTTGCTGAAATGGATGCAAGAGTAAAGTTCATAACAGGGCTCGATCACTTTCACGAGGTGCGGAAACACCCTATTCTCATTTCAGATACAAAAATAGCCTACATAGCCTGCTCTTGTAATTTCTTTAGACCGGTCAGAATCTGCTGCCAAGGGTTGCTTGAATGTAGAGGGGAGACGTTGTTGTGGTGTTTCTTTGCGTTTCCGTCTTGCTCTTGTATACTGGGGTGATGTCGGCGTAAATGTGTCAACATATGTGTTCAAAACATCTTTCCAGGACATAACTTTCACCTTTCATATGATTCTGTATTGATGTCACTTGTTAAATCCATCCAGGAGACCGGTTAAAGAAGGAATTGCCTTGAGACTATTACCATTCAGAGTGTGAATGGGCAAGACAAAAGACTTGTCTTTTGAAAGGGGGATTTACATTTTAGTCATTTAGCTAATCCAGAGCGACTTGCAGTAATGAGTGGATACATTTTTGTACTTGGTAGTAGGTGCGCACCGGTTTGAGTGTGTCAAGAACTGCAATGCTGCTGGGGTTTTCACGCTCAACAGTTTCCCGTGTGAATCAAGAATGGTCCACCACCCAAAGGACATCTAGCCAACTTGACACAACTGTGGGAAGCAATGGAGTCAACATGGGCCAGCGTCCCTGTGGAACGCTTTCAACACCTTGTGGAGTGCATGCCCCAATGAATTGAGGCTGTTCTGAGGGCAAAGGGGCAACTCAATTTTAGGAAGATGTTCCTAATGTTTTGTACAGGTGTTGGCAACTGCAAAAATAATTCTCGTTGAGCGTGGTGACATACTGTTTACGTTTTATTCACAACTCTCACAACTCTCCTCGAATTCTGGTTTATCAAACCCACCAATCGCCATCGGACAGAACTAAGTTCACTGCTGCGCCTCACAAATGGACAGTTTGAAATGTGCCAATTCAGATTTTAACTTTGATTACAACGTGAGCATTGGCTCTAGTTGTTTTAATAGAATATTCTGAAATGTTTTTTCAGTTCAGATTTACTCAACCAACATAGGCCTAAAATGCAGCATAGCCTATAGACCTAGTGTTTTTCATTTTGTTCCTTTTTTAAAATGTATTCATTCGGGTTCACAGTGCAGACTGAACCGAGGTCCCCATACCTAACGGTTCGGTACGAATACTGTACCTGGTGACTTCTGGGCCAAGTTTTAATTGGTTGGTTTGGTTGGCCCCCGCATCTTGTCTGTGCAAGCACTTGAGTGAATGGGGCAATAGGAAACAAGACCCCCGTTGCTTGGTATTTTAAGTTGTTATGCGCCACCACCGCTCATGTTAAGGGCTCCAATATGGCTTGACTAGCGACGACAGAGTACTGTCAGGACAGGAGCGTACATTCTCTGATGTTGCCTTTATAGGGTGGCTTTCTATAAGACCCTGTTGCATGCGCAGTCTCGGGACACAGATACAGTGACATCTGGTTCCTAGTGTACCCCGTATATCCTTGAACCATTACCAATATGCACAAGTTTGCATAAGCAGTCCTAAGCATCTGGGCTCCTATTCAGACTGTATCTCTGACTAGGAGTGACGATCTAATCCATACACTCTTATTCATTACAGTCTAAAAGGCAAAACTGATCCTATATCAGCACTCCTACTCCGAAACTTTGTGAACACGAGCATGAATGGTACAACCAGCTTTCTGGTATTGTTTGCCTTTGCTTGGGGTCAATGTTTTTGCCCTTTTCTAGTAGAAAGAAAAGGCAATTTTAGGTTTGTTTAGAGCCTGGTGTTTGCATCTAAGTGTGACGTACACCGTTAAAGTACTGTGTTACCAATACATTATGCTGTGACAATGAAATGTGATTTAAAGCAGTAAAATAAAATACTTCTAAGGTAATTGACATTGACACCCACCACATAACATACAAAGCAAACGATAGAACCAAAACTCCTTAGCTAGCGACCGACATCTGAGGAGGTCTAAAAAGGGTCATGGTCTCAGTGTTTTACATCACGGCTTTGACTTGAAGGATAAGAGTTGAAGGGATAAGTCCCTATTGGCCCAGGTCCAAAGTAATCCACTAAATAGGGAATAGGATGCTATTTGGGACGGAGTCTGAGACACTATGAGAGTTTTAATGGTGAGAGGGAATGTCAGAAAGGACACTCATATCAGTGTCGTTACATTGACTTACTACAGATGTGCTTAAGACATTTGTCTGACGTGTGTGCCTACAGATGTGCCGGCCTGGCTGAAAAGCCTCCGTCTCCACAAGTATGCGGCTCTATTCTCCACCATGACGTACGACGAGATGATGTCACTGACCGAACAACAGCTGGAATCACAGGTCAGTAGCAACAAGGAATACCTAAGGAAACTTACTAGGAGCATAAAGGCAATTTTAAGGAATTGTTACGGTAGTGAAAGTCTGTCTCCAGTTTCTAGTACTGTACTTTTGTCGTCTTCCTCAAAGAGCTGATAGACAAGGTAGACAGGATGTTATAAAGGCTCATTCATGCTTATAACAAGTTATAAAGTAGTATTCTTTTTTTTAATGGGAGGCTTTAAGTAAATTGATTCAGAAATGTTCAGTTGAACACGTTGATTAATTACCCTTTTCATTATGTATTTCTTTAACTTGTCGTTGGTGTGTGTTTGTGGTGAAGGAATGTTGAAAGAGTGAAATTATATTCATTTTCTGCAGAATGTCACCAAAGGGGCGCGCCACAAGATAGTCATCAGCATCCACAAACTGAAGGAGCGCCAGAACATGCTGCGCTGCCTAGAGAAGGTCAGTGGTGCAAGCTGTCAACTTCTTAGGTTGAGTAAGTTGTCACGAAGCTTCTACAATGTTTTGCTAAGTGAGGCCCAATCCCAAATCAACCCCTGAAACCTTCTCCCTATGCACTTATTGAAATCTAAGAACATTCGATAGGTATAAGTAATATGGTTAACTGAGCAATATTACCATATTGCTTATACCTGTCAAATCCTCTCAGATCTGTGACAGTCAGGGTCAATTTGGGATTGGGCCTGAGTGAAATAGGCAGACAATTGGGGTCAGCGTTTCACTTCCTGTCTAAAGGATCGGTCAACTGAAGTTTGGGCAGTTGCTCTTTTTCTTTTTCCTCTCTTCGTCTGTGCTGAGTGGAAAAGACTTGACAGATAAAAACAATACAGTATGTCTGAAAACCTGACTAGCTGTCTAGTCATCAGGAAGAGGGCCAAGTGAGAGACCTTGGATCCTTCCATTTCTCTTTGAGAGGGAGGTAAAAGGAATTGAGGAAACGAGGCTGGAGGAAGCAAAGATTCGACTGCTAGTAATGTTTTTAGACACAGCAACATCATTTGATGGCTTGCTCACCTGTCAGTTATTTTAGATCAGTACAGATGAAGAGGACACAGGTAGAGAAAATACACTTTTTCGACTAGAGTCCACTTATCCAGGAAGATAACGTCTGAGCCCTGTCTCTATAAGGGTCTCGGACAATGGCTGTCAAGGTCCCAGCGGGGTGTCTTCTCTTATAGGGCCTTCTAAATTCAAGCCTGACCTTTTCACCAGGGCTCTTCATTCAAAAAATTTGCTTCTGTGCTACATTTGTATGGTTTGGGGGTGAAACAAGACACCTGTTGCTTGGTATTTCAAGTTTTTATGTGCTTGCTTGCCACTCATGTTAAGGGCTCAGAAATGGATTTGACTACCAGCAGCAGTACTGGACAGGGGACACAGAGGATGCATCCAAAATGGCACCGTATTCCCTATAGTGAACTACTTTTGACCAGAGTCAAAATTAGTGGAGCGCTGGTCAAAAGTAGTGCACTATATAGGGAATAGGATGTCATTTGGGATGCAGACAGACCGGACAGGATAGTAGTGAAATGTGTGTATTTTTGCTGATGAGGTCGGAGAGCGTTTCCTCCCTTTCATGTCCAAAATATCCCGCCACCTGACAGCCGCTGTTGTAGAAAGGACTGACGGAGACTTCTAGAATGATCCTCCTCTGGGCTATGAGTATTTGTTTCCCTTACTGTAACGGTCCGGAACTGTTTGGTACCATATGTCTCTTTGATATTAAAGAAGCACCTTCATTATAGATCATGCTGACTAATTTCCTTTCTCCCTTCTCTCTGCTATATCTCCTCCTCCCCTGCTCTCCTCTCTTTCACTTCATCTTTACTGTACCCCTTTGTGACCTTCCCTTTCTTGCTCCCATTCCTTAATTCTCTCTCCTTCTATCACTTTGTTTCCTCCTCCTTCCTTTTCTCTCTCACACTCTTTCCCTTTAATTTTATCTCTCCTTTCCCAGGACGTGTTGGAAGGGGGTAACCTGCGCGCCCCTCTTGCCGAGCTCCACCAGATGATCCTGACGCCCATCAAGGCTGTGGCCAGCGACGAGTCGTTGCCCTCCTCGACCACACAGCAACCCCTGTTGAGCCTTGAGGGGAAGAGCAGCGCCGCCCCGGGCTCTCACCTGGCCCCCGGAGGAGGGGAAGGGGAGACGGGGGCTACCCTCATCGCCGAAGGGGACATCCCCGGCCAGTTCACTCGCGTCATGGGCAAAGGTAGAGGATCTAGTCCCATAGATTGGGAAGTTAAGTTGTCGTAACGTTGTCACTCGCACGTCACATTTGTGTGATAGACTTCACAGAAAGAAACCAAACACCTGGTGTCACAATGTGTTCACTATTTAACTTCAAAACCATTTTCATATTTTTCATTAGTCCACCATATGGTCCCAAATATTATAATTTTGCCTAATAGGAAGCCTGTGTTGACTTCTGGAAAGGTTTCAAACTTCATAAGGCTTTTTGCGTTTACTTGTTTTTGGGCATTAGGAGACTGAAAGCGATTTAACTTAACTGAATGTGGACATGCAACATTTTATTTGACTATCAAAAACGGATTAATGAAAAACATGCTAAAATAAACAATTGTAAGACAGCCCTTAGCCGTTGTATATTGGCCATATACCATACCATCGGGCCTAATTGCTTAATTCTAGTATGTGGGCGTTTTGGTTTCTTGACATTCCATAGACTTCCCTTCCTCTCCCTAACCACCTCAGTGCTATGTACTGAACAAACAGTGGACATTTTGGAAGAAATGTGGAATATGGAAATCAGTGTGGCCACGTTTCCCCTTGCTCAAACCCTGTGTCCTTAAATCCCCCTGCTTTGGGGAAAGTAATTCACCCGCTCTCTTTTTCTTTCTTTTTCTACCCTCTACCCTCTCCTCTCTTTTTTTGTCCTCCCTTTCCCCCTTCTCTCTCTCCTCTCTCTCCAGTTTGCACACAGCTCCTGGTGTCCAGGCCAGATGAAGAGAACATCAGCTCCTATATGCAGCTCATTGACAAGTGCCTTCTGCATGAGGTACACACACAGAGAGAGAGAGAATACTTTTCTTAATACAGTTTTTCAGACCCTTATTTATATAATGGGTGAATGTTTCACATTAGAGCAGCAGTTGTCATCTACATTTCAAGGGGAAACTGACTCTGCCTTTGTGTGTGTGTGTTCATAACCTCACAGTATTTTAGACATATATTACATTCTGTATCAGCTCAAGTGTGAAAGCTGGATATTGGAAATTGTAAAAAAAATACAAAGGTATACTGAACAAAAAATGTAAACGCAACTCGCAGCCATTTCAATGCTTTTTACTGTGTTACAGTTCATATAAGGAAATTAGTCAATTGAAATAAATTCATTAGGCCCTAATCTATGGATGTCACATGACTGGGCAAGGGCACAGCCATGGGTGGGCCTGGGAGGGGATAAACCCACCCACTTGGGCGCCGGGAGCAAGCCCAGACAATCAGAATGTGTTTTTCTCCACAAAAGGACAGAAATACTCTTCAGTTTCATCAGCTGTCCGAGTGACTGGTCTCATACGATCCCGCAGGTGAAGAAGCTGGATGTGGAGGTCCTGGGCTGGCATGGTTACACATGGCCTGTGGTTATGAGGCCAGGTTGGACGTACTGTCAAATTCTCTAAAACAACTTATGGTAGAGAAATGAACATTCAAATCTGTGACAACAGCTGTGGTGTACATTCCTGCAGTCGGCATGCCAATTGCATGCTCCGTCAACTTGAGACATCTGTGGCATTGTGTTGTGTGACAAAACTGCACAATTTAGAGTGGCCTTTTATTGTCACCATAAGTCATTTGTACTGTGTAATGATCATGCTGTTTAATCAACTTCTTGATATGCCACACCTGTCAGGTGGATGGATTATCTTGGCAAAGGAGAAATACTCATTAACAGGGATGTAAACAAATTTGTGCTCTATTTTAAAGAAATAAACTTATTGTGTATATGCAGAATTTCTGGGATATTTTATTTCAGCTCATGGGACAAACACTACATGTTGCGTTTATATTTTTGTTCAGTATATTTCTAGTGTAGTGGGGCCATAAAAAATCAAAATAAACTAACAAAGCTGAACTGCAAAACCCTAAGTCATGGTCTTTCTCCTACTCTTTGGCCCTGCAACCTCTCCTTTCCCCTCTCCTCCTTCAGGCGTTCACTGAGACACAGAAGAAGCGCCTGTTGTCATGGAAACAGCAGGTGCAGAAGCTGTTCCGCTCGTTCCCCAGGAAGACTCTCCTGGACATGGCGGGCTACCGGGCGCAGAGGAGGTAGATTAGACCCTACACACACACACACATTCCTCACAATCAAATGTAGACCGCATTATCTACCAAGAGAATTCTCTTCGATTATAATCACAGCCGTATATATCCCCCCCAAGCAGACACATCGATGGCTCTGAACAAACTTTATTTAACTCTTTGCAAACTGGAAACCATTTATCCGGAGGCTGCATTCATTGTAGCTGGGGATTTTAACAAGGCTAATCTGAAAACAATACTCCCTAAATTTTATCAGCATATCGATTGCGCAACCAGGGGTGGAAAGACCTTGGATCATTGTTACTCTAACTTCCGCGACGCATATAAGGCCCTGCCCCGCCCCCCTTTCGGAAAAGCTGACCACGACTCCATTTTGTTGATCCCTGCCTACAGAAACTAAAACAAGAGGCTCCCACGCTGAGGTCTGTCCAACGCTAGTCCGACCAAGCTGACTCCACACTCCAAGACTGCTTCCATCACGTGGACTGGGACATGTTTCGTATTGCGTCAGATAACAATATTGACGAATACGCTGATTCGGTGTGCGAGTTCATTAGAACGTGCGTTGAAGATGTCGTTCCCATAGCAACGATTAAAACATTCCCTAACCAGAAACCGTGGATTGATGGCAGCATTCGCGTGAAACTGAAAGCGCGAACCACTGCTTTTAATCAGGACAAGGTGTCTGGTAACATGACCGAATACAAACAGCTATTCCCTCCGCAAGGCTATCAAACAAGCTAAGCGCCAGTACAGAGACAAAGTAGAATCTCAATTCAACGGCTCAGACACAAGAGGCATGTGGCAGGGTCTACAGTCAATCACGGACTACAGGAAGAAATCCAGCCCAGTCACGGACCAGGATGTCTTGCTCCCAGGCAGACTAAATAACTTTTTTGCCCGCTTTGAGGACAATACAGTGCCACTGACACGGCCTGCAACGAAAACATGCGGTCTCTCCTTCACTGCAGCCGAGGTGAGTAAGACATTTAAACGTGTTAACCCTCGCAAAGCTGCAGGCCCAGACGGCATCCCCAGCCGCGCCCTCAGAGCATGCGCAGACCAGCTGGCCGGTGCGTTTACGGACATATTCAATCAATCCCTATACCAGTCTGCTGTTCCCACATGCTTCAAGAGGGCCACCATTGTTCCTGTTCCCAAGAAAGCTAAGGTAACTGAGCTAAACGACTACCGCCCCGTAGCACTCACATCCGTCATCATGAAGTGCTTTGAGAGACTAGTCAAGGACCATATCACCTCCACCCTACCTGACACCCTAGACCCACTCCAATTTGCTTACCGCCCAAATAGGTCCACAGACGATGAAATCTCAACCACACTGCACACTGCCCTAACCCATCTGGACAAGAGGAATACCTATGTGAGAATGCTGTTCATCGACTACAGCTCGGCATTCAACACCATAGTACCCTCCAAGCTCGTCATCAAGCTCGAGACCCTGGGTCTCGACCCCGCCCTGTGCAACTGGGTACTGGACTTCCTGACGGGCCGCCCCCAGGTGGTGAGGGTAGGCAACAACATCTCCTCCCCGCTGATCCTCAACACAAGGGTGCGTTCTGAGCCTTCTCCTGTACTCCCTGTTCACCCATGACTGCGTGGCCACGCACGCCTCCAACTCAATCATCAAGTTTGCGGACGACACAACAGTGGTAGGCTTGATTACCAACAACGACGAGACGGCCTACAGGGAGGAGGTGAGGGCCCTCGGAGTGTGGTGTCAGGAAAACACACTCAACGTCAACAAAACCTCACACTCAACGTCAACAAAACTAAGGAGATGATTGTGGACTTCAGGAAACAGCAGAGGGAACACCCCCCTATCCACATCGATGGAACAGTAGTGGAGAGGGTAGCAAGTTTTAAGTTCCTCGGCATACAAATCACAGACAAACTGAATTGGTCCACTCACACAGACAGCATTGTGAAGAAGGCGCAGCAGCGCCTCTTCAACCTCAGGAGGCTGAAGAAATTTGGCTTGTCACCAAAAGCACTCACAAACTTCTACAGATGCACAATCGAGAGCATCCTGGCGGGCTGTATCACCGTCTGGTAGGGCAACTGCTCCGCCCTCAACCGTAAGGCTCTCCAGAGGGTAGTGAGGTCTGCACAACGCATCACCGGGGGCAAACTACCTGCCCTCCAGGACACCTACACCACCCGATGTTACAGAAAGGCCATAAAGATCATCAAGGACATCAACCACCCGAGCCACTGCCTGTTCACCCCGCTATCATCCAGAAGGCGAGGTCAGTACAGGTGCATCAAAGCTGGGACCGAGAGACTGAAAAACAGCTTCTATCTCAAGGCCATCAGACTGTTAAACAGCCACCACTAACATTGAGTGGCTGCTGCCAACACACTGACACTGACTCAACTCCAGCCACTTTAATAATGGGAATTGATGGGAAATTATGTAAATATATCACTAGCCACTTTAAACAATGCTACCTTATATAATGTTACTTACCCTACATTATTAATCTCATATGCATACCTATATACTGTACTCTATATCATCGACTGTATCCTTATGTAATACATGTATCACTAGCCACTTTAACTATGCCACTTTGTTTTACATACTCATCTCATATGTATATACTGTACTCGATACCATATACTGTATCTTGCCTATGCTGCTCTGTACCATCACTCATTCATATATCCTTATGTACATATTCTTTATCCCCTTACACTGTGTACAAGACAGTAGTTTTGGAATTGTTAGTTAGATTACTTGTTGGTTATTACTGCATTGTCGGAACTAGAAGCACAAGCATTTCGCTACACTCGCATTAACATCTGCTAACCATGTGTATGTGACAAATAAAATGTGATTTGATTTGATTTGGATACACATAGACAGAGATATGTATACACTACCGTTCAAAAGTTTAGGGTCATTGTTTTTGAAAGAAAACCACCTTTTTGTCCATTAAAATAACATCAAATTGATCAGAAATACATTGTTAATGTTGTAAATGACTATTGTAGCTGGAAACAGCAGATTTTTTATGGAATATCTACACCGGCGGACAGAGGCCATTATCAGCAACCGGCACTCTTGTGTTCCAAATGGCACGTTGTGTTAGCTAATCCAAGTGTATCATTTTAACAGGCTAATTGATCATTAGAAAACCCTTTTGCAATTATGTTAGCACAGCTGAAAACTGTCGTCCTGATTTTTAAAGAAGCAATAAAACTGTCCTTCTTTAGACTAGTTGAGTATCTGGAGCATAAGCATTTATGAGTTCGATTACAGGCTCAAAATGGCCAGAAACATAACTTTCTTCTGAAACTCGTCACTCTATTCTTGTTCTGAGAAATTAAGGCTATTCTATGTGAGAAATTGCCAAGAAACTGAAGATCTGGTACAATGCTGTGTACTACTCCCTTCACAGAACAGCACAAATGGGCTCTAACCAGAATAGAAAGAGGAGTGGGAGGCCCCGGTGCACAACTGAGCAAGAGGACAAGTACATTGGAGTGTCTAGTTTGAGACTGGCAGCTTCATTAAATAGTACCCGCAAAAACACCAGTCTCAACGTCAACAGTGAAGGGGAGACTCCGGGATGCTGGCCTTCTAGGCAGAGTTGCAAAGAAAAAGCCATATCTCAGTAAAAATAAAAGATTAAGATGGGTAAAAGTACACAGACACTGGACAGAGAAACTCTGCTTAGAGAGCCAGCATCCCGGAGTCTCCTCTTTACTTTTGAACGGTAGTGTATATACAAAAAAAGTATGTGAACCCTTTTGAATTACCTGGATTTCTGCATAAATTGGTTTTCAAATATTTATTGTCTATATTGAATGCATCATTTAAACATTCATAGTGTAGGTTGGAAAAAGTATGTGAACCCCTAGGCTAATGACTTCTCCAAAAGCTAATTGGAGTCAGGAGATACCTAACCTGGATTCCAATCAATGAGACGAGATTTGAGTTGTTGGTTAGAGCTGCCCTGCCCTATTAAAAAACACTCACATCATTTGAGTTTTCTATTCACAAGAAGCATTGCCTGATGTGAATCATGCCTCGAACAAAAGAGATCTCAGAAGAATTGTTGACTTACATAAAGCTGGAAAGGGTTACAGAATTATTTTGAAAAGCCTTGATGTTCATCAGTCTACGGTAAGACAAATGGTCTATAAATGGAGAAAGTTCAGCACTGTTGCTACTCTCCCTAGGAGTGGCTGTCCTACGAAGATGCCTGAAAGACCACAGCGCAGAATGTTCAATGAGGTTAAGAAGAATCCTAGAGTGTCAGCTAAAGACTTACAGAAATCTCTGGAACACGCTAGCATCTCTGTCGACAAGTCTACGATACATAAAACACTAAACAAGAATGCTGTTCATGGGAGGACACCACAGAAGAAGCAACTGCTGTCAAAAAAAAAACATTTCTGCACGTACGAAGTTTGCAAAAGAGCACCAGGATGTTCCACAGCGCTACTGGCAAAATATTCTGTGGACAGATTAAACTACAGTTGAGTTGTTTGGAAGGAACACAACACTATGTGTGGAGAAAAAAGGCACAGCACACCAACATCAAAACCTCCTCCCAAACTCGACAGAAAAATGAATTCCCATGTTTATCAAAACATTTTTCAGGAGAATGTAAGGCTCTCTGTCCTCCAATTGAAGCTTAACAGAAGTTGTATGATGCAACAGGACAACGACCCAAAACACAGAAGTAAATCAACAAAATAATCGATTCAGAATAAGAAAATATGCCTTCTGGAGTGGCCCAGTCAGAGTCCTGACCTAAACCCGATTTGAGATGCTGTGACATGACCTTGAGTGGTTCACACCAGACATCCCATGAATATTGCTGAACTTAAACAGTTTTGTAAAGAGGAATTGTCCAAAATTGGTCGCTGACTAAATACTTTTTTGCCCCACTGTGTGTGTGTGTATATATATTTATATATATATATGACTTCCTTGGCTAAATGTTTTAAAAGGTCAATAATGTAGCTACAGAGCTTGTTCTCGAGTGGCAATACCAGCTGTTCTTGACTCATATACAACTCCACTCCGGAGATCAGGGTTCCCTGCATCCCCTGCGACCACGCTTTCTCCAACTTTCCCATCTCCTCAGTCAATCAAATGTATTTTATAAAGCCCCTTTTAAACTAGCAGTTGTCACAAAGTGCTTTACCTCCTTTTTATTTCTTTAAAAAAAAAAGATGATCCAAGTGCTATTTCTCTCTCCGTGCAGCAGCAGCAGTAGCCGGGGCTTCAGCCAGTCCAACTCTCTCCCCACGGCGGGCTGCGTGGGGGGCAGCAGTAGCATGTCGGCCCGCCGGAGCCTGCGCCAGTTCCAGATGCCCTCACGGAGCTTGCCCGGCGCCAGGCTTGGCCTGCTTGGCACCGCCGGCCTCCTGGGACCCACGCCGCGCAGCGCCAGCAGCACCTCCACCGGTCTCAAGCAGGGACGACAGGTGGGGACACTCCTGACTGTGCACTTAGCCACTACCCCTAGCCTATGCAATTGATGTAGAGTTCTTCTTTTGTGATGTTACATTGCAGAGTCTCCCTTTTAGGCAGGGACGGCATATGATCTAACCTTATCTTAGCCCCTAGCATCTGCCCACATCGGCGTCCTCAACTCAAATATTTTCACAAGTGTCCGATTAACATTAATGTGTAGTGTCTAAAGTCTGAGTTAACCTCACATTTCCAGATTTTGGCCATTCATTTAGATCTGAAAGGATTTTTAAGGTTATGTTATATTGCTGAGTAAGCCTACCTTTTTAATGGGAGGACATCCCTATCAGCTTCAATCACAATTTGGTTCACTACAGTAGTGGAAAATGGGTAGTGATATAAAGGGTATTGATACAAAGGGGACCTACATGCAGAAACAACAACGTTATTGTATTCTCATACTGAAGGGGTGCTGCGTATATGCCTATATACAGCGGGAGAAAGTAAAAAGGGAGAAAACCACTACTTGGTCAAGTGTCTGGATTCTGGAATCATCCCATCACACAGAGAAATAATCTAACTCCTAACAATACCCTCTTTCAGATCTGTCCCGAACTATCATTCCCTGTGAATTACATAGTTGTAAAGACAGTCATAGAAACAAATACAACCATAAGGGGGAAAACGCAAAGGGAAAGAAATCACCCGCGTGTCGGGTGAAGTGGCTGGAACTTGTAGGCGGATCCCGCATTCCACAGACCCTACATCACTAGTGCTCATTGGAACAGTTCTCCACTCCACAGCAGGGATAACCTGGCACACATCTGCTATGCTCCCCTTCTGCATTTCTTTATGCATCCTTACAATGGGAGGAAATTCCAAACCGCTTCCTCCACAGTCCGCACACTTTCTCCGTCCGACCATTTTTTGGGACTAAATCAAAAAGTATGGAATGTGTGTATTAAAATAAAGGAGGGAGGAGGGGGGAGAGAGACTGGGGTGAGTCATTGTTAGGGCGGTGGTGGTGGTGGTGGTGGTGTAGGGGGAGGGGTGACGGAGAGCAGAGGGGAAAGGGAGGAGAAGGAGAGAGAGCAAGTGAGCTAGTCAGAGGCAGTGAGAACAGTGCACAGGCATTTCCTGTTTTTCCCTGGCTCTCTGTATGGGAGGGCCGGGAAAGGGGGACAGCGAGACAGAGAGAGGGAGTGGGGAGAGAGAGAGAGTGGTGGAGGGGAGTAGAGGGAGAGAGAAAGAGAAGGTTGAATGTATAATAGGCAGGTTACAGAGAGGTATCCGCACGGCTAAAGTGTCAGTAGTTTGAGGTTAAACGGGGGGAGAGAAAGGGAGAACAAGAAAAGGTTGACTTTATAATGGCTCAGTAGTTATAGGCTAGAGTGAAAACACCTGGTGTGCCCTCCCCTAGTTTTTACACACTTTTATAAAGCCACCCCCGGGTGTGTATTTAGTTATGTGATAGTCCTAATTAATACAATTTTGCAGAAATTAATGTGAGTCCATTTTGATCAGAGTGTAACCAAAATGTATATTGCTCATGATTGAAATTGTAAACCAAAAGGTCGGACTATTGGCCTATAAGTCATGCTGAAGTATTGTGAAATGTCATTTTTAAATATAAATTAAATTGCACTTATTGAGTGAGGTGCTCTCAGTAGTTTGTCTAATGTAGGGACCTCAAACTGCAATTTGAGGGGGCCAAGGTGGGGGGGTGGGTATTTCAAGTATCGCCAACAATGTGCAGAACTGTATATCATTATATTATTTTGCCGTCATAGGGACATTAATATATTTCCCAACATTGTCTGTTAGTGGTTAGATTTGTTGCACCAGTTTTTGGAATTGTGCCAGTTTAGATGGTCTAATGATCCAAAGATATATGACCTCTAGCCTCCTAGTGAGCACAAAACTTTGAAAAGTCGTGGTTTCAACATCTTTTCAACAAAAAAATAAGTATTTTCAACCAAGCACAACGTCTTTTAAACGTCTTGTGCTCATAGGGCTATCAGTCTGTTGTGGCTGTCTGTGTGACTATCAGTTTGTTCAACAGGGTTTATGGTTTGCCAACCCCGGAGGCAGTAATAGCATGCCCAGCCGAACCCACAGCTCAGTGCAGAGGACCCGCTCCTTGCCTGTCCACACCACGCCACACACCATGGTCATGTTTCAGCAGTCTGGTAAGAAATCACACACACACGCACACTCAGTTACACGATACATACACATGCGCACACACACTTTGTCACACATTACTCACAGTACAAGGTAGTCCTTTCTATCTTTCTGTTCCTCTCTTTCTTTATCTTAGCCTCTCTTTCTCTCTTCCTCTTTTTTTCTTTTCCCTCTCTCCCTCCTTTTTGTATTGCCATCTCTCAATCTTTTATAAGCTCTCAGCAGCCTAACATCCTCAGTGCTACCTTCCTCTTTGTTAGCCTGGAGACAGATGCTGTAATGCCACAGGGCATTACACACACTGCTCTCATCTGCATACCAATGCAGGACAACAGCCTGAGGTAAAGATCCCATTCAAGTCTAATGTTCTGCTCTGTAATGGCTGGATCCTTAATTCTATTTTCAGCCGTAGCCGCGGGATAAACTGGACATCAATGTGACAGCGGGGATTTCCTCCTCCGGCCTGTCTTTCATAGGGAACCAAAGAGTATTCCCCCTTTTTTAGAATGGAGAGGAAGGAGGAGGGAGGGCGGTTTCAGGGGGAAAGAGGGACTGCAGCCGTATGTGAGGAAGGGAATGAGGGAAGAGTCAGTGGACTGTTACAATGAGCCTCTTTGTGTTGGGTGGCTGAGCAGCCCTGGCACCCTTTCCCTGCCTTTCTCTCTTTCCCTCCTTCGTTCTCTCCCTCCCTCCTACAGCTCTGCAGAGTCATACACACTGCACATGCACTCGGGGGTGGCTGGAGTTGGAGCCGGGCCAGAGTATGTAGCTGCCTGGAAAGCTAGGCTTGGACTCGCCCTCTCTCAATCTCTGTCTCTCTCTCTCCCCTATTTCTCAAACTGACGCTAGACAGATTAAATGATTGATTAAAACAGAGACTATACAGGGAGAATGATGGGATGAAGTAAGGGGAGTGTGTGTGTGTGCGTGGAGGGGCCAGGATTTGAGGCCTAAAAATAGCCAGTGGCTGACTGTTCTGTCTGTCCAGCCAGTGCGACGGCAAGTGCATAACTCGGCTCTTCTCTCAACCCACAAGGGATTTTCACAGCCGCCCGGGCTGCGTTGACTCTGCTTAAGGCAGGCAGGAGCAGCTTAAGGCTAACCGATGGCCTAGATATCCCCTCGTGATAGCTAGCTAAGGAGCTCACAACTGAGCTGAGGGGGCTGCTAGGCTAACAAGTTAGCAACTTGTCTCAGACAATCGCTTCTAAGTTTTTCTTTGGGGGGGGTGGGTGAGTTTATGGGTCCCCCTTGTGGCGGAACAGGTAACTTTGAATTTGAGAAGTACACACACACACACACTTCACTCACACATGCGCAACAAACCACCCCAATTTGAGTAACCCAAATGACTGGGTATTGTATTTAAGGGGTGTAATGTGTAGACAGTTGGTTAATTGGCGGTGTAGTGTAATCAGATTAAGCACGGCACACGCGGTGTGGTTGAATGGAGGTCATTGTTACGACGCCCGCCCCGTACAAACTGGGATTTGGAGCCCATGATAATTAATTCCTTTGTCTGCTGCCATTTCGGTGTGGTGGTGTTAGGAAAGGTTAAAGTATTGGGATCGAGACATTTTGATGAACTTCATTTCAACTCTTTTTTTTGTGCTCAATGGGAATAGTAGACTCTGATGTGGTATTTTGTGGTTTGTAGAGGACTGTGAAAAAATGCATCATTATTTTGATTGTAAAGTCTGAGCTATTTTCACAGTGGTTATGTTGATGTTGGAATGTTCTGGGGGTCTTTACCTGGCCTTTTTATGTATGGGTATACACACATTTATCATACTCTTTCAGTTGTTTGTTTAGCTTTTTATTTTAGCTGAGCTTTCACAGTGGTTGAGGGTACGTTGTAACATTGGTGGTGTTCTCCAGGTAGTTGGTTGTGGTTACATTGTTGTGTTGTTCTCCGGGTAGTTGGTTGTGGGTACATTGTAATGTCGCAGTGCTGTCCTGGTAGTTAGTTGTGTGTACGTTATTATAACATTGTGGTGTTGGTCTCCAGGTAGTTGGTTGTGGGTACGTTATGTTGCAGTGCTGTCCTGGTAGTTAGTTGTAATGTTGCAGTGTTCTCCGGGTAGTTGGTTATGTGTATGTTGTTGTGACATTGTGGTGGTGTTCTCCAGGTAGTTGATTGTGTGTATGTTGATGTCATGTTGCAGAGTTCTCCTGGTAGTTAGTTGTGTGTACGTTGTTGTAATTTTGCAGTGTTGTTCTCCGGGTAGTTGGTTGTGTGTATGTTGTTGTAACATTGTGGTGGTGTTCTCCAGATCTCCAAGTGCCAGTGACGGAACCAGACATCAACAACCGGCTGGAGTCTCTGTGTTTGAGTATGACAGAGCATGCCCTGGGAGGTAGGAGCACCACAACCATCCATGAACACACACATTCGAATTCACACACACCAGTTAATACTGGACTTCTTAGTCAATGCACACAGTACTGTATCTGATGTACCACTTGGTTTATTCACACGTGCGCACATGCACAGAAAGAAACTTGTACGCACGCACGCTCGCGCTCTCTCTCTCACTCACACACACACACACACACACACACACACCCTTTGCCCTCAGAACAGCCTTAATTCGTTGGGGCATGGACTCTACAAGGTGTCAAAAGCATTCCACAGGGATGTTGGTTCATTTTGAGGCTAATGCTTCCCACAGTTGTCAAGTTGGCTGGATGTCCTTTGGATGGTGGATAATTCTTGATACATACGATAAACTGTTGAGCATGAAAAATCCAGCAGCGGTGCAGTTCTTGTTACAAACGCGCCTGGCACCTACTACCATACCTTGTTCAAAGGCACTTAAGTATTTTGTCTTGCCCATTCACCCTCTGAATGGCACACATACACGATCCTTGTCTCAAGGCTTAAAAATCCTTATTTGACCTGTCTGCTTCCCTTCATCTACACTGATTGAAGTGGATTTAACAAATGACATCAATAAGGGATCATATCTTTTACCTGGATTCACCTGGTCAGCCTATGTCATAGAAAGAGCAGGTGTTCTTAATGTTTTGTATAATCAGTGTATACATGCGCAAATAAACAGACAAAAGGTGTCAACTTTGGAATTCCCTCTATACACGCACAAACAAACAGACAAAAAGGAGTGTCAACATTTGGAATTCCCTCTACCCAGAAACTGTTCAACCTCTTTTCAATTTTTGCCTAAAATGACATACCCAAATCGAACTGCCTGTAGCTCAGGCCCTGAAGCAAGGATATGCATATTCTTGATACCATTTGAAAAGGAACACTTTGATGTTTGTGGAAATGTAAATTAATGTAGGGTAAAATATAATACAAAGGAAAAAAAACATGTGTTTAAAAAAAAAAATTGTACCATCTTTGAAATGCAAGAGAAAGAAATATGACTTAGGAATCTAGGGGTAATTTAGATTTTGGCCACTAGATGGCAGCGGTGTATGCAAAGTTTTAGACTGAGCCAATTGAATTTCTGTTCAAAATTTTGTATCAAGACTGCCCAAATGTGCCTAATTGGTTTATTAATAACTTTTAACTTTCATAACTGTGCACTCTCCTCAAACAACTTCATGGTGTTCTTTCACTGTTAATAGCTACTGTAAATTGGACAGTGCAGTTAGATTAACAAGAATTTAAGTTTCTGCCAATTTCAGACATGTCTATGTCCTGGGAAATGTTCTTGTTACTTACAACTTCATGCTAATCGCATTAGCCTACGTTAGCGCAACCATCCCGCGGGGGACCCACTGATCCTGTAGAGGTTTTAAAGGAAAAAATAAGTTACGGGTGAGTCATTTGCCAAGTCATCGGGAACATTCATATGTCTTGTCAGAATGTAACCGTAAAACTAACGAAGCCAGCAACATACAGTGATTACATCCAGAGTCTCAACTCCCCAAAGATGATGGCTTGCCTGTAGCCAGACCTGGGTTCATGTATTATTCAAAATCATTTCAAATGCTTTAGCTGTGCTTGCTTGAACCTGCAATAGAACAGGCCCTCCAGGAAGGCTAAAGCAATTGCTTGAAATATTTCAAATAGTATTTGAGCCCATGTTTGGCTGTAGCCAGGGTGTCTCCACAATTAATCCACACGGGGATAGAAGGGTGGAGTGGACAGGAGATGAAGGGAGATGGATAATCGCAGTAACCATTCCCATGTGAAGTGGAGTTTAGTTTTAAATAAAGGGGCTGTTTTCTCTCTCCCCGGCCTCGCCAGCACAGAGGCAGAGACAGTGGCCCTCAGTGCTCGGCGCAGAGCTAGGATGGACAAGCACCGCTTTGTGTAGGTGGACACACACATAGGCCCAGAGCAGAGGTGGTTAGCTGAGGAGTGCCAGTCCCAGACTGGACCCTTCCTCTCTACTCTACTCTCTGCCCCTCCTTTCTCTCTCTCTCTATAACATACTGAATCCACAGAATATGAATTAGAACCAAAGTACTCATTGTGAATGGAATAACCCCGTGCCCTTATTTACAAATCGAGTAAATACTGTCCAATAGAAATCTGTCAGCTCTAAAAATGACCAAACTCTCTTTTAACCAATTTGACAGAAAGCTGACAAGTAATTTCCCTAATATTGACATGCTTCCAGACGTTACCCTGTTAGGCAGTTCTGTAGATCTGAAAGGATTGGATATCCATTATGGTGAACATTTCATCAAGCCTATGACAGGGAAAGGTGGCACTATTAGCATATCTCCAGATCTCCGAAAGTGCCACAGGGGGTAAGGGTTAGGGGTTGGTGCATTGTTAACATGGGCCTACATAACTCTCCCTATTCCATTTATAGTCCACTACTTTTGACCAGTGCCGATAGAGCTCTGGTCAAAGGTATTGCACTATATAGGGAATAGGGTTCCATTTGGAATGTCATGAGACCCTCGACCACACAGGAACTCCAATAATAATAAATTGTTGTATGTAATGCACCCTGGTCCATAGGACAGGGGCATTGTCCACCCTCCCTCCCAGAAGCCTGGATGGGATGAGAGAGCCAAGCCTATGAGTTCGTAGCTTCAACCCCGCAGGGCACACACCAATTGATTAATGGACTGCTGAATGTAGATTTTTTTTGTGTGTTTGCTCTTCAGAATGTCTATCTCTAAGCTACCCAAGAAAGGGCTGAAAATAGCCCATAATAATAAATGTAGCCTTAGAAATAAGGTTCATGAAATCAATAACTTGCTAACATCAGATAACATATTTAGCCTTTTCTGAGACTCGCGTAGATAATTAATTTGATGATACAGCAGTGCAATACAAGGATATAACATCAATAGAAGAGACACAAATGCTTATGGGGGAGGTGTTGCTGTATATATTCAGAGCCATATCCCTGTCATACTTAGAGAAGATCTTATGTCAAGTGTTGTGGTTGCAGGTTCACTTGGCATATCTAAAGCCTTTTCTTTTGTGGTGTTGCTATAGGCCACCAAGTGATAAGTCAGTATCTAAATAATAAACTCAGCAAAAAAAGAAACATCCCTTTTTCAGGACCCTGTCTTTCAAAGATAATTTGTAAAAATCCTAATAACTTCACATACAGCCTTGCGAAAGTATTCGGCCCCCTTGAACTTTGCGACCTTTTGCCACATTTCAGGCTTCAAACATAAAGATATAAAACTGTATTTTTTTGTGAAGAATCAACAACAAGTGGGACACAATCATGAAGTGGAACGACATGTATTGGATATTTCAAACTTTTTTAACAAATCAAAAACTGAAAAATTGGGCGTGCAAAATTATTCAGCCCCCTTAAGTTAATACTTTGTAGCGCCACCTTTTGCTGCGATTACAGCTGTAAGTCGCTTGGGGTATGTCTCTCTCAGTTTTGCACATCGAGAGATTTTTTCCCATTCCTCCTTGCAAAACAGCTCGAGCTCAGTGAGGTTGGATGGAGAGCATTTGTGAACAGCAGTTTTCAGTTCTTTCCACAGATTCTCGATTGGATTCAGGTCTGGACTTTGACTTGGCCATTCTAACACCTGGATATGTTTATTTTTGAACCATTCCATTGTAGATTTTGCTTTATGTTTTGGATCATTGTCTTGTTGGAAGACAAATCTCCATCCCAGTCTCAGGTCTTTTGCAGACTCCATCAGGTTTTCTTCCAGAATGGTCCTGTATTTGGCTCCATCCATCTTCCCATCAATTTTAACCATCTTCCCTGTCCCTGCTGAAGAAAAGCAGGCCCAAACCATGATGCTGCCACCACCATGTTTGACAGTGGGGATGGTGTGTTCAGCTGTGTTGCTTTTATGCCAAACATAACGTTTTGCATTGTTGCCAAAAAGTTCAATTTTGGTTTCATCTGACCAGAGCACCTTCTTCCACATGTTTGGTGTGTCTCCCAGGTGGCTTGTGGCAAACTTTAAACAACACTTTTTATGGATATCTTTAAGAAATGGCTTTCTTCTTGCCACTCTTCCATAAAGGCCAGATTTGTGCAATATACGACTGATTGTTGTCCTATGGACAGAGTCTCCCACCTCAGCTGTACATCTCTGCAGTTCATCCAGAGTGATCATGGGCCTCTTGGCTGCATCTCTGATCAGTCTTCTCCTTGTATGAGCTGAAAGTTTAGAGGGACGGCCAGGTCTTGGTAGATTTGCAGTGGTCTGATACTCCTTCCATTTCAATATTATCGCTTGCACAGTGCTCCTTAGGATGTTTAAAGCTTGGGAAATCTTTTTGTATCCAAATCCGACTTTAAACTTCTTCACAACAGTATCTCGGACCCGCCTTCCTTGTTCTTCATGATGCTCTCTGCGCTTTTAACGGACCTCTGAGACTATCACAGTGCAGGTGCATTTATACGGAGACTTGATTACACTTGTATTGTATTTATCATCATTAGTCATTTAGGTCAACATTGGATCATTCAGAGATCCTCACTGAACTTCTGGAGAGAGTTTGCTGCACTGAAAGTAAAGGGGCTGAATAATTTTGCACGCTAAATTTTTCAGTTTTTGATTTGTTAAAAAAGTTTGAAATATCCAATAAATTTCGTTCCACTTCATGATTGTCTCCCACTTGTTGTTGATTCTTCACAAAAGAAGAATCGCAAGGCACTGTATCTTCATTGTAAAGGGTTAAACTCTGTTTCCCATTCTTGTTCAATGAACCATAAACAATTAATGAACTTGCACCTGTTTATGTCTCGGTCGTTAAGACACTTAACAGCTTACAGAGGGTACAATTAAGGTCATAGTTATGAAAACTTATGACACTAAAGAGACTTTTCTACTAATTGAAAAACACCAAAGGAAAGATGCCCAGGGTCCCTGCTCATCTGCATGAACGTGCCTTGGTCATGCTGCAAGGAGGCATGAAGACTGTAGATGTGGCCAGGGCAATAAATTACAATGTCCGTAATGTGAGATGCCTTAGACAGCGCTACAGGGAGACAGGATGGACAGCTGATCGTCCTCGTAGTGGCAGACCGTGTGTAACAACACCTGCACAGGATCTGTACATCCGAGCATCACACCTGCGGGACAGGTACAGGATGACAACAACAACAACTGCCTGAGTTACACCAGGAACGCACAATCCCTCCATCAGTGCTCAGACTCTCCGCAATAGGCTGAGAGAGGCTGGACTGAGGGCTTGTAGGCCTGTTGTAGGCAGGTCCTCACCGGACATCACCGGCAACTATGTCGCCTATGGGCACAAATCCACCGTCACAGGGCCAGACAGGACTGGCAAAAAGTGCTCTTCACTGACGAGTCGTAGTCTTGTCTCACCAGGGGTGATAGTCGGATTTGCGTTCATCTTCGAAGGAATGAGCGTTACACCGAGGCCTGTACTCTGGAACGGGATTGATTTGGAGGTGGAGGGTCTGTCATGGTCTGGGGCAGTGTGGCACAGCATCATCGGACTGAGCTTGTTGTCATTGCTGGCAATCTCAGCACTGTGCATTACAGGAAGACATCCTCCTCCCTCATGTGGTACCCTTCCTGCAGGAACTTGCAGGTGCCTTGGTGGAAGAGTGGGGTAACATCTCACAGCAAGAACTGGCAAATCTGGTGCAGTTCATGAGGAGGAGATGCACTGCAGTACTTAATGCAGCTGGTGGCCACAACAGATACTGACTGTTACTTTGATTTTGACCCCCTCTTTGTTCAGGGACACATTATTCAATTTCTGTTAGTCACATGTCTGTGGAACTTGTTCAGTTTATGTCTCAGTTGTTGAATCTTATGTTCATACAAATACTTACACATTTTAAGTTTGCTGAAAATAAATGCAGTTGACAGTGCAAGGATATTTATTTTTTTGCTGAGTTTGTGTGAAATGCTTGATAGTGAATGTGATGTAAACAGAGAGGTCTGCTTTCTTGGGGACCGGAATATTGACTGGTTTTCATCAAGAGAAAGCTTCTCACTGTAACCAGTGCCTGTAATCTGGTTCAGGTTATTAATCAACCTACCAGGATGTTTACAAACACTACAGGAACAAGATCGTCCACATGTATCGATCACATTTTTACTAATACTGTAGAACTTTGTTCTAAAGCTGTATCCGTAGTGGCTATATCCAGGAAAGCCAAAGTTCCAATAGCTGAGCCTAAAATAGTGTATAAGAGACCATACAAAAGATTTTGCAGTGACTCTTATGTGGATGATGTTAAAAAAAGGTGTTGGTCTGATGTGTTTAATGAGGAGCATCCAGATGCTGCACTTGATGAATTTATGAAATTGCTTCTTCTAATTATTGTTAAACATGCACCTGTTAAGAAACTGACTGTTAAACCGGTTCAGGCTCCATGGATTGATGAGGAATTTAACAATTGTATTGTTGAACGAGATGGGGCAAAAGGAGTGGCTAATATGTCTGGCTGCACATCTGATTGGCTTACTTACTGAAAATTGAGAAATGATGTGACTAAACTCAACAAAAACAAGAATAAACTATTATTTATTTATTTATTTAACTAGGCAAGTCAGTCAAGAACAAATTCTTATTTTCAATGACGGCCTAGGAACAGGGGCAGAACGACAGATTTGTACCTTGTCAGCTCGGGGATTTGAACTTGCAACCTTCCGGTTACTAGTCCAACGCTCTAACCACTAGGCTACCCTGCCGCCCATTATGAAGCCAAGATCAATGATATAAATAATTATGGAAAACAACTTGAGTAGTTTAAATGGAATTATGGGCAGAAAGACAAATTCAACTCACTCTTTCATCGAATCAGATTGCTTATTCATCACACAACCATTTGATGTTGCCACTTATTTTAATGATTACTTCATTGGCAAAGTGGGCAAACTTAGGCAGGAAATGCCAACAATAAACATACAAATGATGAAATAAAAGCATTACAAGTTTGAATTTTGTAAAGTCCGTGTGGGAGAGGTGGGAAGAGTATTGTTATCGATCAATACTGACAAACCTGGCATTGACAACTTAGATGGACAGCTACTGAGGGTGGTAGCTGACTATTGCCAGTCCTTTATGTCATATCATTAATCTGAGCCTAGAGGAAAGTCTTTGTCCTCAGGCCTGGAGGGAAGCCAAAGTAATTCTGCTACCCAAGGGTGGTAAAGCGGCCTTTAATGGTTCTAACAGCAGACCTATAAGCTTGCTGCCAGCTCTTAACAAACTGTTGGAAAAAATTGTGTTTGACCAAATATAATTCTATTTCTCTGTAAACAAATTAACAACAGACTTTCAGCATGCTTATAGAGTTGGGCACTCAACATGCACTCAGCACTGACACAAATGACTGATGATTGGTTGAAAGAAATTGATAATAATAAGATTGTGGGAGCTGTGTTGTTAGATTTCAATACAGCCTTTGATATTATTGACCATAACCTGTTGTTGAAAAAACTTGTGTTATGGCTTTTCAATCTCTGCCATATTGTGGATTTAGAGCTATCTAATTTAACTCAAAGGGTTTTCTTTAATGGTAGCTTCTCTAATGTCAAACCTGTAAAATGTGGTGTAACGCAGGGCAGTGCTCTAGGCCCTCTACTCTTTTCACCAATGACCTGCCACTGGCATTAAACACAGCATGTGTGTCCATGTATGCTGATGATTCAACCATATACACATCAGCAACCACAGCTAATGCAGCCACTTAAACCCTTAACAAAGGGTTGCAGTCTGTTTTGGAATGGGTGGCCAGTAATAAACTGGTCTTGAACATCTCTAAAACTAAGAGCATTGTATTTGGTACAAATCATTCCTTAAGTTCTAGACCTCTGAATCTGGTAATGAATGGTGTGGCTGTTGAACAAGTTGAGGAGACTAAATTACTTGGTGTTACTTTAGATTGTAAACTGTCATGGTCAAAACATATAGATTCAATGGTTGTAAAGATGGGGAGAAGTCTGGGGGTAATAAAGAGATGCTCTGCTTTTTTGACATCACACTCCAAAAAGCAAGTTCTGCGGGCTCTAGTTTTAGTCGTGTGGTCCAGTGCTGCAAGGAAAGACCTAGTTAAAAGCTGCAGCTGGCCCAGAACAGCACGTACTGCTCTTCATTGTAATCAGAGGACTGATATAAATATGCATGCCTGTCTCTCTTGGCTAAGAGTTGAGGAGAGACAGACTGCATCACTTATTTTTATAAGAGACATTAAATCCCAAATAGTTTGTATAGTCAACTTACACAGTTCTGACACACACCTATCCCACCAGGCATGCCACCAGGGTACTTTTCACAGTCCCCAAATCCAGAACATAGTCAAGAAAGCGTACAGTATTATATAGAGCCCTTATTGCATGGAACTTCCTTCCATCTCATTTTGCTCAAATAAACAGCAAACCTTGTTTCAAAAAACAGATAAAGCAACACCTGGTGGCACAATGCCTCTCCCCTATTATTTGACCTAGATAGTTTGTGTGTATGTATTGATATGTAGACTACGTGTGCCTTAAAAAAAATGTATGTAGTTCTGTCCTTGGTGTTTTTGTCTGTTGATATTCTGTATTATATTTCATGTTTTGTGTGGACCCCAGGAAGAGTAGCTGCTGCTTTTGCAATAAAATACCATTTACCAAAATAACAATACATAGGATTTATATAGCTTGTTTCTAAGGTCCAAAGACACCTAAGTCCATTGGGCTCCGGTCAAAGGTAGTGCACTATGTTGGGAATCGGGTGTCATTTAGGACATAACCCAGGTCCTCTTTGTTTGTCCAGCTAGGCCAGATGCAACAGTTTTTTGTTTTGAAACATTCCGTCTGTATTTGTCCAGTTGTTATTCTTATTCCTATCTGATGGTTTGTCCTATGTCCCTCCCTCCTGTGTGTCTAGATGGAGTTGACCGCACATCCACCATCTGAGAGTAGGACCTGAAGGAGACCCGGGGACATCTGGTCCCACACACACCCCCCACACACACACACACACACCCCACAGCCAATGGGAGAGGTCAACCGGGGTGGTTGCTGGGCTGCAAATCATGCCACGGCGAGCCAATCCGCAAAAACTGCTAACGCAGTAGCACATTGGCATGTTACCATCACAACAAAACACGGTCACGCCCCCAGCACACTCATAAGTACCTGGGCTTCAGTGATGGATGAGAAATGCAGTGCAGACTCCTTTCCCCACCCAGTATAACTACCCACAACTGTGCCGGAGGAGTGCCCTCTGCTGGGCTGGGGAAATATAGCAGCGCTGGGGGTCAGAATCGGCCAACAACCGATTGGCAGACCCTGGACCCAGTTGAAGGGGGAGTAGTGCATTATGGGTACTGTAGTATATCATGCTATAAGAGTCAAGACTGTAGACTTCCCTTCTCCGGCCCCAGTCCCCACACCAGTTCGCACCAGTCAGCATTTCTACCGGCCGTACCATATGACGTCTCACTGAGTCAAAAACAAACACAAGACAAGTAAGTAAATAATCAAAGTGGGACACATTGTGAGAGAAGCCTCGGCATTCATCTCACTGTTTGGGAGTTTTAGGGAGGAAGTTTTTCAAAAGACCCCTATGCTCTGTATAGGTGACAGAAAAAAAGCATT
Source organism: Oncorhynchus clarkii lewisi (assembly GCF_045791955.1). NCBI lineage: Eukaryota > Metazoa > Chordata > Actinopteri > Salmoniformes > Salmonidae > Oncorhynchus > Oncorhynchus clarkii. Next base: position 23,305,057 of record NC_092165.1, on the reverse strand, counting down.
TTTACATGTATGTATTGTTTACATAAGATGCTACTATGGTACCGAAACATTTATACATTTCAGCTATGAATGTTATCTCTTATATTTTATTTTTTTAAATACATTTTGGGAAAGTAGTAGCATACTACCGTACTAGTCGCTTAATAGACTAACGTCCCACAGTAGCTATCATAGTTTACAACCAACATTATCATAGTTTTTTTTGCTTTTTGTTTCTTTCTTTCGCTTACCAGCAGCCAAGCTGTGTGAAAATGAAAACGCTAAAAGGAGAGCAGGATGAAGTGGAAGTGTGTAGAAGGAAAAACAGAAATGAGAAGAGATGGGAGGAGGGGAAATAAAAGTGGGGAGACACAGGATGGTCTGTACCAAGTGATTTAGAAGGAGAAGAGGACGTTAGTGATGATGGATCCATGTCAGAGGCAGGGACTTTGATTTGAAACGACAGGAAAATTGTGTAGTAGTAGCGTTGTGGTGAAGTTCTGGGTAAATGTTATAGACAGGCCAATATATATAATCTTTTAGAATTCTTTAATCTTTGTCCCTGCAGACTATGCATTGAAAGTTTATGCTGTTAATTTGCTTGGGCTGTGTCTGGATTTGGTAGTGAGGTTTCTTTAACAGGTGCACAACGTTGTGTGACCTATTCTCTAATTAGGGCTAGTCAGTGTGGGTCAGTAGTATTTTCAATGTGTCTCATTGTGAAATAGAATGAGGATTACATGTGTGTTTTCAGTCCAGGGTAGGTACTATAGCGTTGTATGCTATATGCTCTCATTTTACTAGGAAGTAAGAGATGGTCAAAGATGTTCTGAATCAAGGAGAAAAGATGTACACAGAGGACAGGGGAATCAGGAAGTAGCTTTGGCGGATGTAAACGAGAAGGTTGCTGGGGAGGTTTCCTTTCCCTCAAGCAGCATAGAAACACCAACCCATGAAGGGTTTAAAACTAGTTTAAATTCCCGAGAATACTCTTTTTAGTACTTAACTCCACCTAGTGGCAAAATGCAGTTAGACAGCCAGGCACTTGGAATGAGGCTTTTTGTACTTCAATTTCTTGTTTGTTTTTTTGTCTTAATATTTGTCTTAACCCTAACCCTTGGTTCATTGTTGTCTGCATGACATGCTATAAGGGTAGGTTCATGGTAAAATAAGCTCTTTAAAGCTGAATTATGCTCTGTTGTTATTAGCCACTGCCATTCTGTAAGTGGGTGTTTTGTGCATGGAAGATCACGCTAATATATTGTGCCTGAATGGGCATCCTGATTTGGTGTGGTGTTTTGTGAGGGTTTTTGCGCAACTTTTTGGGTTAGTTTATTTTTGAATTATTGTGTGTCTCGTTTTCTTGTTCTGCACTTGGTGTTGTGATATTTTACTACAGCTTGTTCTGCACTTGGTGCAGCAATAGAAATGGCAAGTATGTGCAATAAACGTTCATCAGTGGGGAGAGGCAAGTGGTTTGGAGAGGAAAGGTTAAGAGTTTTGTAGTTCAGAAAAAGGGACTTGACTTATTGTGGAGGTGAACTTGTAGTGAGATGAAACCAGCTTCATGCCAAATGCACCGTTGCTCGGCGATGGAGAACGAGAACACCCCTTCCTCTGCCAAAGTAACTACAGCCCACTCCCAAGTGCGCATTGAACTTAAGCTCTCAGACTGCGCCATCTTGTCATAAAGTAGGGTTGACCCCAGTCAAACCTTTAACCTGTTATTGTCAAAATGTCATTGATGCTTGTAGTAATGTTTCATAGTCAGTCAAATGTCACTGCTTCACTAAAAACGCATGGCCTTAACTGGGACGGTGACAGGAAAATTCAATAAAGCATGAATTGGCATGGACCCTTTTGTGGCACGGTTTGGTTTAGTGGCAGCATTACAGTATTGGTATACTGATGCAACATGCATCAGTGGATATACAGTACATGGTAGTTAGATCCACTTGCCACTGCCACATAAATTGATACTATTAGCAGATTCAAATTATTTATAATTTTTTTTCTATTGTTGCAGAGGTGATTTATTGTATTCATTTAGATGTATTATTTAAAGTACCACATTTATTAACTTGCTATGGCTGGTGACCATAAGTACATCTCAAATATTAACATAGTTATTTTTGTTTTGAACTACAGTATAATCGCACATTTTTATATTTAATAGTGGAGTAAAGAGACACTCTTTGTGTCTTGTTTGGATTCGTTTTTTTCTTCTGACTGACGGTTTGGGAACGCTTGCTATCCTGGTTGGCCAAATGTCTGAACGTGGCCACCAGCAGAACAAACAGGATAGGGGGCGACGACCCTTTTGAAATATTACCAAATAGAACAGGCCACGGTAACCTAGACTGAGATGGAGAGTCATCTGGGGTTATTTCTGTGGGATAAGGCCCTTTACTACTTTGGTACACTTCAGCTATGAGCATCGGAGGTCCAGGGATAGCCCTTTGGGAATGGGTAACCAGTGCTTACCAAGCTAACCACCATCTGCATGGCTAGTGATGACATCACAGTGGATGGCTAAGATATGTAGCCTATCCAAAAGACTGGCAACAACTCCAGGGCAGAGGGTAGCGCATTCTACACACTCACTACTGCCCATGAGGTTACGTGTGTGTGAATGTAGTGTACACTACAGTATGTGCCTATGAGAGAGCGATGGAGCAGAGGGAGTAAACAGAAGAGCTGTGAATGTCATTGATATATTACTGCAACTGCGTGTGTGAAGTAGCCTGATGACGAGTGGATCGGACTTTGACTCCTCCGGAAGCTGTTCACCTTGTGTAACACAAAAAAAGGGGGTTTTATTTGTATTTTCCAAAGCGCATCCAACCCCTATGAGGCTGGGATGAGAGAGATCCTCTGTACACACTGCAGTATTAACAGTTAGAGGATAACCTTGATATTCCAAATATATTATTATTTAATGGTTTTTTTTTACTGACATTTTTGTTGGTCATAGACACTCTGCACATTAGTCAAATATCGCATCATTATTCGATGGCGAGACTTTTTTTTGTAAACTCGAAGGCATCCATACTGTAACAAAAGTTCTACAGCTTTACTGTGCTCTGTTTGTTTGTTTTGTTTTTGTTATCAAAGAGCCGATGTCCTGTATTGACTGCAGGCTTACAAATATATTTGAAAAAATATTATCCTATGTTTAAGAAAAAACTAAATCTCCCAAAAAAAAGGTAATTTATATTATAGAAATGCACGAGGCTGGGAAGTCATATTTAAAATAACAAATGGCAGTGCCTTTTTTTTTACTCGACATTTACCCAAAATGTAAATGTGTTGACAGTCAAAATGGTGGCATCCTCCAAACTGCATACTAGGTCCTCTAGGACATTTTAAAATGTATCTTTTGGCGTCACGTTGTAGACAAAAACAATATGGAACACTTCTTTCTGGCCTCGTGTTGTCAGTGTATTTTTTTGTTTCTGTAGGTACTTTTCAATGCTGATATGAAGTTAGGAATTATACCTGTCTGTACAACAAACAGATGTATATGTTTTGTGTGTGTTTGCACGTGTGTGTCTTGTTGTAACTGTAAAATACTTATTCTCAAATGTACCAGAAATGCTGCGACTTGGCATGGCCCAATCAAAAGAAGGCTGTTGTTTTTCTTCCTTTGTTCAGGCATCGGAGGATGACTGCCTCTCAGCTGTATGTGTGTGTTATACAGTATCAAGGGATTGTATGGTCACTATGCCCACAGTTCAGTAACACATGAGGGCTGACGTTCAGTTCAGAGAGACCTGAGGTCCACTGTACACTACATAGATCAGTATTACAACCAGTCTCTCTGTAGAGCCAGCCATTTAGAACTGGGCCAGTATTTACAAAGAGTCTGAGTAGTTGTGCTTTTTACATGCCTTCTAGATCATAATGATTAAAATGATATGGGCAGGGGGGGACCTGATCCCAGAGTTACTTTTTTAATTCGGCCCTGATGCCATGCCAAAAGCCTGTCTCAGGTTCTGTGTTCCTGTAGCTACTTGCCTCGGGCAGGGTTTGGGTCTGGCTTGTGAGAGGAAGTGTGGATGCTCATCTGTTCTAAATGGATCTATGGATCTCTTGTGTAAATGTATGTATTTTCATTTTTGTCTATGAGAGATTGTGGTTGCTGTCTATTCAGAATGGGAGCGCTGCGAGTGAGTGAGCGAAAGATACTGAATGAATCGACTGAATGCTTTGTTTTGTGGTGTCTGTGTTCAAATGCTTGACATCTTTATTATTATAACCACAGACAAATGTATTAAAGAAAAACTTGTAAAATTGTCTGTGGATAAAAAAAGTTTTTCAAAATTCCAATGAAAGGGTCATGTCTTGTATTCTGGGAGGCCACACAATAGCAGGAGACGATTCTGGCTACTCCTCCAAAAAGCACACCAATCAGAGGAACTGAAGCACTTTCATAAAACCTGTTGCCAAGAGGCAGGCTCCAGTCAAGGAGGGTACCGCCTTGTTTCACAAAACCAGCTAAAATAAAGTTGTCATCCCCCCAAAAAAAATCCCTACACCCAAATTTTGTAACCCCAAAGCAAGTGCACACAATGTGAGGTCCCGACACCCTGCTCGCTCGACCCTCTCCTCCCTTCCTCAGACCATCTCTGGAGACCATCTCACTTCCCTCAACTCATCCCTTAGCACTGGCTGTGTTCCCTCTGACTTCAAAGTTGCCAGAGTCACTCCCCTCCTCAAGAAACCAACACTCGACGACTCTGACATCAGAAATTACAGACCGGTATCCCTTTTCTTTCCAAAACACTTGAGCGTGCAGTCTCTGACCAACTCTCTCGCTATCTCTCAGAACGATCTTCTTGACAAGATGGGTCACTGCTCTTCTCTGTGTCACGGAGACTCTCCACACTGCCAAAGCTGACTTTCTCGTCTGTTCTCATCCTCCTAGATCTATCTGCTTCCTTCACCACTGTGAACCGTCAGATCCTCCTCTCCACCCTCTCAGGGCTGGGTGTCTCAGCCTCTGCACTCTTGGATTGCATCCTACCTGGCAGGCCACTTCTGCCAGGCATTGTGGAGAGGATCTGTGTCTGCACCACGTACTGTACTCACAACTGGTGTCCCCCAGGGCTCGTTTCTAGGCCCTTCTCTCTATACACAAAGCTACTCTGTTCAGTCATATCCCCACCAGGTCTCTCTCATTGCTATGCGGATGAGACTCAACTACTTCTCTCCTTCCCCCATTCTGACACCCACGTGGCGACACGCATCTCTGCTTGCCTGGCAGATAACTCAGTTTGGATGTTGGCCCACCACCTCAAACTCAGCCTCGACAAGATGCCCGCTCAAAAGACCTCTCCATCATTATTGACAAGTCCAGTGTCCCCCTCCCAGAGTACAAAGAACCTTGGCTTGACAACACCCACTCTGTTCTGCCACCTCTGGTCTCTTGGCAGCTCCCACTCAGCCCAGTCCAAGCTCTTCTCTGTCCTGTCACCAGCTTCCCCCTGAAGCTAGGACAGCAGAGTCCCTGCCCATCATCCGAAAGCATCTGAAATAATCCCACAGCACCCCCTTCTCACCCTGGCCCTCCCTAAATAAATAATGCCTAACACTCTGCTTTTTTTTCTTTTTTTTTAACCCCTTACTAGCTCTGACTTTGATAGCTATTTTGAGGAAAATGTACATACTGTGATATATAGTTGTTCCACCTAACTATTTTAAGATGAATGCACTAAGTCACTCTGGATAAGAGTGTCTGCTAAATGACAAATGCAGATCTGGGTGTCCTTAATACTAGGTTCATAACCAAGCGGGAAGGTGTTAATTACCAGTTGTGAAGTTGTTTTGAACTGGGAAATACCATCAAACATGGAGGTCATAAGAAGGCAAATGATTGTTTTGCTCTTTTGCCCATATCCAGAGCTGCTTTCACTTAAAATCAAAAGGAAGATGAACAGAATCAATTTTGTATCAATCATTTGTATTTTGTTCTTATCATAAACCACAACTGCTGAAGCTGCTGCCATCTGCTTTCTTTTTGTTGACAATTTAGAGGGGCAAGTAAGCATGGGGATGATAGACAAGTTTACCACTAGTAATTACCAGGTGGGGGTGCGTTCAAGCGGATTTTTCTCAGTCATATGCTGGTATATGGTGCCAACATTCTGCGATCAAGCAGGTATTTTAAATAATCTACACTTTAACTGTGGGCACAGAAAGCATCAGAAAGTAGAACAGGACATATGTTAGTGCCAGGTATAAACAGGCTTTTACAAAGAAGAGCACAATAGCCAGGTTCATAGTTCTTACACATTTAATTTTATTTAAAACACTTTCAAATGACCACAGTAAGAAATGTAACCTAAATGACAGTGGAGAAGGAGCCCAGAGAACAGGTCCTCCTAAAGAAGGCCACAGAGACAATGTAGGAGCTGTCTGACTATAGCACGCACCTTCTCCCACCCCTGACAGATACAACCCCAATGGCCAAATCAGATTGGTAAAGCCATTTCAGAGTTATATATTTCCAATAAATATATAACTATACCGCTTGCTACTATTCCTATTTATCGTAACGTTTCCATCCACCGTTTGAGAGTAAAGTCATACTGTATGGAAATAAATCACAACAGGTGTGATGGAAAGTATCGGTAGAAATGTCGAACATTAGTTCATGGTGGGATCATTTTGTCGGTAAAAAAAATAATAATTATGCGACGAATGCGGTGGAAAGCCTTTATGTGCAAATATTTATTTTTTAAAACCATATCGAAGTAAACTTGAAACATGCGATGACATCTGGTGTACTGCGACATGGAAAAACATTTGAGTTTATAGGCAGATGAAATCGTTTTGATGAACTTTCATGACGGTTGTGATGGGATGGACAATGATGAGCTTCATGCACATGCCCATCAAGAGTTTTATTTGAATGCTGGCTACATGAACAAAACGTGTCTGCCAATTAACAAATAAAAAATGCTATTGCATCATATAACCTACCCTGTCCACGTTGTCAGCGAACTCTTCTAGACCAGAGAGCATGCCAGTGTTGCCAACTAAATTTCAGGGTAAATTGCTAGAGGCAGGTTGATTTGTTGCTAAATTACGTTGTGTAGTCATTGCGTGAAAACGTAAAACTGCGTCATTACGTAGAATACGCAATAACGTTACTCAAATTGACTGGCCATCTCGGCAAAAAAATATGATTTGTTCAGTTACAGACTCCGACTATTTTCTGTACTTCTGGCTGTACAATTTTGATTGATGTAAGTTCTGTTCAAGATCAAACATTCGTGACCAACTATATTAATTGGGTTTGGCTCGTCGACCCCGTACAACTGCTGCTGCAGTCGGCTAACAATGATTTGCAATTTGCTGAAATTGCTGCTGCTGCCTGTGCACGAGCTGAGCGTCTGCTGCACTTTTGCAGCCAGGCATGTGTGTTGTGACTAAGTGTGTAACAGAGAAAATCGTTTTTGTGTCATTTAGAGGGAAAATGCGTGCATTTTAGCGTTTGAGTCACTTTTCAAAAGTTGCTAAAAGTTCCACATACATTTTTAAAAGTAGCTAAAATTGTTGTTAAGTGCTGGTTGGAAAAGAAAGTTGCCAGGGTAGCATGCGCCAAAACCAGACGCATATTGGTTATTAACGCAACAGTTTGTGACAAAACCATCAGTAGAGAGTTACAAATGCAATGGTACATGGGAATTTAAACGCCAAAGTTATTTTCATGTGCACGGTCATCACGCACAGCTTTTATTTTATCTACAACAAGTCAATTTCTTGTAAACATCTCTGCTGTGATTTTTGAATATTCACATAAAAATATTTCGCCAATTGGATGGAAACCTAGCTACTGAACATTTTTCAAATGTTACTATATTTTAATATCCCTGCTGAAGAGAGAAGAGCCTAATATTAGAGAATGCACTCACAGATATGCAAATGCAACATACAGTATACGTGACATTGCAAAGAGCATTGTACTGTACTCAAGTGCAGCATATTTTGACATTTAAAAAGTCTAATAGAAATCTGCAACATTTATACACTCCCATACATAGATATATTCAGAGTTGACATTAGAAGGTTAACAGAGGTGATGTGTTCCTTTACCAAGAGGTGAGACTCCTACCTCTAGTCTCTTCGAATTCATTGGGTGGAAGTGAATTCTCCTCCAAAAAAAAGTAAGGCTTCTCAAGATAGAGGTCAGCGGAATATATACTAGGCTGGCCCTCAACAATTTTAGAAAATACACTTGTAGATTACACACAAAATTAAAAACGCACACAGACCTACACGACTTACAGATACGAAGCTAGTGGTGCCCAATAGAGACTGAATTCTGAAATGCACACTTGAGGGATACAGAGAGAGCCACATTTGTCAATATGTACCTTTTGCGCTATTGTGATACCTACAATAGTGTGACTATTGGCGAATAATGTACAGTGTCCATATTAGGCCAGCCTCTGACAACTCCTGACCGGGCTTGTCCTATTATGGACACCGTTTGGTGCCATCTAAATCATCCTTCATTGCACTATCCAGTTACCATCTAGTCATTGTAACTGCACCTTTGGAAACTTTTGTCACAGACAAATACAACAATCAAACCTAACAGCAACATTACATCACATCATTTGAACTCCAGTTAACATGTTCATTAACCCATCATTGTTGGTTTCCTGAAGTTGAAGGGTGCAGTATACAGTACCTGGAGCAGTAGCTACCAAATTTGTATGAGTGTATGTTGCTCCCCCTTTGTGTATTAGTTAATGACAAGTACAGTAGACCGGGACTGGTCCTTCTGATAGGCTGACAGATAGACCTAAGTGATAATTGTTTGACGAATGGGTTTGAAGCATTTGGCTTGAGCGGGAATATGATGCCATGTGAAAAGGGCACTTACCACACTTGAATAGGTTTGGCATAAGGCAAGGTTAAATACATATGATTATAGTAATCCATAAATTGACATTTAAAGACAATGTTCCTGCTTTAGCGGAGACAACATTCACGGTAAACGCTGCATACAATGAGTGTAAAAAACATTAAGAACACCTTCCTATTGAGTTTGAGTTTATTTTTATGGGACAGTGCACATTGATCAACGTTTCTGTAAAAGTGCCGGTTTCAGCCAACTGGCTAATTTTCAACTGCAGTCCCTGGGCAGGTTTTTAAAAACAATTACAATACAGACAATCAATGAGCAGTGAGCACACGCAGAGCGAGTTGAGTTGAGTGCACCCCCCCTCCCTCAGAACAGCCTTAATTCGTCAGGGCATGGACTCTACAAGGTGTCGAAAGCGTTCCACAGGGATGCTGGCCCATGTTGACTCCAATGCTTCCCACAGTTGTGTCAAGTTGTCTGGAGGTCCTTTGGGTGGTGGACCATTCTTGGAACTGTCGAGCGTGAAAAGCCCAGCAGCGTTGCCGTTCTTGACACAACAAAACCGGTGTGCCTGGCACCTACTGCCATACCCTGTTCAAAGGCACTTAAATCTTGTCTTGCCCATTCAATGTCTGAATGGCACACATTCTCAATTGTCTCGAGGCTTAAAAATAATTATTTATCCGTTCTTCTTCCCTTCATCTACACTGATTGAAGTAGATTTAACAAGTGACATCGATAAGGGATCATATCTTAACTGGATTCACCGGGTCAGTCTGTCATGGAAAAAGCAGTTCTTAAAGTTGTTTTTTTACACTCAGTGTATGTCGGCTCAAATGCAAAATTACCTTAATTTATATCGCGGAATCTATAATGCTTCCGCTTTACAGATATGTCAGTTTTGGAATTAAAACCCTATGGTCCTAGTTTACATGGATAAAAATATATTGCAAAAATATATCAGGATAAAAGTAAAAAACAAGATTGATCAATTGTTTTTAATATTAGGATGTTCCTATGTCGGTGTAAGTATCTTTACTGTAATTGGTAGTTCAATCTTATTAAAAGTAAATAAAAAAATAAAGGACAAAATTAAGCAACCATAAAAACACTGGCTCAATGATTAGTGTTTTTTAGGTTAAGCCTGCCACCTGGCAGACAGCATTAAGTAATACATACACGGCTATGTCAAGTGACCATGTGATGATTTGGAAGGGGGTGGAGGAATAAAACACACACACACAACGCACACACACCCACCAAGCCCGGACTCTAGGCTTTGTACAGAAATTGCTGTGTGCCGGCTGCTGCTCCAACCAGGCGACAGGGAGAGTGGATCCGAGTTGGGCTGTGCAGCAGGTTTGTGGGCCGGTCGTCCCTCTCAGCTCCTGATGAGGGTGAGGAACTCGTCCCGTGTCTTGGGGTCCTCCCGGAACACCCCCAGCATGGTGCTGGTCACAGTCTTGCTGTTCATCTTCTGCACCCCCCTCATCACCATGCACATGTGACTATGCAGGAAGAATGGAGGAGAGGCAAAATGCATCATTATACATTGGTGTTATACAGTGGCAAGAAAAAGTATGTGAACCCTTTGGAAATACCTGGATTTTCTCCACACAGTGTTGTGTGTTCCTTCCAAACAATGCAACTTTAGTTTAATCTGTCCACAGAGAATGGCTACTCCTAGGGAGAGTAGCAACAGTGCTGAACTTTCTCAATTTTTAGACAATTTGTCTTACCGTGGGACAGATGAACATCAAGGCTTTTAGAGATACTTTTGTTACGCTTTCTAGCTTTATGCAAGTCAACAATACTAAATCTTAGGTCTTCTGTGATCTCTTTTGTTCAAGGCATGGTTCACATCAGGCAATGCTTCCTGTGAATAGCAAACTCAAATGTTGTGAGTGTTTTCTATAGGGCAAAGCAGCTCTAACCAACATCTCCAATCTCATCTCATTGATTGGACTCCAGGTTTTTTCTTTTCTTTTTTTCACCTTTATTCAACCAGGTAGGCTATTTGAGAACAAGTTCTCATTTGCAACTGTGACCTGGCAAAGCAAAGCAGTGTGACACAGACAACACAGAGTTACACATGGAGTAAACAATAAACAAGCCAATAACACAAACAAATCAATGACACAGTAGAAAAAATAAAGTCTATATACAGTGTGTGCAAAAGGCATGAGGAGGTAGGCAATAATAGGCCATAGGAGCGAATAGTTACAATTTAGCAGATTAACACTGGAGTGATAAATGAGCAGATGATGATGTGCAAGTAGAGATACTGGTGTGCAAAAGAGCATAAAAGTAGATAAAATAAAACAGTATGGGGATGAGGTAGATAGATTAGGTGGGCTATTTACAGATGGACTATGTACAGCTGCAGCGATCGGTTAGCTGCTCAGATAGTTGATGTTTAAAGTTGGTGAGGGAAATAAGGTTAGTTGACTCCTGACTCCAATTAGCTTTTGGAGAAGTTATTAGCCTAGGGGTTCACATACTTTTTCCAACCTACACTGAATGAAATACAATAATGTGTGTGTTATTAGTTTAAGCACACTGTTGGTCTATTGTTGTGACTTAGATCCGATCAAATTTGATAACCAATTTATGCAGAAATCCAGGTCATTTCAAAGGGTTAACATACTTTTTCTTTTAGCTGTAGTTATTAGATGTGGGTGTATGAGAAATGTCCTGTTAGTGACTCATTGAAGATTATCCAGATATGACCTTGCACAATATATTTGGTTTCATTTATGTGTGTTTGTGTTTTGACTGACATTATTGCATTGGCAATAAGGTACTTTTGCCTCTGTGGATAGACTTGACTGGACAGATATTGCCCAGAAACTACCTCATTGGGAAGAGAAAGGGCATATTTGTTTTCCTAAAACTAAGGATTTGTTCATATGAATGTGTATACACCATACAGCTAACATTCAAGCCACATTTTTCCATAGTGCATCTTTAATGTATGGGGCTTTTAATATCAGTGGTGAGGGAAAAGAGAGAAAGAGACATACGTTGCCTCAATGACGACGCCCACCCCGGCAGGCTGCAGAGCTTCAGTGATCGCCACAGCAATTTGTTTGGTCAACCGCTCTTGAACTGAAAGAGAACAGACAGATAAACACGGTCCAAGTCAGAGAGCAAAGTCAAACATGATATCTGACATGATCGACCATGACATGGCAGGTTCATGGCAGGTTACCGTTTGTTCTAAGTAACAACACTTACCAGGCTGTCAACCAACTGACCATCTCGAAAAAGGACAATGTGGGAATAAAAATAATGCACGATTTGAATTTGAATGCAATTAATAAGTTGTTACTATGGTTTATACAGTGTAAGTATACACGAATGACAAGTCCTAAAAAAAAATACACAAATGTTGTCTTTGAGACAGAATAAAAACTCTAGTTCACTTTATTGTCCATCAACTCCCGAAAGTATAAATTGATTGTTATATGTCTGGAAATACCTTGCAGTCGACGGCTGTAGATTTCAACAATCCTGGGGAGAGATTAGGGGAAAAGGCATTGGGAAAAAACTTTCATTTACATGAGAACACCCAAGTGGTAAGATTTACAGTGAGGCAAATAGGCTTACATTGTCAAAGAGGGATTACACATTCTTCAGGGACAGAGTGGAAACTAGAAAGAGACCTGAGAGCTCTTCACAACAGAGGTCACACTTTACAGTGTCACTCAAATAGGTTGATTTGTATTGGTTTGGACAGGGTGAAGTTTCTAAGAGCTGTTGTAATTTGTTTGTTTAAATAACAGACTCAATCAAATCCATCCAATTTTTGCATACACAATACACTGGGAAATCTTTGGATGCATCTATCAGTAATAGTCCCATAATAAATGTTGTGATTTAATATGAATATTGGGTAAAAAAAAAATAAAGAAAGGGCTATTTTTATTGTGTACCTTCTGCAATGAGTCTTTGGTTTAAATAAGCCACAAGTCCACATACAGTGCCTTCAGAAAGTATTCGCACCCATTGACTTATTCCACATGTTGTGTTACAGCCTGAATTCAAAATGGATAAATAATTTTTTACCCCTCAACCAACTACACAGTGACAAAGTGAAAACATGTTTGTAGATTTTTTTTGCAAATGTATTAGAAATAACACATACAGAAATATCTCATAAGTATTCACACCCCGGAGTCAATACTTTGTAGAGGCACCTTTGGCAGTGATTACAGCTGTGTCTTTATGTCTAAGAACTTCCCACACCTGGATTGTGCAACATTTGCCCATTATCCTTTTCAAAATTATTCAAGCTCTGTGTCACATTGGTTGTTGATCATTGATAGACAACCATTTTTCAGATTTTTTCATAGATTTAATTCAAAACTAATTTGGCCACTACGTAACGTTCACCGTCTTCTTGGTAAGCAACTCCAGTGTAGGTTTGGCCTTGTGTTTTAGGTTATTGTCCTGCTGAAAGATTAATTCATCTTCCAGTGTTTGGTGGAAAGCAGACACAACCAGGTTTTAGCCTGTGCTTTGCTCCATTCCGTTTCTTTTTTATCCTGAAAAACTCCCTAGTCCTTAAAGATTACAAGCATACGCATAACATGATGCAACCACCACTATGCTTGAAAATATGGAGAGTGGAACACTTTGTATTCAGGACAAAAAGTTAATTGCTTTGCCAATTTTTTTGCAGTATTTCTTTAGTGCCTTGTTGCAAACAGGACACGTTTTGGAATATTTGTATTATGTCCAGGCTTCTTTCTTGTCATTGTCAATTAGGTTAGCATTGTGGAGTAACTACAATGTTGTTGATGCATCCTCAGTTCTCCCATCACAGCCATTAAAACGCTGTAACTGTTTCAAAGTCACCATTGGCCTCATGGTGAAATCCTTGAGCGGTTGAAAACCAGTGTGAAATGGCTAGCTAGTAAGTGGGGTGCGCGCTAGTAGCGTTTCAAATCGGTGACGTCACTTGCTGAGACCTTGAAGTAGTTGCCAAGCCAAGGGAAACTTTTGTGGCGCGATGGGTGCTTTGAGTGTGACTGTTGTCTATGTGTGCTGGTTCGGGGCGAGGAACGGAAGCAAAACTGTTACATTGATGCTGTTGACCCAGATCACTGGTTTCTGCGGAAAAGGAGGGTGAGTAACTGGTGTGCTGGCTAGTTAGCTGGGTGCGCGCTAGTAACATTTCAATCGGTGACGTCACTCGCTCTGAGACCTTGAAGTAGTTGTTTCCCCTGCAGAGGGTCCCTGGTTTGAGCCCAGGTAGGGGCGAGGAGAGAAATGGAAGCAATACTGTTATACAGCTATCTTCCTCTACGGCAACGGAGTTAGGAAAGACGCCTGTGTCTTTGTAGTGACTGGGTGTATTGATACCCCATCCAAAGTGTAATTGATAACGTCATCATGCTCAAAAGGGATATTCAATGTCTGCTATTAATTATTTATTTTTGTATCTACTAATAGGTGCCCTTATTTGTGAGGCATTGGTGAATCTCTCTGGTCTTTGAGGTTAAACGTGTGTTTGAAATTCACTGATCAACTGAGGGACCTTACAGATAATTGTATGTGTGGGGAACAGAGATGAGGTAGTTATTCAAATATCATGTTAAACACTATTATTTCACACAGCGTCAATCCAAGCAATTTATTATGTATCGGCTGTATCACATCCGGCCGTGATTGGGAGTCCCATTGGGTGGCGGACAATTGGCCCAGCGTCGCCTGGGTTTGGCAGGGATACGCCGTCATTGTAAATAAGAATTTGTTCTTAACTGACTTGCCTAGTTAAATAAAAGGTTAAAATAAATGTGACTTGTTAAGCACATTTTTACTCCTGAACTTATTTAGGCTTGCCCTAACAAAGGGGTTAAATAGTTGACTCAAGACATTTCAGCTTTTCATTTTTAATTAATGTAATTTTGTATTTATTTTATTTTTTACTAAATGTAATAAATGTTAAATTCAGGCTGTAACAACAAAATGTGGAATAAGTAAAGCGGTGTGAATACTTTCTGAAGCCACTGTGCATACAGATGTAGGAACTTAATTTTAGCCAGTTTACTACAGCAGGAAATGTGAATTATATATATTTTTTAAATTGTAGTGGTTGATACATTGTTCGTATAAGGAAATCAAGTCTGACATTTTAAAGTAAAAATTACAAACTTTAGAAACCTTGAATAGACTACAAGTTTTAATTTCCTGCTGAGAGATCAAATTCTGGTGATTTTCGTGTTTCGAGTGTGTGGTATTCTGTGGCAGTCACACTGACAACCAGTGGCAAGTTCCAACCTCCAGTGAGTCAATCTGAGTAGCAGAGCAGTGGATCACGCTAGCCTCATCATAGCCTGACATACCTTCCCCTTTGACCCAATGCTCTTTTACAAACATGACCTCTCCTATCCCTGCAGTTCCATCACTTGGCTCAGCAAAATGCCACAGAACAAGAGGATTACGAAGACTTTCAAATGGGCAGATGCATCGATATGAAGGGATAAAACTGTTGCATCCATCTCAATGAAGCACATTTTGGGTGCCACGCCTTTCAGAGCTCAATTCTTATAAAATTGTATACGTCACATGCTTCGTAGACAACAGGTGTAGACTAACAGTGACATGCTTTCTTGCAGGTCCATATCCAACAATGCAGAGTTATATATTTTTTATAAAAATATAGCCACACGAGGAATAAACACAGTGAATAATGAATAAAAATAACATGACTATACACTGTGTACAAAACATTAGGAACACGTAATCTTTCCATTCCAGACTGACCAGATGAAAGCTATGATCCCTTATTGATGCCACTTGTTTAAATCTACTTCAAACAGTGCAGATGAAAGGGAGGAGACAGGTTAAAGAAGGATTTTTAAGCCTTGAGACATGGTATGTATGCATGCATGCTTGCCATTCAGAGGGTGAATGTGCAAAAGACCAGCATCCCGGAGCCTTTTCACTGTTGACGTTGAGACTGGTGTTTTGCGGGTACTATTTAATGAAACTGCCAGTTGAGGACTTGTGAGCCGTCTGTTTCTCAAACTAGACACACTAATGTACTTGTCCTCTTGCTCAGTTGTGAACCGGGGCCTCCCACTCCTCATTCTATTCTGGTTAGGGCCAATTTGCGCTGTTCTGTGAAGGGAGTAGTACACAGCGTTGTACGAGATCTTCAGTTGCTTGGCAATTTCTCATATGGAATAGCCTTAATTTCTCAGAACAAGAATTTATAGTCATTTACAACATTAACAATGTATTTCTGATCGATTTGATGTTATTTTAAATGGGCAAACATTTTTTGCTTTTCTTTAAAAAACAAGGACATTTCTAAGTAACCCCAAACTTCTGAACGGTAGTGTATGTGTTTGGGTGTCAGTGTAAGTATGTGTGAGTCAGTGGAGGCTATTCGCTAGTCTGTGACCAGGCAAAAAAATAATAATAATCCAAGCCAAACCGCTAAATAGTTCTCACCATATTAGCTAACATCATAGTAAATATACAGTTTAAGTCAGAAGTTTACATACACTTAGGTTGGAGTCATTAAAACTCATTTTTCAGTGGGCCAGAAGTTTACATACACTAAATTGACTGTGCCTTTAAACAGCTTGGAAAATTCCAGAAAAATATGTTATGGCTTTAGAAGCTTCTGATTGACATAATTTGAGTCAATTGGAGGTGTATCTGTGGATATCTATCTGTTGGCCAAGTAGAAATAACAGGGATGTAAACATATTTGTGCACAAAATGAGAGAAATAAGCTTTTTGTGTGTATGGAACATTTTTGGGATCGTTTAATTCAGCTCATGAAACATGGGACCAACACTTTACATGTTGCATTTATATTTTTTGCCCAGTATAGATCTGTCAATATCATTGAAAGCAAGTCTAAGAAGGGGTAGAGCTGTTCTATGACCGCTATTTCTATTGCTTCCCGTTCTGAAGTTTTGTTTGTCTTTTACTGTCGTACTCCGAAAGTAATTGCAATTGCGCACACATTGATGTCAGACATGCACCTACTGTACCCTAATGCTCTGTTGCCGATGACTGGGATGAATGCAGGAGCAGATTTCAGAAGCAGGACAAGACGCCCTTATATCAGTCAAAAAGAGGGTATGTAGGTGATAGGCCTATCTGGCTTATATAATTCTGGTCATAATGCTTCTTGACAGTGTCATAAAGTGTATTTTCTTAGTCCAAGGATGACACAGGATGGTCATAATGCTTCATGACAGTGTCATAAAGTGTATTTTCTATAAGTTATTTAAAAAAATGCAGAATATAACAAAGGATTTAAGAAACGAAAGGAAACTTCTTGGCAGGGAAAAAAATATTAGAATAAATGTGGGTTTTGACACTTATGTAGGCGTCATAACCAGCCATACAATAACGCAAAATGTCCTAACAGGGATAAATATGGGTCATGAGTGGTATGACCATATTATGACAGGTTATGACAAGTGGCGCAGTGATCTAAGGCACTGCATTGCGGTGCTAGAGGTGTCACTACAGACCCTGGTTCGATCCCGGGCTGTATCACAACCGGCTGTGATCGGGAGTCCCATAGGGTGGCTCACAATTGGCCCAGCGTCACCCATGATAGGGGAGGGTTTGACCGGGGTAGGCCTTTGATAGGGTGGACAACTTGTCATGTTCATGCTGCAAGAGCTCTGATAGGTTGGAGAACGTCCTCTGGAAGTTGTCATAATTACTGTGTAAGTTAATGGAGTGAGAACCATGAGCCTCCTAAAGTTTTGTATTGAAGTCAATCTACCCAGAGCAGGACAGAAATGAGCTGTCCTCCGGCTACACGCAGAGAGTACTGTAGACCTTCATTGCAAAACAGTGTGTTTTAATAAAATTATACCAACATATTCACGTCCCCAAATAATTTATCTAAAAAAGATAACTTTAATGTTTCACTATTTAACATTTTCAGAAATTGGTCTTGGATGAATTTGCTGATGTGATCCATGACCAGCCTTTCAAAATATTTAATGGTATGGGGCGATAATGCTATGGGGTGATAGTTTAGACAGGTTACCTTGGCGTTCTTGGGCACAGGCACTATGGTGGTCTGCTTGAAACATGTAGGTATTACAGACTGGGAGAGGTTGAAAATGTGAGTTTAGCCACTTGCCAACTGATCAGTGCATGCTCCGAGTACGCGTCCTGGTAATCCGTCTGCAGCCTTGAGAATGTTAACCTGTTTAAAAGTCTGACTCACGTCGGCTGCGGTGAGCGTGATCACACAGTCGTCCGTAACAGATGGTGCTCTCACGCGTGGTTCAGTGTTGCTTGCCTCAAAGCAAGCATAGAAGACATTTAGCTCGTCTGGTAGGCGTGTGTCATTGGGAAGCGCATGTCTGGGTTTCCCTTAGTAATCCGTGATAGTTTGCAAGCCCTGCCACATCAGACGAGTGTCAGAGCCGGTATAGTATGATAGTGGGATTTCTTATAAGCGTCCATGTCAGTGTCCCACTCCTTGAAAGCGGCAGCTCTAGCCTATAGCTCATGGGGGATGTTGCCTGAAATCCATGGCTTCTGGTTGGGGTATGTACGTATCGTCATTGTGGAGACGACATCGCCAATGCACTTATTAATGTAGCCAGTGACTGATGTGGCGCACTCCTCAATGCCATCGGATGAATCCCAGAACATATTCCAGTCTGTGCAAGCAAAACAGTCCTGAAGCTTAGCATTCACCTAATCAGATCACTTCCAAATTGAGCGTGTCACTGGTACTGCCTTTTGGGGTTTTTGCTTGTAAGCAGGAATCAGAATGATAAGAGTTATGGTCAAATGGAGGATGAGTTTTGTATGAGTCTCTGTTTGTGGAGTAAAGGTGATCTGGAGTTTTTTCCCCCTCTAGTTGCACAGGTGACATGGTAGAAATTAAGTAAAATGGATTTGAGTTTTCCTGCATTAAAATAACCAGCAACTAGGAGCGCTGCCTCTGGATGAGCATTTTCTTGTTGACTTATGGCCCTATATAGCTCGTTGAGTGCGGTCTTAGTGCTAGCATCGGTTTGTGGTGGTAAATAGACAGCTACGAAAAATAGAAATAAACGCTGGGTAAATAGTATTATTATTATTATTATTATAATAGTATTACAGCTTATCTTGAGTTATTCTAACTCCTTGATATTAGAGATCGCGAACCAGCTTTTGTTAATGGACCGTTGGGGAGTTGCAGTGATGAGACAAGATTGTAATTGGAACTCAATTGGATATCACAATTATTATTTTTTTTTATAAAAAGACACACCCCACCCACCCTTGAGTTTACGAGACACTGCCGTTCTGTCTTGCCGATGCATAGAAAAACTAGCTAGCTTTATAATAACCATGTCCTCGTTCAGCCACAGTTCTTCAGGTCCCGTTGATAGGATACTTTTGAACAGAGCTCGTCTAGTTTGTTCTACAGTGATTCGCAGATAGAACAGAGGGTAGGGGTGGTTTATTCACTCTCTGCTTTCATCAGAGTGCCCCCACGTCGGTCTGGAACGTCTTTTCCTCTTTCGAGTGTCTGGGATTAGGGCCTGGTCCTGGTTGAGCAGTAGGTCATTGAAGTAGAATTCTTCATCCAAATCAGAGGTTAGTGATCACATTTCTGAAGTCCAGAAGCTCTTTTCGGTCATAGGAAACAATGGCGGAAACATTATGTATAAAAAAAAGTTAAGATTAGCACAATATTTTTGGTCAGGAGCCCGTAAAACAGTTTACCGCTCGCTATACATGCCAGTGCCATTACCTGAAGTGTACTCTCCAAAATAAAAGTATTGCTGGTATTGTGTTTTGTATGGTGAGCACTGGTGTATCAGCGTGTGTGCCTGCGTAGCTGCGTGTGGCATAGACACCATGGCCACATGGGTGGGGAAGGGAAGTAAGAGTATGTATTAGTGAAAGGGGCTAAGCCTCAGGTATTGGGTCAGATGGGATCAGAATCCTCTCGTCACATACACACTCCTAATCAGCTTAAGGTTCCACCCTGAGTGGCCTCTCCACCTAAACAGCCTCACAGCAAACACTACTGCTATGCTACACGAACGCTACACTGTAGAAGCTAATGTATAGCTAACCCACTAAACCCAGGTCCAGCTCTCTGGGCTACAACATGAGTCAGCCTCTTAGTTCATCACAGTGTTGTAGTTCCTATTATCTAATAGGTGACCATATTGTACTGTATTGCCTGAAGGACTGTCTAGGAACAGATTACATATTCGTACATGATACTGCACACATGGATTGAGTCTAGGTAATCCCAATCCCTCCAATTTCCCAATATCCAACCCTACTGTTAGGATTTTTTGTCATAGGAATTCCATACCTTGGTGCGGTTCCCTGGTATACTGTCAAGAACATCAATAGCTAACGATATCCACACTGAAGAAGGCTGTTAAGTCGAAAGTCTCAGTACACTATCCCCTTTGTTCAAAATAATTTTTACTGCAATTGAAAAATTAAGTAGCTTTTTGCGACATCCATTCCATTTTATTTCATATCACAATAGCAAATACACTATTACACTTTCCATACACTTACCTGGCCAGCTTGCTGAGGCCCAGCACCCTCTTATTGGGGAGGTAGCCTATATGGACCTGGGGGAGAGAAGAGAGACCAATTCTGCCATTAATGATGGCCAACTTCCGAATTATAGCATATTCACAACAACAGACAGTAAATCATGTTGTCCCAAATTCTGCACTGACAAACAGACCCAACTGGCATGATATGTACAGTATATCTCAGTGTTTGAAGTGGGCTGGATATGACTCAATGGATTCCACCCCATGTCTTCTGTGTATAAGAAGACTGTTAGCCCGCTGAGCTAAAGCCTAGGCATTAGCTCAGTGAGCGAACACATTTCTTCTCAACAAGTTCTCATCACGTGATGAAGGCAAGCTGAACATTTGCTTTCCACCTTGATGGGCTGCTGCGTGGGAAAGATAAGAATCATAAGAAGCAAAGACAAAAGGCAACATTTATCTAAAGGCCATCGGAGAAGTGAAGGGGAGGTAAGGGAGTCACGTCTGCACCATGGATAAATAAGCAGCAGATGAAAGCTCTGAAGAGGATTGAGCTCGACTCTCCTCCCCATCCAGCTGGTGAGCCTGCTACTGCATGACTGGAAGGCTAAATACCCCCTCCCTCCCTCCCTCCACCCATTCCCCACCCACCCTCCACTCAAATGTCAGCAGCAATGTGCTGAAACAGGCAGAGAGAAAGGGCATGAATGCAAGGATTTCCCCTCCTACTCTTTTCTCCCTCTCTTTTTGCTAGGTAGTGATAAAATGCATTTCTGAACAGGGTGAATTTTAAAAATGAAGAAAAATCTTCACTTTGAAAAAAAGGGATTCACGTTTGATTAAAAGTGGGGATCAGATATGGGCATCATGGTTTTTCAAAGGTATGTGGTGTAAAAGTAGGCCTAACAGCATAGCTCAATGAAAACAAATACCACCTTGTTGTTAGGTGATAAGAGACACTAAAAGCGTTAAAAGACGACTGACTGGACGCGCTAAAAAAATATTATTTTTAATCTAGCCCTGAGCTCGCGGGCAGAAATCGGTGAGTCATTATAGCGCTCGGCGATCGGCTCAGATAGATGCGCGGGGAAATATATAAGTGTGTTGATAAGAGGCGACTAACACTTGTGATGACAACAGTAATGTGGCCTTCTGACAGCCAGCGCCTGACAAACTAACACACACCACAAAGACAAAAACGACCCGTGTGTGTGATCTACTTCCGGCGCCGACAGAGATGGCCGCCTCGCTTCGCGTTCCTAGGAAACTATGCAGTTTTTTGTTTTTTTACGTGTTATTTCTTACATTAGTACCCCAGGTCATCTTAGGTTTCATTACATATAGTCGAGAAGAACTACTGAATATAAGATCAGCATCAACTCACCATCAGTACGACCAAGAATATGTTTTTCGCGACGCGGATCCTGTGTTCTGCCTTACAAACAGGACAACGGAGTGGATCCTATGCAGCGACCCAAAAAAACGACTCCGAAAGAGAGGGAAACGAGGCGGTCTTCTGGTCAGACTCCGGAGACGGGCACAGCGCACACCACTCCCTAGCATTCTTCTTGCCAATGTCCAGTCTCTTGACAACAAGGTTGATGAAATCCGAGCAAGGGTAGCATTCCAGAGGGACATCAGAGACTGTAACGTTCTTTGCTTCACGGAAACGTGGCTTACTGGAGAGACGCAATCCGAAGCGGTGCAGCCAACAGGTTTCTCCACGCATCGCGCAGACAGGAAAAAACATCTTTCTGGTAAAAAGAGGGGCGGGGGCGTATGCCTTATGACTAACGTGACATGGTGCGATGAAAGAAACATACAGGAACTCAAATCCTTCTGTTCACCTGATTTAGAATTCCTCACAATCAAATGTAGACCGCATTATCTACCAAGAGAATTCTCTTCGATTATAATCACAGCCGTATATATCCCCCCCCAAGCAGACACATCGATGGCTCTGAACGAACTTTATTTAACTCTCTGCAAACTGGAAACAATTTATCCGGAGGCTGCATTCATTGTAGCTGGGGATTTTAACAAGGCTAATCTGAAAACAAGACTCCCCAAATTTTATCAGCATATCGATTGCGCAACCAGGGGAGGAAAGACCTTGGACCATTGTTACTCTAACTTCCGCGACGCATATAAGGCCCTGCCCCGCCCCCCTTTCGGAAAAGCTGATCACGACTCCATTTTGTTGATCCCTGCCTACAGACAGAAACTAAAACAAGAGGCTCCCACGCTGAGGTCTGTCCAACGCTGGTCCGACCAAGCTGACTCCACACTCCAAGACTGCTTCCATCACGTGGACTGGGAGATGTTTCGTATTGCGTCAGATAACAACATTGACGAATACGCTGATTCGGTGTGCGAGTTCATTAGAACGTGCGTTGAAGATGTCGTTCCCATAGCAACGATTAAAACATTCCCTAACCAGAAACCGTGGATTGATGGCAGCATTCGTGTGAAACTGAAAGCGCGAACCACTGCTTTTAATCAGGGCAAGGTGTCTGGTAACATGACCGAATACAAACAGTGCAGCTATTCCCTCCGCAAGGCTATCAAACAAGCTAAGCGCCAGTACAGAGACAAAGTAGAATCTCAATTCAACGGCTCAGACACAAGAGGCATGTGGCAGGGTCTACAGTCAATCACGGACTACAGGAAGAAACCCAGCCCAGTCACGGACCAGGATGTCTTGCTCCCAGGCAGACTAAATAACTTTTTTGCCCGCTTTGAGGACAATACAGTGCCACTGACACGGCCTGCAACGAAAACATGCGGTCTCTCCTTCACTGCAGCCGAGGTGAGTAAGACATTTAAACGTGTTAACCCTCGCAAGGCTGCAGGCCCAGATGGCATCCCCAGCCGCGCCCTCAGAGCATGCGCAGACCAGCTGGCCGGTGTGTTTACGGACATATTCAATCAATCCCTATACCAGTCTGCTGTTCCCACATGCTTCAAGAGGGCCACCATTGTTCCTGTTCCCAAGAAAGCTAAGGTAACTGAGCTAAATGACTACCGCCCCGTAGCACTCACATCCGTCATCATGAAGTGCTTTGAGAGACTAGTCAAGGACCATATCACCTCCACCCTACCTGACACCCTAGACCCACTCCAATTTGCTTACCGCCCAAATAGGTCCACAGACGATGCAATCTCAACCACACTGCACACTGCCCTAACCCATCTGGACAAGAGGAATACCTATGTGAGAATGCTGTTCATTGACTACAGCTCGGCATTCAACACCATAGTACCCTCCAAGCTCGTCATCAAGCTCGAGACCCTGGGTCTCGACCCCGCCCTGTGCAACTGGGTACTGGACTTCCTGACGGGCCGCCCCCAGGTGGTGAGGGTAGGCAACAACATCTCCTCCCCGCTGATCCTCAACACTGGGGCCCCACAAGGTTGCGTTCTGAGCCCTCTCCTGTACTCCCTGTTCACCCACGACTGCGTGGCCACGCACGCCTCCAACTCAATCATCAAGTTTGCGGACGACACAACAGTGGTAGGCTTGATTACCAACAACGATGAGACGGCCTACAGGGAGGAGGTGAGGGCCCTCGGAGTGTGGTGTCAGGAAAACAACCTCACACTCAACGTCAACAAAACTAAGGAGATGATTGTGGACTTCAGGAAACAGCAGAGGGAACACCCCCCTATCCACATCGATGGAACAGTAGTGGAGAGGGTAGCAAGTTTTAAGTTCCTCGGCATACACATCACAGACAAACTGAATTGGTCCACTCACACAGACAGCATCGTGAAGAAGGCGCAGCAGCGCCTCTTCAACCTCAGGAGGCTGAAGAAATTCGGCTTGTCACCAAAAGCACTCACAAACTTCTACAGATGCACAATCGAGAGCATCCTGGCGGGCTGTATCACCGCCTGGTATGGCAACTGCACCGCCCTCAACCGTAAGGCTCTCCAGAGGGTAGTGAGGTCTGCACAACGCATCACCGGGGGCAAACTACCTGCCCTCCAGGACACCTACACCACCCGATGTCACAGGAAGGCCATAAAGATCATCAAGGACATCAACCACCCGAGCCACTGCCTGTTCACCCCGCTATCATCCAGAAGGCGAGGTCAGTACAGGTGCATCAAAGCTGGGACCGAGAGACTGAAAAACAGCTTCTATCTCAAGGCCATCAGACTGTTAAACAGCCACCACTAACACTGAGTGGCTGCTGCCAACACACTGACACTGACTCAACTCCAGCCACTTTAATAATGGGAATTGATGGGAAATGATGTAAATATATCACTAGCCACTTTAAACAATGCTACCTTATATAAATGTTACTTACCCTACATTATTCATCTCATACGCATACGTATTTACTGTACTCTATATCATCGACGGTATCCTTATGTAATACATGTATCACTAGCCACTTTATACTATACTATGCCACTTTGTTTACATACTCATCTCATTTGTACATACTGTACCCGATACCATCTACTGTATCTTGCCTATGCTGCTCTGTACCATCACTCATTCATATATCCTTATGTACATATTCTTTATCCCCTTACACTGTGTACAAGACAGTAGTTTTGGAATTGTTAGTTAGATTACTTGTTATTACTGCATTGTCGGAACTAGAAGCACAAGCATTTCGCTACACTCGCATTAACATCTGCTAACCATGTGTATGTGACAAATAAAATTTGATTTGATTGATTTGATTTGATTTGATTTGTCCAGAGAGAGAGTGGATAACACTTGCTACCGCTATCATCACGGCACATTTGCACCGTGAAAAGGATATGAAAGGATCAATGGCCTCCCTCTTTGGTCTTAAATGGCAAACACCTGCAGGGTAAGATGAGGGGAGAATAGAGGGGAGGATGCTAGGTCTACAGTACTAAAATGTCAAAACAGGAGAATTTACAAAGGCAACCGTGTCTCACTTGAAGCCCCACTGACAGGATTTCAGTTGATTTGGGGTGTGTTCCAAATGGCATCCTATTGCCAATATAGTACAAACAGTGTACTATACAGGGAATAGGGTGCCATTTGGAATGCCACTTTGGTCAGTGCCGGTTGCCATTTTTCCTTGCCAGTAGTTTAATCACAGCTGGGCTCAATTACAGGCTCAGTGGACAAAGGCCTTATCAGTGCCCCTGAGGATGTTTCTACATGGGGCACTTATTTGGGGTGTTTAGCAGTGGGGTATTAGGCGTGAGAGTACAGTAGCCTATTTATTTTATTTCAAATTGTGGCATCACCTCAGCCACAGAATTAGGCCTACAACTTCAACCTCGCACACAAAAATGTATAAAAATCAACCATGCAAGCCAAGGTAATATAGAAAGTAGGCCTACTCCTTGTTGTGTACAAGATTGTCTGAGAAGCACTTTCGCTGAGTTAAACATGTGTATAAACCCTTATTTTGAGTGTGTTGATTTATTGCAGGATCCAACCTAGAAGAAATTCCCCATAATTGGAGATTGTGCATCGTGGACTGGTGTGGGTCTGGGGTGCAAATAGGTTACCCTTCCAAAGATGGGCACCAGGTGGTGCTCGCACATGGAGAACATGTCAATGTCCTTTACGATCACCATCTCGTCGTGGTCCTCGTCAAAGATTGCGTCATTCAGCACGTCTGCGGAAGCAAAGAGAAAAAGAGAGTGAGACGGATGAGTGCATGCCCATCGAGTCGACGCCATACAGCTCCGAGACACTTAACAAGACGCGCAGCAGACGAGACCAGACAGCCCTCGGCAACCTAATCATTCACTCTACCTCCATTCCATAAGCCTGCTGTTTTTATCTGGCAAACATTGTAATTATATCTCGACTCCCATATAGCCCTACCGCTCTTCCTGTTTGTCATTTTATTTCATTTTCTCTCCTAGCGGAGCTCATATCATTGTTCAAATAAATCCATGGGTTTTTATCTGTTTGTGACGATGCGCCCTCCCTTCTCCCTGACGGAGGTTTTTAATTTCCTGGCCGCCTATCTACAGAGGTTGGGTTGGAATGGGAGGTAAAGTTTCCATGGTAACATGGTGAGTGAGTGGACTGTCTGACTTGTTGCTTTAGGGTCCTGCCTTGTTGATGTGGTTTTGCCACTTGTCTGTACAAGCAGCAGCCGGTTTGGGCGCTATGGCGATGAGATCACTGGCTAAACTAAACAACAACAGTAGTTTCACCATAGGCCATAGTGTTTGATAAGTCAGACAAGGCCTATATGCTGATTGGATGAGAGCATCTGCTAAATTAACTAAATGTTAATGTATAGCAGGGGTACTCAATTACTATGAGAAAGTCCACATCACTAAGGACTTAAAAATAGTCCACACACCCCCACATAGTCTTCTCCCTCAGGAGGCTGAAAGAAAAGTTCTACAGCTGCACCATCGAGAGCATCTTGACTGGCTGAATCATTGCTTGGTATGGCAAATGCACCACCCTCGACCGCAAAGCGCTACAGAGGGTGTTGCGGACAACCCAATACATCACGGGGGCCAAGCTCCCTGCCACCAAGGACCTCTATATCTGGTGGTGTCAGAGGAAGGCCCGTAAAATTGCCAAAGACTACAGCCACCCAAACCACAGACTGCTCACTCTGCTCTGGTACCGTTTCCCAGACAGTATCATCGGCTCTCGGACCAATATGCTCCGAGACAGCTTTTACCCCCAAGCCATAAGACTGTTAAATAGCCATAGGACTGCTAAATAGTTCATTAGATGGTTAGCCGGACTATCTGCATTGACCCCATCTTGCACGGACCCTATGTCCACTCACAAGACTATATACAGTGTGTATACACACACACACACACACACACACACACACACAGTTTATTTATTATTATATCATCATCATCATCATCATCAATCCTTCCTAGTCACTTTACCCTGCCTTTATGTACATATCTACTTCATACATTGATCTGGTACTGATACTCCCTGTATTCTTGATACTCCCTTCATTCTTGTGTACTTCATTCCTCGTGTTACTATTTTTCTTTTTGTAATAATCACAGACAAGCTGCAAAACCACAACAAGGCAGACCCTAAAAGCAACAAGTCAAACCCTCTGCTCACTCACCATGTTACCATGGTAACTTTACCTCCCACTCCAACCCAACCTCAGTAGATAGGCTGCCAGGAAATTAAAAACATTTCTTTGCATCCATGGGAAGCGCTCGTAAGCAAGCATTTCATTGTAAAGTCTACACCCGTTGTATTCGGCACATGTGACAAATTAAATGAGATTTGACTGAATTCCTAATAAAACAAATATACAGTGCCTTGCGAAAGTATTCGGCCCCCTTGAACTTTGCGACCTTTTGCCACATTTCAGGCTTCAAACATAAAGATATAAAACTGTATTTTTTTGTGAAGAATCAACAACAAGTGGGACACAATCATGAAGTGGAACGACATTTATTGGATATTTCAAACTTTTTTAACAAATCAAAAACTGAAAAATTGGGCGTGCAAAATTATTCAGCCCCCTTAAGTTAATACTTAGCGCCACCTTTTGCTGCGATTACAGCTGTAAGTCGCTTGGGGTATGTCTATCAGTTTTGCACATCGAGAGACTGAAATTATTTCCCATTCCTCCTTGCAAAACAGCTTGAGCTCAGTGAGGTTGGATGGAGAGCATTTGTGAACAGCAGTTTTCAGTTCTTTCCACAGATTCTCGATTGGATTCAGGTCTGGACTTTGACTTGGCCATTCTAACACCTGGATATGTTTATTTTTGAACCATTCCATTGTAGATTTTGCTTTATGTTTTGGATCATTGTCTTGTTGGAAGACAAATCTCCGTCCCAGTCTCAGGTCTTTTGCAGACTCCATCAGGTTCTTCCAGAATGGTCCTGTATTTGGCTCCATCCATCTTCCCATCAATTTTAACCATCTTCCCTGTCCCTGCTGAAGAAAAGCAGGCCCAAACAATGATGCTGCCACCACCATGTTTGACAGTGGGGATGGTGTGTTCAGCTGTGTTCCGTCGTGCTAAATTCCGAGTCACATAGCAAAGGGTCTGAATACTTATGTAAAAATGGTACTTCTGTTTTTTTATTTATAATACATTTGCAAAAATTTATAATAATTAACTGTTGCCAAAAAGTTAAATTTTGGTTTCATCTGACCAGAGCACCTTCTTCCACATGTTTGGTGTGTCTCCCAGGTGGCTTGTGGCAAACTTTAAACGACACTTTTTATGGATATCTTTAAGAAATGGCTTTCTTCTTGCCACTCTTCCATAAAGGCCAGATTTGTGCAATATACGACTGATTGTTGTCCTATGGACAGAGTCTCCCACCTCAGCTGTAGATCTCTGCAGTTCATCCAGAGTGATCATGGGCCTCTTGGCTGCATCTCTGATCAGTCTTCTCCTTGTATGAGCTGAAAGTTTAGAGGGACAGCCAGGTCTTGGTAGATTTGCAGTGGTCTGATACTCCTTCCATTTCAATATTATCGCTTGCACAGTGCTCCTTGGGATGTTTAAAGCTTGGGAAATCTTTTTGTATCCAAATCCAGCTTTAAACTTCTTCACAACAGTATCTCGGACCTGCCTGGTGTGTTCCTTGTTCTTCATGATGCTCTTTGCGCTTTTAACGGACCTCTGAGACTATCACAGTGCAGGTGCATTTATACGGAGACTTGATTACACACAGGTGGATTGTATTTATCATCATTAGTCATTTAGGTCAACATTGGATCATTCAGAGATCCTCACTGAACTTCTGGAGAGAGTTTGCTGCACTGAAAGTAAAGGGGCTGAATAATTTTGCACGCCCAATTTTTCCGTTTTTGATTTGTTAAAAAAGTTTGAAATATCCAATAAATGTCGTTGCACTTCATGATTTTGTCCCACTTGTTGTTAATTCTTCACAAAAAAATACAGTTTTATATCTTTATGTTTGAAGCCTGAAATGTGGCAAAAGGTCGCAAAGTTCAAGGGGGCCGAATACTTTCGCAAGGCACTGTATATATGTTTTAACATTTTATTTTTTAATTATTATTTTGGGATCCGCAGTCTGTATTGAACCTGCTCTGGGTCCGGATCTGGACCCCGGACCGTCAGTTGAGTATGGCTGATGAATAGGATAAGAATTATTAGAATATCAAGTGCAGTTTCACTAGACTGGTTAAAAAACAAAATGAACAAATGCTGATTTCACATCACTGTTAGAATATTATGATTTCTTTATTGACAATTGGAGGTAACGGTCTTTCATAGATTCACTGCTCTCTGACACGTTCAGTAGGTTAGAATAAAGTCATTAAGAACATTGTTCTGTCCATTAATGATAATATTTGACCGTGCTTAAAGGAACAGTGCTACTGTTTGGGTTTTCCACTCAAGCAGTACTCCAAATGTCTCTCTCCTAGCCCGGTATGTGTTTTTTTGGTAAAGCTCTACTGATATGAATCGAGCACCGTCCCCAGTTCATCTCACCAACCTAAGGGCAGCAGATGTTCAGAGAGCAGTTGCCCCTCACCAGTCTGGTTACACACACACACACACACACACACACACACACACACACACACACACACACACACACACACACACACACACACACACACACACACACAGCAAAAGAACAGGAAATCAAATCAGCATCAACTCATCTCAGACAAAAACCACACACAGTCACTATGGCTACATTACAAATTGTCAGGATGTCAAGCGCTGGTGGCCAACCTGCTTTCTATCCCCATCTCCCTTTTTCTCTCTCCCTTCCTCCCTCACTACCTTTCTCTCAATCCCCTGTAGCAGTGCTGTCCTCCCCCTGCCCCTTCGCATCAACACCTAAATGAGAAAGAAACACCTTAATGATTGGTTGACAAATAGTGCATCCCACAATGCAGGTGACGGCTGCATGGTGCACTTGGTGAGAAGCAACGGCACCAATCAAAAACTGCAAGTCTGACAAATTTATACCTATAAAGCAACACTTTGAAAGGCGGTGACCAACGATGGTCAACGACTTGACAAAAGTGAGTCACTCGAACGTGACATATGCATATTGCTTACTGCCTTCAAATGCAGCTATGAAGGATATGCCATTCAGGTTTTTCTTGGAATCTCATGTGTTGATAGCATCATACATAAACATGAATGGCATCTCTCCCTATGAATACCTTCTTCCTTATGCATAATAAGCACATAACATAATGCATAAATGAGAAGTAACATGAACCCGCTTCATAATGAATTTATTGCAAAATATATAATAATGCATGACATAGGTGATAATAACTGCTCATAAACATCTAGATAAGCAATTAATAAGCAACTAGATAAGGAATTATACAGCCTAGTCATAATGCCCTATGAACAAAATGTTATAATGCACTATATTAAAATAATAAGGACAATGAGCCTCATAGGGCTAGATTTCCATTCCACTACGAACCCTTTAACACACCCCGTCTTGCGCAACAAACATGAGTCATTATTTTCATTAGCACACAGAAATGACAAAGTCTGGGTCAGCATCGAGGGATTTTAGTGGAAATTCTGTGAATAAGTGAGAATGTGTAGAAACTAAGTGTGTGTGTGAGTGAAAGAGACTGTCCACTGTTGGAGTTAGAAGACCCTATAAAAGTAAGACCTACCAGTTCAGCTCTGCATTATTCACACTGACATCCTGTACGCCCTGCCCTGGGCACTCATAAAACGAGTCCCTTATTTGCTCACACAAACAGACACACACAATGCGCACACACACGAAACACACATGGCATGTGCAAGCAACCACACAGTCTCACACATACACAAAAGTATGTGGACACCTGCTTGTCGAACATGTAATTCCAAAATCATGGGCATTAATATGGAGTTGGTCCCCCCTTTGCTGCTATAACAGCCTCCACTCTTCTGGGAAGGCTTTCCACTAGATGTTGGAACATTGCTGCGAGGACTTGCTTTCATTCAGCCACAAGAACATTAGTGAGGTCGGGCACTGATGTTGGGTGATTTGGAACGCCGACAGCGAGCCAGGCCCATTCAACCCAAAGGTGTTCGATGGGGTTGAGGTCAGGGCTCTGTGCAGGCCAGTCAAGTTATTCCACACCGATCTCGACAAACCATTTCTGTATGGACCTCACTTTGTGCATGGGGGCATTGTAATGCTGAAACGGAAAGGGCCTTCCCCTCCAACTGTTGCCACAAAGTTGGAAGCACAGAATCATCTAGAATGTCATTGTATGCTGTGGCGTTAATATTTCCCGTCACAGGAACTAAGGGGCCTAGCTCGAACCATGAAAAACAGCCCCAGACCATTATTTCTCCTCCACCAAATTGTACAGTTGGCACTATGCATTGGGGCAGGTAGCCTTCACCTGATATCCGCCAAACCCAAATTTGTCCGTTGGACTACCAGATGGTGATGAATCACACTTCACTCCAGAGAACACATCTCCACTGCTCAACCCATTTCATGAAGCTCCCGACGAATAGTTATTGTGCTGACGTTGCATCCAGAGGTAGTTTGGAACTTGGTAGTGAGTGTTGCAACCGTGGACTGGCGATTTTTACACGCTACAAGCTCTCTGAGGTTCCGTTCTGTGAGCCTGTGTCGCCTACGATTTTGCAACTGAGCCGTTGTTGCTCCTAGAAGTTTCCACTTCACAATAACAGCACTTTCAGTTGACCATGGCAGCTTTAGCAGGGAAGAAATTTGTAACTTGTTGGAAAGGTGGCACTCAGCTCTTCGGTACTGCCATTGTTTGTCTGTGGAGATTGCATGGCGGTGTGCTCGATGTCACACACCTGTCAGCAACGGGTATGGGTGAAATAGCCAAATTCACTCATTTGAAGGGGGTGTCCACATACTTGTGTAGTGTATATCCATATATCCACTGTCTCACTGTGTCAAGGCGAATATGACACCTATTGAGGTTTTCCGCAATCTGATTAAACCTATTCCTGGACTAAAAAGCACTTGGAATGAAGATTCTTCTTTGAGATTCTCCTTTGTTTTTCATCCAGGCTTAGTCTGGGTTTGTGAAACTGGCCATAGAAGTTAGTCAGCTCTTCAAAATCTTCAATTCAATGACATTACACATTTAAACAAAGTGGTGGTGCAGAATAAGAGCTAACCCAAAAAGGTAGAGAATACTACTTGCTTCAGTGCTCCTGAACACACATTCGTGACTCGTCGTGACGCTTCACTTTTTGCTGGATTTACTGTTTGGTTTGGCCCCTCACGTTTCCATACCACTCCCACAACACCTCAAACAGTGGGGAAAGAGCATTGAGTCCATATAAACCAGACAGGGTCCAAGCATTCTCAAGTTATCCAAGATGCATGTTTTTCAGCTAGAGAGGATGAGTGTCACTAACACATTCTCTCCGTATGTCTCCTCAAACATATTACACAGAACCTCAAAGTGCTCCCCGCGAAACCAACTCCAGATGGGTTTTTGGTGGGGGGAGGGCGGGGGTTAATAATACTGCGAGGGGCAGCTCCCCAGCTCCACCACTAAAACAGTCCCAACTGTGGAGAACAGAACCAATAAAGTCTGGTAAGGATGACCAGGGGACTTGGTGAGCCTGGATATGCAAGGTAACTGTTTCCTAAGGGTAGACAGAAATAGTGGTATTGTGTAGAAAGAGAGGTTTCACAGACAAATGAGGGAAAAGTGCATCAACAGAGAATATTAGAAACAACATTTATTGTAGGGTTACTTGTCTATGAATGTACGCTGAACATAGATTGTGCATCCTTTTTTCTTGATGTACTATTTTGTACTCAACCTCTCTAAATCACATACTATGGTCATTTGAGAGAAGCCTGTCTCCAGTGCCAATAATGATTTCAAATGTTGTACTGCACAGCTCTAAATAAGAATCTGTAGCTCTTATACTGAACATTGTTTTACAAAAAAACAATCAAGTTAATTGAATGTGCGGCTAAGCATCTTCTGAAACACCTGACCATAGACTACGGATGTAAGAAGTGTGCATACATACAGTATCAATCAAAAGTTTGGACACCTACTCATTTAAGGGTTGTCGTCCATCTGGTTTGCGCTTAGTGGGACTATCATTTGTTTTTCAACAGGACAACGACCCAACACACTTCCAGGCTGTGTAAGGGCTACTTGATCAAGAAGATGCGTAATTGAGTGCCGCATCAGATTACCTGGCCTCCACAATCACCCGACCACAACCCAATTGAGATGGTTTGGGATTAATTGGAGCGCAAAGTGAAGGAAAAGCAGCAAAAAGTGCTCAGCATATGTGGGAACTCCTTCAAGACTGTTGAAAAAGCATTCCAGGTGAAGCTGGTTGAGAGAATGCCAAGCTACATGATTCCATGTGTTATTTCATAGTGTTGATGTCTTCACTATTATTCTACAATGTATAAAAGAGTAAAAATAAAGAAACACCCTTGAATGAGTAGGTGTGTACAAACTTTTGACTGGTACAGTAATATATATATATATATATATATATATTAATAACAGTTATATCAGCATAATAAATTGCATATTTCTCCTTCCAAAACAGACTTCTTGATTGGAGTTCGGTAGCCTATCACATCTAAATGTCTATATTTCAGGTAAATTAAAAGGTTTAGTTTTAAGGTCACTTTCTTTTTTACAACATAGGAAAGTGTTGACAACTTGGGGAAATGGGCATTCCGACTGACTCACCTATGATTTTCTCCTGGTAGCCCTTGGTGAAAAACTGCATGGCAGTAGCGGCTCTCCACGGAGTTTTTAGAAGTCCCTGTCTTTGCGGGTCCTCCCCGAGCCCCCGGAGAATAGTGGTGTAGGCAGCCGCAAGACAAGGCAAGTTGATCTCGTTGTCTTCCATACTTCGGGTGCGCTCATGCTTCCAGCCCTCTACCACCGAGGACCCTGTGTGCGAACTCGACTCACCGGCCGTCCCCGTCCCTTGAGCTAGGCCTACCAAGATCTGGTTGTCTTTTTTTACCAAGTGTCCATTAATAGAACTTTCGTTCGTAGTCGGTTTACTGTCCGCTTCATTATCGTGACACTGTTTTGAGCGCTCCATAGTTCAGAATTGACGTAAGGTCTTTTCACTAATGGAGGATGCGCTTTCCAGTGTTTTTCGCTTAATGGACGCAGCTTTGTTTTTGAACGCACCACCTGCTGAGTACACTGCCGTCACCTGAATGCATCAAAGTACATGAAGCACTCACTCTCAGACGTTGGTACCCCATGGCTTTATATGCGATATAATCCTCGTGTATTTCTATTGGTCAAGCGTTTTGTGTACGTCACGTTCTGTCAGTTGTATGTAAGCCAATGGAGAACATTGCCTGTCTACCCAAACTCCTTTCTCCAGCCAAATGCTACGCCACGCCCACGGATGTTAGTTTCTTCTCTGGAATGAGTCTGGCCCTGATGGTTTTGAGAATGAAAATTTATTATAGACCGTCTGATTGGTCTCAGAAACCAATGGGTTGGGCGTTTTGAAAATTCGTCATTGGCTTTGGTACTATGATTGGTTAGGGATGATCCAATCACTGATGACTGTTTTGGCCAACGCCTCTCATTTTGAGGTCACCATAAACCACTTCAATTATGGTAGTCTAACAAGATTTCCTTCCAACCTTTTTATGCTAGTAAAGTACATGTCAGATAAAACAAAATGTAATGAAAGGCCTGATGTTAACAGAACATTTGTCAGTAAATTTTCCAAATGTTGACCATTTGATATTTTTGTGGCAGTAAAATTAATTATGCGAGAAATGTAGGTGGAAACTCTTTTATGAGCAAATATGTATATAATAACAAAGTAAACTTGGGAGTCATGTGATGATATGTTTTGTGTGGTCCTCCCACTATGACTTGTCAAGAGAGCATACAGTTTATTAGGCTACAGATTAAATAAATTATGAACTTCACAGGGTGGTGAAAGTGCAAGGTGATGAGCTTGATGCTCCTTTCCAATAAATATCGAGGGTCTTATTCTGGTGAGATGTTCGTCAATGCTTGGCTTTCATTTGACAAATAAAAATAATCTACCGCTTTTGTCCATAATCTCCTTTAGGCTATATCCGCACTGTATCTGTGAGCTGTTGGCTGGAGCGCACCTGCCAATACCAGAGTGTGCACACTCCCTGTATAACAACATTTTTTGTGAGATGTTTAACTTGTATTTTATATTTAGTATATGGGAATTTAACCACTAAAGGTATTTTTATGTGCACTAAGTCATCCCGCACAGCCTTTTATCGGCAACAAGTCAATTTGATGTAAAAACATCTCTGGTGGAAAACACATGTTTTTATGCAGAATTTAGAATATTCGCATGAACATCTGTCACCAATCAGGCTGAAGTATGTAGCAAATGAAAAAGCAGTGAAGAATTCAGTTTGAGTCGTCAGGCAATCTAGAACACTCAAATTCTGTATGGATCCAAATATGCCAGTTGGAGGATATACACTATTCAGTGAATTTACTACGTAATATGCCACCATGTATTCATTTAATAAACAATGTCAAAAGTAGATTTAAGATTACTTGAGTTGATTCATGTCAATCTTTGGAAAAGATGTATATTTCCAGTGGTGGAAAAAGTAAGCAATTGTCATACTTGAGTAAAAGTAAAGAGGCCTTAATAGAAAACTACTGAAGTAAACATCTGAAAGTATTTGCTTTTAAATATACTTAAGTATCAAAAGTAAAATTATAAATTATTTCATACCCTTATTAAGCAAACCAGATGGCACAATTTTCTTGTTTTTTTATTCATAGATAGCCAGGGACACACTCCAACATCATTTAAAAACAAAACATTTGTTTTTAGTGAGTACACCGTATCAGAGGCAGTAGAGATGACCAGGGACGTTCTCTTGAGAAGTGTGTGAATTGGACACTTTTCCTGTCCCGCTAAGCATTCAAAATGTAACCAGTACTTTGGGTTGTCAGGGAAAATGTTTGTAGTAAAAAGTACATTATTTTCTTTAGGAATGTAGTGAAGTAGCAGTAGTCAAAAATATAAATGGTAAAGTACAGATACCCCAAAAAACAACTTTAGTACTTTAAAGTATTTTTACTTAAGTACTTTACACCACTTCTAAATTTCAGTGTTTTTCCTCAATAGTTTTTCATAAAAAATTAAAAGTTAGGAAATCCCAGTGAATCACAGGCTACCACAATTCAGCTATTGCACTCTAACAAAAGACAGGGTAACACATCTGTTGTAGCCTACAATGGATAAATAACTTCAACTCATTATCAGTGATGTTGAATGTGTTATGAAGGTTATTAATGACACTGCAACACTCCAAGGTCTGTTTTGACTTGTTTTACAAATGCCTTATGTCTACCCCCTTCAAGTAAATTGTTACTGTTATATTCACAATCAAAACTAGTGATTGTTATAGGTCTATTCAGTCTCAACATGTAAAAAAAAAAATGTGTTAAGGTATTTTTAAACAGGTGTCAGTTTCCTTAATAAAACAGATAGAGTAGCAGACCAAATTGTGCTAATTTGTATGTTCTTCTATAAAAAGTTATTTAAAAAAATAAAAAGACTGGATGAAAACATTTATTTTTATTCAATAGTCGGATACAGTACAATAAAAAAAACAAGTAAATATACTATATTGTTTTAAAAACAACTAAGAGGAAATTGGTGAACAGGAAAAATCTAAATTGAGATGCTGAACAGAATAACCATTTACGTGTGCCCTTATCAGTTGCTCTCTTCATGTTCTATATTTGTCACAGCTATTTCAAGTGCTCAGGATATTTCGCTTTGATGCCATCTATGAAATTCCTCTAACTCCTAGTTACATATCGGAGAAGAAATTATTCATCGAAAGGTCTGCATCACGAGCATACCAA
The DNA here is from genome assembly GCF_045791955.1 of Oncorhynchus clarkii lewisi. Taxonomy (NCBI): domain Eukaryota; kingdom Metazoa; phylum Chordata; class Actinopteri; order Salmoniformes; family Salmonidae; genus Oncorhynchus; species Oncorhynchus clarkii. The sequence goes on along the minus strand of NC_092165.1, from coordinate 23,267,865 downwards.
ACAGTGCTAATGAAACTGGAAACCTATGAAACAGACTACATATTCTGATGAAATGTTATACAAAAAAGGTCTCAATCAGCACCAATCCACAAATGAGCATTATATAATATTTACTTGTGACCTATAACCCTAAGTAAACAGACATATGGAGCAAAATGTATATATATATAAACAAATATATAAAAAAAATCAGTCCATGATGTGATCTTATGTTTAATTTTTGTTGAAGGCAAATGCTGAGAGCTTGGTTGAGGTGTCTAAGGGCTTTTTCTTTTTGGCACTGGTCTCGTCTGCCTCACTCTGTCCGTTCTTGTCTCCCCTGCTCTCTTCTTCTCCTCGCTTTCGTTTTTTCATATCCGCCACGTCTCCAGACTGTCCTTTTGCCCGCTCTGTCCAGGTCTGAACAAAAAAGAAGAGAGAAAATCATAATAGTAATAGTCAATATTTCTCTTCACAAGAGTCTTCAATTGCAAACCAAATTCAGATGTGACATTTGTATCATACACAGCTTGACAACAAAGCACACGAACACACACATGGTCCCCAACTCAGCCATGCAGTTTTAAATTGCATCCTGTTATTTGTAATCACTACTGGCAGACAGGGACACTTCTTGTTCAGCAGCCCGGCAGCCTTTTCTCCTTGTGTTTCTCTCTGGGAAGAGACAAAAGGCCTGGGTAGCATCCCAAATGGCACCCTAATTCCCTATTTAGTGTAATACTTTTGAACGGAGCGCAGTGTGCACTATATAGGGAATAGGGTGCCATTTGGAACGCAGTCCTAGAAGTAAATGGAGCCGTGATGAGTCATGAAGCGGAGCGCGTGGCGGCGGGCAGGGCCCACTCTCCGCGTTCTCACAACCTCCCACTCCTATTCTTCACACCCGACTCACTGAATAGTAAATACAAGCCTTAAATGTGCCCCCAGTCGCCTGCAGTATATTTACTGGCTAATTTACAACCATACAACCCAACACACACCCTTTAGGAATCATTACCATAAGATCAATACACTGTGCCCACTACCCACAGACACACTGGGTTTCCAAGCAACAGGCATATAAATCCTCCACCTCTCTCTGATCCCCTTTTCCCCTCCTTTAGGCTATGCGGAGTGTCATCCACTCCCTCCACTGAGTGGCTTGGTGTGTGCAGGGTCACGAACAGGTCCTCAACACAGGGGTGTTGATACAAATGCAAATGCAGTGTGTGTTTTTGCAGGTTACTCTATCACAAAGGTAAAAGGTAAGTAATAGCACTATAGAATAGATGGGTTTAAAATAAGGCTAGATATGTGCACGGGGGCGAAGGGGAGGTCGGGACGGCTACAGGTGCCCAAGCACCTGCCTAAATATGTCCAACCATGACAGTGACCCTTCAAATTTGATTATATTGAAAACCTGTCTGTCTTTTAGAGAGGGGAGGGCAGGTGTGCAGGTCAGAGTCCAAATTGAGCACAAAACTGAGCAAAAGCCAGTCAGATCTACCACAAAATATATCCTAGTGAATTACATTTGAACCAAGACCTCGCATAGTGAGGTAGCAAATCAAATAAAACTTTATTTGTCACATGCGCCGAATACAACAGGTATACAAACATACCGTGAAATGCTTACTTACAAGCCCTTAACCAACAGTGCAGTTCAAGAAGAGTTAATTTACCAAACAAGCTAAAGTAAAAAATAATAAAAAGTAACAATGAAATAACAATAAAAAGGCTATATACAGGAGGTACCGAGTCAATGTGCAGGGGTAACCCAACCATTTAGGTATTCAGTTCCAAGCCAGCAGATTGAGGAGCAGTTTGTTTGCAGGATGCAGTGTCTGCCTTCTAGCACTGTTTCATATGCTTTCAACACTTTGGTTACCATTGGAACCCCATTCCATTTGACATATGTCGCAACGGACTAAATATATTGACCAATCTTGTGGAATATATGATGGATACGCCACAGTGAATAGTGTTGTTGTGTATGTGTGTATGTATAAGCCCACACCAACACAGATGGGCATAAGTCTGTATACAGCCTGGGGTTAAGGGAGCGTTAGCCTGGGAATGGTAATTATCACTCATTCCAACGCGTTAATGGAGGGGTTTCGGTGAGGACCACTGACAGCGAGAGGGTTCTTTCATTCCATCACCTCCCGGGCAATTCTACATTTACAATATAAAACCACACCAATTTGACAGGTTGTCTTAAAAGCTTTATTTAATGGCATGGTCTTTTGGAAAAATATTTAAATTGTATTTGAGGAATCTCAATACTGTACATGCTGCAGTAAAAAATTTACTTGTGTTGTACAGGTTTTTATTTTAAAATTTAACTAGGCAAGTCAGTTACAATGAAGGCCTACCCCGACCAAACCCTCCCCTAACCCAGACGACGCTGGGCCAATTGTGCACCGCCCTATGGGACTCCCGATCACGGCCGGTTGTGATACAGAACCATGGCTCGAAACAGGGTCTGTAGTGATGTGCCTTAGACCGCTGCGCCACTAGTGAGCCGGTTAAGCAGCTTCCAGCCTTCTAGCAATGTTTTTGGAATTTACTTTCAACTTAGACAACCAAGTGAGAGGAGTTCCTTACTAATTAGTGAACTTAATTCAACAATCAAGTACAAGGGTCGAACAAAAACCCGCAGAGACTCGGCCCTCCATGGAATGAGTTTGACACGTGGTGTAGATGAAGGGGCAGAGACAATTGAGACATGGATTGGGTATGTGTGCTATTCAGTGAGTGAATGGGCAAGACAAAAGATTTAAGTGGCTTTGAACGTGGAATGGTAGTAGGTGCCAGGCGCACCGGAATTAGTATGTCAAGAACTGCAACGCTGCTGGGTTTTTCACGTGCAACAGTTTCCCGTGTGTATCAATAATGGGTCACCACCAAAAGGACATCCAGCAAACCAGTGGGCCATTGGAGTCAACATGGGCCAGCCTTCCTGTGGAACGCTTTCGACACCTTGTAGGATCCATGCCCCACGAATTGAGGGCAAAAGTGTGTGTGTGGGGGGAGATGAGAGGAGTCTTCAATAGATACAGGGGGATTTTGGATTAACTGTATGTGTTTGATAAATAAGAAGTATCTAAAGGGGCATTTCTGCTTTGGCACATGGAAATAAGGGGTCTTTCTTGTGGGATAAAGATGCTTCATCACTTTTAGAGTGCGCTTGTTAAGTATTTGGGCAGTAAAAAAAAAAGATGGGCTCTATACTCCAGCAATTTTGATTTGAGATCAAATATTGAATATTAAGCACAAAAACAGAATGTCACCAAAGATTTGGGTGTATTTTCATTCATATTTTCAAGACCCAATTTTGGGTCTTGTATTGCTAAAAGTTGACGCTCCGCCATCACAATGAGTCTGGAGGCATTTTCATGTACGCGCGCAGAGTAGATGTTACTGAACACTTGATTAGAACCAGGTCATTTGAATACACCACATGAATCAAGTAGATAAATAATCTCTCTCACAGACAAAAGTGTCATAGCACCACGTGTTAATTAAGGAAGCACACACACACACACACACACACACAAGGTGTATAAGGTGTCTTACCAGCCGGTCGTCTGCAGACAGGGTCCTGAAGAGGCCAATGGCCTCCTTGATGACATCCGTCTCCTCCAGATCGGGGTTGTCAGCCAGGATGATCCTCCTATTATCCTCCAGCCACAGCTGGAAGCCCGACTTGTGCCTGACACACCTTACATTAATTGTTGTACACCTACTCTCATTCACTCTGCACCAGTTTCCGTTATGGGCTCAATACACTCTACGCACAAAAGTACCTCGAACTACATAGAGAGCGACGCAAACAGAGCGCCGTCGCTCCATTTAGAATGGAATGAAGGTGGCCTGTGTGGTTCCAGCAACATGTAAGCCAGAGGGCATTAGTTCAAATCTGGCCCACTGTCCTTTGACTTACCCCATATTTTCAACACTCTTCAATAAAGCAAAATAATTCAAGGAGTGGAACTGCCCCACTGATTAATAATGAATAATAAATGAATAATAAAAAGATGCATACATCTTCTCCGGTGATTGTGATTTTGAACAATACTCATTACTCACTTCTTATTCTCAACATTTTCTGCTGGTGAGGCTGGAGGCGGTGCCTCGGTCTGTTTCAGCCTACACACTGCCGGCTCCCGCTCCTCCGCTGCTTTCTTATTGGCTGCTTTGGGAGCGTTCATGTGCAGCAGTGTAGACTGGGTCTGCAGAAGACAACAGCGTGTTTAAGTCACCAGCAGTCCAATGCATTGCACCGTAATGCTTATGTCAACACTGTCAAACATGTAAACGCTGTAATACTCAGAACCATTTATTCAGATTCAGATCCATTTATTCCCACACAACCAAAAGGTTGGTGGTATTTGATCACACAATCTCCTAACATTTCTTAAGCTTCTATCTGACTATTGTGTTGTACCTTGGTCTTGGGTCTGGGAGCCAGAGGCTTAAGGAAAGGTGTTTTGTTCAGTTTCCCCGTGGAGCCGGAGCTGCTCAGCAGAGCAGTGGGCTTCTTGCTGGACGACATCATGCTGTCCAGGACGTTTGTCACCCTGTTCTGACCCCCCGCCGAACCCAACCTCCCTAACCCGCTGCTCACCTGAGGTCAAAACCCAAGTATGATGGGTCACATGTTATGTATTTAACACATTCAATAGATACTTTTAAGCAAGAAAATGACACTTCCTTTCTAGTAAGGGGTCTCTCTCGATATTGGTTTAACCCGCCCCAAAAGCACAAGTGACTTACCTTGAAAGGGTTCACACGTCCTTCTTTGCTTACTGTAAGGAAGGAAAGAAGGCTAATGTTTAACAATGTGTGATAATGTCACGTATAACAACAGTCATTGCCAAGTATATTCTTGGTGTTAACCAGCGCTTCCCTTAGAATTTTGTCTTAGGCAAGGTTCAGGGCACCCCAAAGGGACTTCCTGGAAGCCCCAACATTTAAACTGAAAAGTGTCTAGATGGGGTGCAACAGACTTAAGAGTGTGTGTAGCATACAACTGTGTGTTTATGTACCCATTGGGAACACTTGATTTTAGATTCATAAGGATGGCAGTGGACCATTGACTAGTGTATCCAGGAGAACTGAATGGCATTCCATGAATGCGTGTGCTCACCAGGTTTGGGAGAAAGTTTCTCAGGTGATGCAGCAGTCCCTTTAGCGAAGGGATTTAGACCTACAGGGTAAAGACAAGTCATTTTTATACAACAATGCACATAAACTCTATGTAAACAAGCCTGAAGTTTACTGCCTTAAATTGTGTTTAAAAACGCAATGTAGACCTACGAACCTTGACATTTTTTTGACTACCACTTCAGTGCGGCACCACTGGACCCCATGACAGAACATGTGCGACACCCACACTGCTCATTTTTATGCTGATGATACTGTTATTTACTGTTGTGCCTCATCCTTTACAAAAGCTTTCCAGAACTTGCAGACTGCTATACCTTATGTCAATTGAAGCTTATCCTCAATACTGACAAAACTAAACTAATGGTGTTTTCTAAATCAAGAAATAGACCTCTGAACATTTCACCTATTACTACCTGTCAGGGCAATGAGATTGAGACTGTAACCTCATTTCTGCCTTTACTAGACTAAGGGGATATTTTATATATGAATGCTTTCGCTCAGTGTTTGAGAACAATTGACACCCTTTACCATGGCGCTTTGAGATTTATTTTAAACTGCAAAATCCTTACGCACCACTGCACTTTGTATACCAGGGTTGGCTGGCCTTCTCTAGTCACTAGTAGGCTCAGTCACTGGTATACTTTTATTTACAAAGCCATTTTGGGTTTACTACCTTTTTATTTGGGCATTTTTATTGTTCAGAAATGTGGTGGGTACTCTTCGTTCGCTGGACTTTATCCTGCTAGCTGTTCCAAATGTCTGAACTGAATTTGGTAAAAGGGCTTTTATGTACTCTGCGCCATCATCTTGGTGCGCCTTGCAAAATACTTTTAAACTGGGAGAACCCGATTGGTATTTTTAAATCACTGATGAATGATCTTGAGACTGATTCCCTGACTTTTCAATGTTTTTAATTTGCTGTTCTTTGATTTTGTTATACTCTTGTGAATTCTGTTTTTTATTAGATTACTTGTAGATTTAAATGTTGTTTGTCTGTAATTTTGTAATGACTTGGTGCTGCCTATCTTGGCTAGGACGCTCTTGAAAAAGAGATTTCAAATCTCAATGAGCCCTTCCTGGTTAAATAAAATAAATAAATAAAAAATCTAACAAATGCACATTTTTTTTTGCCTAATAATGCTGTTGGCCGAACACTGACTCAGTAGAAATGGTAGGCTATAGACTGTTGTGGGTACTTGGTAATTGGCTGCTCTTCAGTAGCTAACTAGAAATATATGTTTAAAATGTACACGTGTGTAATCCTTAGTCCAAAAACAAATAGCTAATAAAATAGCTATTATAGCCAAGATACTGCCTACAATAGCAGCCAATATGTGGTGTTCAATGTAGGTCTACATTCCATGAGACTTCTGAAAACATTATGCAGGGCTTGATACTGCAGGGTAGAGGTCTGCGATGGACCGATTTCCTCATTCCACCCGCAAGCGCAGCTTTTCATACCGCATTAAACACATATGTGACGCAACTCAAAATGCGTAATAATAACCTAAGAAATAGGTTCAATTACCAGAGATTCTCATATGGCCCATTATATTAGGCTATCGGTATTCCTGGGCTATATCAGCCAATATGCTAGATGTAGTTTAAAGAGAGCAGAGTTGGAGAGACTTACACTTTCTCCTGAGCTACGTTTTAGAGCCTACCTTTAAGTTTCGAATTGGCTCATTCATCCACCCTCATCTCTCATGTAACTATCCCCCGGGTCATTGCTGCAAATGAGAATGTGTTCTCAGTCAACTTACCTGGTAAAATAAGGGTTAAACATTTTTATTATAATAATATTCAGACAAGACCAATATGGGTGATCAATATTTATTTCTAGACCATGTAGTAAACTATAGCCTAAATCATATCTAGGAAGAATATTTCCTTAGAAATAATACTGCCCTGTGCTTCTCCACACACGCATAGGCTATAGCCTACTCTATTTAATTGAGACCACAAGTACACCTGATCTCACACGTGTGGCAACTGAACTTGAAGCAGCAAGAATGATGAAAGCGAACACTTGCACTTTCTCTTGAGCTACATATAGGAAATAGCCTACCTTTTAGGAGGACAATTTGCATGCAGAGACAAGTAAACGGGTAATCAATCATTTTTTAAATATGTTTTATAAATGAAAGGCTGCAATGCTCGCTCACCATGGTAGCCTGTGTGCGTGTTGTGCCTTTTCCTTTCCTCTCATTTTTTGATTATACGGTGGTTGAGCGGCCTCCACTTCTTTCCATTATCAATATTTATTTAAAGACACTGTAAAAAACTATAGTTTAATCATATATAAGTTAATTTCCTTGGAAAGGTGCTAACTAGGAGAGGAGAGGTGGGATACTGAATTTGAAGCAGCAGATTTCTGAGTGTGTGTGTGAATAATGCGAAAAAGATGTGCTTTTAATACAATAGGTGGCCTGACGCGAACAAAGCAGAAAGATGACCGTTTCCAAATAATGTGCAGGACAGTTAAAATATTTTAATCTGAAAGGTGTCTGTGTGACTGCCCGTTCCCACCTGCAGCAAGAAAAATGCAGACCGCACCGCAATGATCCCTGTTGGGACCCGCAGGTCTCACAGGCATCCGCAGGAATGCAGCCCTGATATAACCTGTTTAGTCACTTGTCCTTCAGACAAGAGGTGACTGAAAATGTTGTATTGTTTGATGCAAGAAACCACATTTTTTTATTCCCATACCATTATTATTACAAAGAATCAGACAAAAATGTATGGTACCCTCTGCCGATTGGCTTCTTAGCTTATTCAAGCCCGTCTCAAAATACAACACTGCCCCTTTTAAAGAAGCTCTTTACCTGACTCACTTTTCAAAGAGGTCTAGAAATGTATGCCTACACGTTTTCTGCTCTTGTAGCAAGCAATCACTCCCCCATCGCTGACCGGAAACTTGACATAATAACTTACTAACTAGCAAAGAACATGACCAAATGTGCACACACGGCAACGTCTTTTATCACTCGTGCCTGTCAATGCAATAGAGTCCTCATCCGATGCACTCTGCCTAATCTTTAACAGTCTAACATAACCTTCTGTGAAGGACTGTATTAGCGGGACAACTCTCTTCGCCATGTCTGTTTCCATCCAGGCATCCACCTCAAATGTTTCCTATCAATGCGCTCGCGACTAGCTCTAAGCATGTACATGCAAGAAAGTGTTCTTGCTTGGTTATAGTTGACCAAACGCTGTACCTAACTACCGTCGTAACTATGCCTTAGCTAAGGAGACAACTAGGAAATAGTGGTTGTGCTTAACACATACAATTTTGGAAAATGTATTTGGCAAACAATTTGTTCTCCATTTTCCTCACATCAGTGTTGTTAACGGACAAAGTGGTGCACTGCAAACCAGCTTGATGGAGGAAAACAGTACTACGACTACGTGGGGTGAGCGGGAGCTAGAGATTTTTTGTCCTCTGATTGGCTCAGCTCCAACTTCAGACAGTTGAGTCAAAAACCACAATGTGTCAACTAGAAGCCTATTCTTTGCGTATTTTTAGGTAGTTTTTCGTACCGTGTACTTTGACCTCAAATTGCATGCATGGTACACAAAATGCGTGCAGGTTGGCAGGTCTGCAAATGGAAGAAACTGTGAAGGATGTTGATTGTTTTGACATGCGGGAGATGGGAGGGGTGGGAGAGGAAATGGAGAGGGATTCCCTCGACTTACCTTGTCTTTTGCTCTCTGCTACATCCCCTTCGTCCATATGTTCTTCCTGACCCTGCTCTTCATCCACCTCTTCCTCCTGTGCTTGTCTGTGGCTGCTGTGTTGGCGATCTGCACCCATCTCACTGCTGCTCTGGCTGTACCTGGAATAACAAACAGATATTATCATGAATCCCAACATAAGGAATTATCTACACAGAATTTGATCTCAACTCATTCAAGTTAGTCTCAGAACAGATTTTTGGTGCTTCATGCAAATTATTAGGGCAGTGTTCAGTTGGGAGAAAACATTTTTAAACAAAGTGAAACTGAGTTTCTATACGAATTTCCCCAGTAAGAACAGATGGTAATTTTCCGTTTTGCTACAGTTTGCCCTACTGAACATGACCAGTTGGTCATGCCCAGGTACACACTTAAATGTATTGGTTCCTATTTTCAAACAAGGATACCAACCCTCACACACTGCTAAGCCAGTTTCAACCAACACATCCCAACATCATCTTAAAACCAAAAATTATTTTGATTTATGATCACTTCTTCTATCAACCATGTTATTTTGTCATTTTCATTATGTGACAACCACCAACATATGGTATGTATGTTTTCAAACATACAATAACAAACAAACACAAATGTACTTACCCAGTGTTCCGTCTGGTGTACTGGAGTGGCTCCTCCTCTTCCTCCTGGGGCTCCTCCCCCTGCAGCTGATTGGCCTTCTCCAGGGCCAGATCGCTGAGGCGCTGGGCCAGGGCCATGCGGCGGGACCGCGAGGCGTAGCGGATGGCCAGGGTCACTACGTTCTGGGTCATCAGCTCGGCCAGCTCCACGGAGCGGAACTCCCTCTCCAGCTTACACGACAGCTGCAGATTGAAACACCCAATGTATGGATAACTAATCATAGTAAAATACCTTGGTTAAATTACTGTATTAACTAAGGTAACACATTCATTTGGTATGCATTCCAAAATGTTGGTTTTAATTTGGAACCTTTGCCTCACATCACGCCTGTGTGTAGGACTTATTTTGATGTGAGGACCCAATGCTGAGGAAAAGTATTTTCAATAATCCTTTCCTGTGAATATGCCTGTAATTTTGTGCTGAACCAAACCCCCCAAAGTCCCAACAAAATAAATGTAAATTCTGTTGCTCTGGAAAGGTTAATGAGATATCCAATGTAAACAATTCCAAATTCTAATCCCAAACTAGGCTATGGATCTAAGGAGGGTTTCCAGGCTCGGTGGACCCATGAGTTGCTGCTACTGTACTCACGGCAAACATCTTCATGAGCAGCTCCTGCTGTTCTTTCTGGGCTTGGCTCTGGCCTTCCTCGTCAATCTCATAGCCACTGGACGACAGGAAGCCGTAGTGGTTGTGGAGGAGCACCGAGCGCCAGTACTGCTCCTGGAAGGAGAGAGAGGGACAGAGACAGTGAGTGGGGCTATGTACAGGTACCTACCAAAATAAAGGAAACACTTGAGTAAATGAAGGTTCTGGCAGCTCTTATGGTGTGGGTTGCATTTCCCTGGCATGGTTTAGGTCCACTCAACCGCTTAAGAGGGCAAGGTAAACACCAATAAATACACATTCTGAGTGATCAACTTCAACCTATGGTGAATCATTTTTATCCTGATTGGAGTGGTCTCTTCCAGGATGACAAAGCCCCCATCCACTGGGTAAGGAATGGTTTGATGAGCACGAAAACAATGTAAACAATATGCCTTGACCATCTCAGTAACCAGATCTCAATCCAATAGAACACTTATGGGAGATTCTGGAGTGGCGCCTGAGACAGCGTTTTCCACCACCATCAACAACACACAAAATGATGGAATTTCACAAGTAAGAATGGTGTCGCATCCCTCCAATAGAGTTCCAGACACTTGTAGAATCTATACTAAGGCGCATTGAACTAGTTCTGGTGGCCCAACACCCAATAAGACACTACGTTGGCATTTCCTTTATTTTGTTACCCACATGTGTATGTATACAGGGTCATATATCAAAGAGATATTCAAGGACATTTCTGTTTAAAGGCTATTTGCAGGTTCTAAATAGCTGCAATGGTAGTTCAAGCAACACAATAGATCAACTATCAACTCTAGGTAGGCAGTGTCTCTCCAAAGGCTGAGCTGACTAGAATAGCATAGCATAGCATGGACTGTATATGTTGGCCTTACTGACATCCATCGGGCCCTTAGCCTTTACTGACCTCCATCGGGCCCTTAGCCTTTACTGACCTCCATCGGGCCCTTAGCCTTTACTGACCTCCATCGGGCCCTTAGCCTTTACTGACCTCCATCTGGCCCTTCTCTGTGGTGGTCTGACAGAGGGGCAGCTTGAATGGAAGGACGGCCACAGCAGGCCTGGGCAACGTGGGGGGGTACCGGGACCCTTTACATGGGATACACCTGGAGGAAAGAAGATGAAGAGATGGATTAATTATAGAATTTACACAACCTCTTCATTTTCTATTACCGGGTCTTTAAGGGCCAGAGTCCTGCTGTTTTTCATTCTCTCTCCATCTCATCAGGGCAATCAGTGACATACATTGATTAATTAGCTACCAGGTAGAAAAGAAAACAACGTGGCCTAGGGTGGTCTACCAGTCTAAGCCGCTGCCCCTGGCACACGTACAGTACTAGTCAAGTTTGGACACACCTACTCATTCAAGGGTTTTTCTTTATTTGTATTATTTTCTACATTGTAGAATAATAGTGAAGACATCAAAACTATAAAACACATATGGGATCACGTAGTAACTAAAAATGTGCTAAACAAATCAAAATATATATTATATTCTTCAAAGTAGCCACCCTTTGCCTTGATGACAGCTTTGCACTCTTGGCATTGTCTCTACCAGCTGCATGAGGTAGTCACCTGGAATGCATTTCAATTAACAGGTGTGTCTTGTTAAAAGTTTATTTGTGGAATTTATTTCCTTATTAATGCCTTTGAGCCAATCAGTTGTGCTGTCACAAGGTAGGGGTGGTATACAGAAGATACCCCTATTTGGTAAAAGACCAATTCCATATTATAGCAAGAACAGCTCAAATATGCAAAGAGAAAACCCACTTTACCTGAGCTGCTGGGGGTTCTCATGCACTCCCACCACCCAGTAGTGGTCTGACTTGCCCTTGCAGTTATCCCTGGTGTTACACACAGGTGTCCACATGTTTCCCAAGGAGCGGTTTAGCAGGCGCACCACACCCTCAGAGTCAATGAAGCATGGGGTTCCTGGAAAACAAGTGATGAATAAGTGATGTGCAAGAGATTGTTAGAATGAAGATGGCTCTGTACACTGATCAGTTTGGCATTTTCCCCACTGATGGTTAAGGTAAGGATCTGGGGAGAGCAGGCTGATCCTAGATCTGTGCCTAGGGCTGTTGCGGTGATCGTATTAGCGGTACACCGGCAGTCATGAGTCATGGACATGCTTCGTCTTTGGTAATACCCAACTTGCAAACGACTCAGTTCAACAGCAGGTTGAAACGGAGTGTAGAACATGGTCATTGTAGATGTTTCAAAGCCTAACACAATGAAATGGACAGCTTTCTAAGGTGATGATTAATTCAAAACACCCATATGCATATTAGAGCTTACAGTATGCATACACATAGGCTTATGAGCCCAAGCCCGAAAAAATTATCTGAATTAAAATTATGGTTGAGCTGTTATACAGCACATAGACTACCGCATATTATGCATGGTAGAAAAACTAAACTAAACTGATTTATGATGTCTATGATAGATAATTGGTATAGCCTTTGATTGTCGACTGTATTATTATGCATACTGGATGGACTGGTTACCTTATGCTACGTTCCAAAATGTCTATCCATGACTCTGGGAGAGAACATTTAGCCCTAGGCCATGCTGTTGGTTCAGGGTTGGAGAGCCCATGGCATACAGAGTTTGGGCAAAACGTCACCTTTCGCACAGCGAGAGCATGCTCCTCAAAAAGTGGTTGATGAGTGGCTGCTCATATTAATTTGATGATCCTCTATAAAACCGAAGTAGCCTACCAATCATTAAAAAACAGACGCAAAAATACAAAATATGCATGTGTGAATAGCTGCATGCATGAACCAGACATATACATTCTGGCTATATTCAAAGCCTACTTTAGACCAGTCATCACAACGTCAGCCACCTACCATATTTTGCCGACCCAACGTAAAGTCCCTAATAGAAAACTTACTTGCATGACTTCTATAAACTGCATTGCTGACCATCATATAGGCTACACGCGTGCTTTCAACACAGTTACTGTAGGCAATCTCCATGTCCCATTCACAAATCTCCAAACTATCTTTGTGGAACTGGCAGAGGCTCAAAATGTAAGCTGCAGCTACTCGCTGTTAACAAAAAGGCTGGTACATTGTGTCCACAGACACGCTTGAGGAAATAGACATTTGAAACATCATGGGAAAATAATAAAAAGGAGGGCACAGGCTTGACTCACCAGATTCCCCGGGACTTGATCAACCGCGGTGCTATCCATGGTGCTATATCTCCGCTACTAGGCCTATTTGCTTGTCGGTTTGTTTAGCGGAGAATCGGATATGTTCCCCATGACAAAGTCACCACAATAAGCAGTAAAGTAAAAACAGCCACAACCTTCCGAATTCCCCCTGATAGCCAGGTGCAAGGGGAGAGAAAAGGCCTGACTTCTTTCAGCCAAAGGTAAGCTAAAACAAATGTAATTTTCAATAGGCTGTAGGCTAATAACCTCATAATATTGTAGGTCTACATTTAAACTAGGCTACGTCAACAAATTGTGTGTTGACTTTGACAGAACTTTGAGTTGATTAAATTGTGACAAATACAACAAGAAACCATAAACCAGATTCCTGTCCATATTTCTCCATTTACAGTGGTGTAATTATGTCCGATTTTCTTTGCTGGTATTATTTGCTTTTAAAAGCATTTCTGGTTTGAACAGGAATACCGGGATATTGTTGTAATTTTCTCGGGAAGGAAAATATGTAGACTTCTGGGAAAATATTAAGCCCTAATCCTTACCTTAACCATCAGTGTGGAAAATGCCAAACTGATCTTAGGTCAATGTACAGCGTCAACTTCATTCTACAATCTTTTGCACATCACTTTTCAAAGAGTTTCCCGTTTGGTGTCTACTGAACACGGCCCAACAGCAGCAAGCATTTGAGAGGAGGTGTGGCCTGACTCACCCTCGGCTGTGAAGCCTAACCATGAAAGGTGAGATTTGCGGGAGAGGGGGAGGGGCTCCCCGTGGATGACCTGCCGCCTCTTCTGTCCAAACTGCAGCAGCTGGACCCCTAGGGCCTGTTCTCCGTCAAACCCTGTGCCTGAGGACAGACAAACACAATAGCGGTTAGATACGCCTTCTCAGAAGTAGAGCTATATTGCTCATCATACCCGTTATGTTTCTAAGAGGATTGGGACTCTGTTTAGCATCTGATGCTTGTTTTCTCTGTGCATTAGTATGTGTGTAGGTCAATCTGTGTGACAGCACACATGCACACGTGTCCTACCTCGGTGGTAGACGACGAGCAGTTGCTCCCCATGCCCAGCAATGCAGACCACGGGTCCGGGCAGGCTGAACAGCTCCCTCTGCATCCCTCCGATGGAGAAGAGGCGCAGCATGAGGGCACTGGTGGCAGCCGCCGCCCAGCCCTGGCCCAGGCATAGGGCCTGCACATCCTCCCCCTTGGGCAGATCCACCATCCACTCCTTGTTGGTGTCCCACGATGAGAAGTGAAGGCACTGGAGCTTACTGTGGAGGGGAAGAAGGGAGGGGAGAGAGAGATACAGTGAAGGGGCTTAGGTTCCGTTTGAAAAAAAAATGGGTAATCAATTTCAAATCAAAATCAAATCAAATTTTATTTGTCACATACACATGGTTAGCAGATGTTAATGCGAGTGTAGCGAAATGCTTGTGCTTCTAGTTCCGACAATGCAGTAATAACAAGTAATCTAACTAACAATTCCAAAACTACTGTCTTGTACACAGTGTAAGGGGATAAAGAATATGTACATAAGGATATATGAATGAGTGATGGTACAGAGCAGCATAGGCAAGATACAGTAGATGGTATCGAGTACAGTATGTACAAATGAGATGAGTATGTAAACAAAGTGGCATAGTTTAAAGTGGCTAGTGATACATGTATTACATAAGGATACAGTCGATGATATAGAGTACAGTATATACGTATGCATATGAGATGAATAATGTAGGGTAAGTAACATTATATAGGGTAGCATTGTTTAAAGTGGCTAGTGATATATTTACATCATTTCCCATCAATTCCCATTATTAAAGTGGCTGGAGTTGAGTCAGTGTCAGTGTGTTGGCAGCAGCCACTCAGTGTTAGTGGTGGCTGTTTAACAGTCTGATGGCCTTGAGATAGAAGCTGTTTTTCAATCTCTCGGTCCCAGCTTTGATGCACCTGTACTGACCTCGCCTTCTGGATGATAGCGGGGTGAACAGGCAGTGGCTCGGGTGGTTGATGTCCTTGATGATCTTTATGGCCTTCCTGTGACATCGGGTGGTGTAGGTGTCCTGGAGGGCAGGTAGTTTGCCCCCGGTGATGCGTTGTGCAGACCTCACTACCCTCTGGAGAGCCTTACGGTTGAGGGCGGTGCAGTTGCCATACCAGGCGGTGATACAGCCCGCCAGGATGCTCTCGATTGTGCATCTGTAGAAGTTTGTAAGTGCTTTTGGTGACAAGCCGAATTTCTTCAGCCTCCTGAGGTTGAAGAGGCGCTGCTGCGCCTTCTTCACGATGCTGTCTGTGTGAGTGGACCAATTCAGTTTGTCTGTGATGTGTATGCCGAGGAACTTAAAACTTGCTACCCTCTCCACTACTGTTCCATCGATGTGGATAGGGGGGTGTTCCCTCTGCTGTTTCCTGAAGTCCACAATCATCTCCTTAGTTTTGTTGACGTTGAGTGTGAGGTTATTTTCCTGACACCACACTCCGAGGGCCCTCACCTCCTCCCTGTAGGCCGTCTCGTCGTTGTTGGTAATCAAGCCTACCACTGTTGTGTCGTCCACAAACTTGATGATTGAGTTGGAGGCGTGCGTGGCCACGCAGTCGTGGGTGAACAGGGAGTACAGGAGAGGGCTCAGAACGCACCCTTGTGGGGCCCCAGTGTTGAGGATCAGCGGGGAGGAGATGTTGTTGCCTACCCTCACCACCTGGGGGCGGCCCGTCAGGAAGTCCAGTACCCAGTTGCACAGGGCGGGGTCGAGACCCAGGGTCTCGAGCTTGATGACGAGCTTGGAGGGTACTATGGTGTTGAATGCCGAGCTGTAGTCGATGAACAGCATTCTCACATAGGTATTCCTCTTGTCCAGATGGGTTAGGGCAGTGTGCAGTGTGGTTGAGATTGCATCGTCTGTGGACCTATTTGGGCGGTAAGCAAATTGGAGTGGGTCTAGGGTGTCAGGTAGGGTGGAGGTGATATGGTCCTTGACTAGTCTCTCAAAGCACTTCATGTGAGTGCTACGGATGTGAGTGCTACGGGGCGGTAGTCGTTTAGCTCAGTTACCTTAGCTTTCTTGGGAACAGGAACAATGGTGGCCCTCTTGAAGCATGTGGGAACAGCAGACTGGTATAGGGATTGATTGAATATGTCCGTAAACACACCGGCCAGCTGGTCTGCGCATGCTCTGAGGGCGCGGCTGGGGATGCCGTCTGGGCCTGCAGCCTTGCGAGGGTTAACACGTTTAAATGTCTTACTCACCTCGGCTGCAGTGAAGGAGAGACCGCATGTTTTCGTTGCAGGCCGTGTCAGTGGCACTGTATTGTCCTCAAAGCGGGCAAAAAAGTTATTTAGTCTGCCTGGGAGCAAGACATCCTGGTCCGTGACTGGGCTGGATTTCTTCCTGTAGTCCGTGATTGACTGTAGACCCTGCCACATGCCTCTTGTGTCTGAGCCGTTGAATTAAGATTCTACTTTGTCTCTGTACTGGCGCTTAGCTTGTTTGATAGCCTTGCGGAGGGAATAGCTGCACTGTTTGTATTCGGTCATGTTACCAGACACCTTGCCCTTTCAGTGTCTTCGCTAGATTGTGGTGCCAATACGAAGGGGTCTTTCACGAGAGACTTGGGAATATCGAAATTGATTTCCCTTTTTAATCCTTCAAGATGCAAAGTTGGTCGAGAACCAGTTTGGCTAATAAAACTCAGACAAGGCTTTTGTGGGAAAATATCCCCAGAAACATGAATAGCTAATATCTAAATGTCCCAGTTAAAAACATTAAAAACTTCACGCAAACAGAATGTTGTATGCAGTCCGTTCTAAAAGCCATACAAAAGTATGTGGAAATACATGTGAAAAAGATGATCTGTCTGTTTGAAGTGTGTAGCGGCCTATAGATATGTGGTCTACCTGGCGAGCTCGTCGGTGCCGGGGCAGGCAAGCAGCACGGCCTCCTGGGAGAGGTCTGCCACGGTGTGGCCCAGGGAGTTGGTGAGGTGCATTGCATGGTGCACGGCTGTGTCGTGGAACTCCACATCAATGGCGTTGTCCTGGTCGTCATTGTAGCCGCGCACAATTCCCACCGAGTTCCACATCTGACAGAAGGAGTACAGAATATATTATCTCTGGGTTAGACGGCTTTGTGGATAACTCACTTAGACTACTTTTGAGGTCTGAAACCATCTGACAAACAAGTTGATTTTTGGATTGCAATGTCCCTTTAATAGGGCATGTAAGTACATCTCTAGAAAATTCATGAAACTTATTATTTCCTATATTTATACAAAACCATCAACTTTAAAAATAATACAACCTGGAACATCATTAATATAAACCTTTCAGGCAAGAGTAAAGTCTGAGTTGTGTGGGCTGGCTCTCACCATGAAGCGGTGCATTAGGTGTGCCGGGGTGGAGCCTGGCTGGAAAGCCTTCTGTGGTGGGGTGGGCATTGGCCCGTCATAGACGGGCCGGAGGGGAGCAGCCACGGCAGCGGGGGGCACTATGGCGCTGCCCACGTCATCAACAAACTTATCCAGCCCCTGTTTGAGCGAGCCTGTGTCTGTGGTAAATGGGAACACATGCAATACAGCTCAGTGATGCTCAAATGTTTAAGTGATCCCAGTCTTGAATTAGGATGACAAGGAAAGAGAAATTAATGTACTTGTTATTAAGATTCAAGACTACTTTAGTGAAATTGATGTGATGTATTGTTTCTCAGTGACATTCCCACAATTAAAGCTGGAATCCTTAATGGTGAAACTGCCACGTCCGTTTAGGATATTACAACAACAAATAAGTTAATGCAAACAACAAACACATTTTCCTTCCCCCTAAGACATCATTGCACTGCATTAGAAGAGAATATGTACTGCAATATTTTTTCCCTGCTGCTCAACTCCGTTTTTTGTCAACAAAACAATAACAAAAGGGCTGGGGCGAACAGTGGTAACATTTCCACTAATGCGGATTCCACCTTTAAATTCTATGGCAAAGCCCTCATGGGATTGTTTCAATGTCACATGCACAAGTACAGTGAATATGCCTTTCTTGCCAACTCAAAACCCAACAATGAAATAACAATGTATTACTAGAAAAAAAAACATAAGAAATATGAAATACATAAAGTAAGTAAGAGCACTATATACAGGAAATATTTAAATTCAGTTCCAATACCATATTTACATGTGCAGTGATACTGGAGTGATGAGGTAGATATGTATAGGGTTAAGGGGACTAGGCAACAGGATATAAAATAAACAGATTAGCAGCAGCTTGCATGTGAGCGGGTGTGCGAAAGTGTAGAGCCAGTATAAATGTGCATATTATGTGTGAGTGAGCAAATGGAGTGACTGTTTGTGTGTGTGTGTTGGATTGACAGTGTGTGTGAAAGTGTAGGGACCAGTGAGTGTGAATAGAGACAAGAGAATAGAGAGCAAATATTGAAATAAAAGGTCAATGAAGATACGAAGTAAACTCTGTATGTGTAGCTATTTTGTTAACTATTTATCAGTCATATTGCTTGGGAATAGAAGCTGTTCAACAGCTTCAACAGAGGGTTCTTATAACTCTATTGTGTCTGTGTGAACTGAAAGCGGACCTCGGAGATTTACGATGGCTTTGGGTGATACCACATTCCAGAGCATGAGTTAAAACTCGTTGGGGATAGGGGGCAGTATTTTCACTTTGGATGAATTGCGTGCCCAGAGTGAACTGCATCCTACTCTATCCTAGATTGCTAATATATGCATAGTATTATTACTATTGGATAGAAAACACTCTGAAGCTTCTAAAACTTTTTGAATTATGTCTGTGAGTATAACAGAACTCATAGGCCAGGCAATCTTCCAAACAGGAAGTGAAATTCTGAATGTGGGTCAAATTTGACGTCATCGCCCCTCCCCTTCCAAATAAGATATGGATCTGTTAGCACTTCCTACGCCTTCCACTACTAGATGTCCTCATTCAGTAGAATGTGGAATGGAGCCTCTGGTGTGAACTTTGACCAAATGGGAGGGGAATGTGTCACTGTCATGGCAGAATGCAATTTCCCTGTGGCGCATGTCACCATCATTCCATTTGGCCGCAGATGAAAACGTATGATCCAGTTGGAACGTTATTGGATATATATGAAAATAACATCCTGAAGATTGATTCTCTACTTAGTTTGACCAATTTATTAGACCTGGTATATATATTTTTGAAGTTTTCGTCCGAGTTCTCCTGGACCAGCGTCAGCTTTTGGGCACGTGAGCTGAAAAAGCTAGCAAATGCAGCTAATTGGACACTAGTATTGGACATTATGGAACAAAACAACGATTTATTGTGGAACTAGGACTCCTGTGCACTGCATTCTGATGAAAGATCATCAAATATGTAAGGGAATATTTATGATGTAATTTCGTATTTCTTTTGACTCCAACATGGCGGAGAAATATATTTACGTCTGAGCGCTGTCTCAGATTATTGCATGGTAGGCTTTTTTCATAACGTTTAAAAAAAATCTGACACAGCGGTTGCATTAAGAACCAGTGTATCTTTAATTATATGTAGAACGTATCTTTCGTCAAAGTTTATGATGAGTATTTCTGTTATCTATAATTCCTCTGGATATTTTGGAGGCATTTCTGAACATGGCGTCAATGTAAACCGAGATTTGTGGATATAAATATGCATATTATCGAACAAAACATAAATGTATTGTGTAACATGTCATATGAGTGTCATCTGAGGAAGATTATCAAAAGGTTAGTGATTCATTTTATCTCTAATTCGGCTTTTGTGACTATCTTTGGCTGGAAAAAATGGCTGTGTTTCACTTTTGATTTGGTGGTGGTCTAACATAAATATATGTTGTGTTTTTGCTGTAAAACATTTTTATTTTATTTTTTAAATCAGACATGATGGGTAGATTAACAATATGTTTATCTTTCATTTGCTGTATTGGACTTGTTAATGTGTGAAAGTTAAATATTTCTAAAGAATATTTTTGAATTCCCAGCGCCACCTTTTCAGCTGAATGGGGGGTGAGTTCCCCTTGGGGAACGCCTTGCCATAACAGGTTTTTAATGTTTCTGTTCTATATGGTACCAGGGAGAGATGGCTCAGGGCCAGACTCTGGTTTCTACAAAATGAGACAAGACAAATACTGTCTGAATTATAAGCATCTTTCATACAAATTTTAACCTTGTGACCCATTCCATAGATCTGTTGTTTGTCGTGTATCTTTGCTATAAAAATACCTTTGTCTTGGGGCTCTTAACGAATCATCTGAGGGTGATTCGTCGACCTGCCATCACTCAATCGATTCACTTTGTGTGTGTTGTATTGACCAGCTCCCTTATTCATAAGTGAATAAAGATTTAGTTGAAATATGACTGACTTGTGTGATATGTTTGTCTCTCCTCATTTGATAGTAAAGAAATTAACCACCACAGAGAGGCACTGTGTCTCACTTTTTATTGTTCTCTAAGGCTTTTGATACAGTTGATCATGCTATACTGAGGCAGATTGTCAAGCGTAGGTCTTTCTGAGCATGCAGTTCCATGGTTTGCTAACTATCTGTCTGATAGTGCACTCAATTTGATGGGCTTATCTCTGTTAAATTGTCTGTCTAATGCTGAGCCCCTGGGCTTTGTACTTGGTCCTCTCTTATTCACTATTCATATAAATAATTTAGACAAATTGGCAAAATACGCAACCTTCCTTTTATGCTGATGATACTGTTATTTATTGTTGTGCCTCGTCTCTCACAAAAGCTTTTCAGAACTTGCAAACTGCTTTTTGTACTGTTCAACATACCTTGTGTCAATTGAAGCTTATCCTCAAAAAGCGAAATGGTGTCTTCTAAAGCAAGAAAAATACCTTTCACCTATTACTACCGGTCAGGGCAATGAGATTGAGGCTGTAACCTCATAAATATCTTCAAATTTTAAATTGATGACGGCCTCTTTTAAATTGCATATTCAACAAATTACAAACAAATTTAAGCTGAAGTAGGGATATTATTTTAGGAATAAGGCCTGTTTTTCATTTTGAAGCCAGGAGGCTAGTATCAGCTACATTTATGCCTATACTAGACTAGACTCGCTCAGTGTTTGAGAACAATTGACACCCTTTACCATGGCGCATTGAGATTATTTTAAAATGTAAAATCCTTACGCTCCACTGCACTTTGTATACCAGGGTTGGCTGGCCTTCTCTAGTCACTCGTAGGCTCAGTCACTGGTATACATTAATTTACAAAGCCATTTTGTGTTTACTACCATTTTAATGTGGTGGGTACTCGTCCTAAATTAATTTGGTAAAAGGACTTTATGTACTCTGCACCATCGGCTTGAAACGTCTTACAAAATAGTTTAACTTGAAGACCTAAACTCATTGACAAAGGATTTTGAGTCTGTTTCCTTGACCTGTCAATGTTTTTAATTTGCTGTTTTATGTTGTTATACTTCTGCGATTTCTAGGTTTTTAACTAGATTACTTGTAGTTTTTCATGTCCGTCTAATTGTGTAATGACTTGGTGCTGCCCATCTTGGCCAGGACGCTCAATGAGCCCTTCCGGGTTAAATAAAAGGTTAAATAAATAAATACAAATAAATCATTGGGCAGAGCACGGTTGGGTCTTCCTTTGTAATCTGTAATGGACTGGAGCCCCTGCCACATGCGGTGGGTGTCGGAGCCTGTGTAATATGATTCCACCTTATTCCTATATTGTCCTTTTGCTAATTTGATGACTCTGTGGAGGTCATAGCAGGCCTTCTTGTACTTATTCCTGTCTACGATCGTAGCATCAGGGTGCTCTGTGTGCGGTAGCCCTGCCCTTTAGTTTAGCGCCAACCTCAGTGTTAATCTAGTGCTTTTGAATGGGAAAGGCGCGAACCCTCACCGCGGGTACAACTTTGCTGATGCATTATTTAGAATGAAGCCGGTGATGGAGGTGAAACATAGCAAAGCAGTCCTGTAGCATACCCTCTGATTCTGGTGACCATCGTAGGTACTTTGTTTCAGCTTCTGCTTGTAAACAGGAAGCAAGAGTACGGAGTCATGATCCGATTTGCCAAATGGCGAACGAGGGAGGGCCTTGTATGCTTGCTTGTGGGTAGACTAGCAGTGGTCTAGGACTATCACCCCTAGTGGCATTGGAGATGTGTTGATGGAAGTTGGGCATCAAATTAAAAATCGCCAGCAACCAGAAAGGTAGCCTCCGGGTGTAGGGTTTCCTGCTTGTTTATAGCCTTGTACAGTTCGTTAAGCGCCAGCTTGTTATTTTTATTGTCCCGAGGTGGAATGTATACAGCAGTCACAATAACAGCTGAAAACTCCCTTGGGAAGTAGAAGGGTCGGCATTTGACAATCAGGTATTCCAAGACAGGCGAAGAGTGGGTCGACACTTCCACCGCACTGGAATTAGCACACCAGTTGGGAGTTCATGAAGACTCAAACCCCTTGCAAGACAGAGTTAGAACGTCTAAGGAAAGGGCCACATATCTGAAGAGAATATTTAATGAATGAAATACTGTAGCCATGCATGGTTTACTGCAGTGTTTGGCTTTATCTAAATGAAACCCAGAGGTGTATTTATCAGCTCAAAGACTTGCTGTTATAGAAGACGAGCCAGCTATGATACTTTGATCAGCTATGTACGATGCACATCGCTTTCTCACCTAGTGAGTTCTCGTCGTCGAGGAAGGCACTCCTGTTCCGTGCTCGCCCCGTCGCAGGTATGAGGTCGTCGTCATCGTCCTCGTCCCCGGGGTTCTTGGCGGGTGAACGTGCGCCCTCGCTGATACCCTCGTCCATGGGTCTGTCGTCATCGTCGTCGAAAAGGTCATCGTAGCTGGCTGGAGCCTGCTAGAGTAGAATAAACCTCACTCCCAAAGTCAGCATGTTATTGGGAAAGACAACCTGTTCTCAATGACTTACTAACCTGGTTCAATCACGGTTTAAAAATAACATAGAACCGTGGAATGGACCTCAAGATCTCTATTAAAATAGAGGTGAACGAAGCAAAGAAACATGGCAAATAATAATAGCATCAACGTTGACCCTAGCTCTGTAGACTAAGCAGATCGAGCAGAACATGAACTGGTCCAAGAAGACCATGTTTGGGGTCAATTCGGCAAACAAACAGACAGTGTTAAAGTGTACCGATCCCAATATTGGTTAGAAGTGAGTTAACAGTGGCACATTTGGGTGGGATAGAGAAGGCTCCATGTAAGACCAGAGACTCACCTTGGTCATAGTGGAGGAAGTCGTAGTGGAGGAAGAAGAGGATGAAGAGGAGAGCCCATCCAGCACGCCAAGACAGCCCTCTGTGTCGGTGTAGGCTATTTGACCGCCCGAGGGATGCCAAGCTAGTCCACACACGGTGTAGCCCTTCTCATGCGTCTGCCTACCAAATGGACAAAAAAAAAATCGATGTCAGTGGATTCAATTTTCAAATACTTGAACATCGGATTTAGTTCTACCTGGAGTGTCAGATGTGTGGTGTGGTGTGGGTGGGAGAGCGATTGGTACTAGGGATGTTAACGGTTAACCTTTAAATAGGAAAATATATTTGACCGATAATGCTTATCGGTCTATAAATCATTTGCATAATTCAATTGGCACTTGTGTATTTTTGTTAGTCGTCATGTATCTTATTTAATCAGACGCGCACAGCATACAGAGAACCTAGTTTGAGGAGTGGAATAGCCCATCACCGGTCAGACAGCACAAGAACACCTCTTCAAAAAGCTGGTACTGGATTGAAACGTGCTTTTACAAGGCCAGTCATTGCCCATTGTGCAACGATAGCTGCTTTATTACAGGAGAATGTTCAATAATTGGCTATAACCTTTTGACTGTAAGATGATAGAAACATGCAACAATAGCAAGTCTATTAAAGTGGACCAGAGTTTTAGCAACATGAAATCTTATTAAAATATGTTGTTATTTACCCCCTGGAAGAATCACAGTGAGCACTTAGATAGATGGTCATTTTCATGTTCCCATAAATTCATAGACTGAGAATAACATATAGCAAGGCATTTGTGAAAATTCTAGAGCAATATAAAAATCGGGAAAGTGGCCGTGCGTTTGGACAATTAATAGACATTGCAGTAAATAAAACATCTTGTCCAGGACCGGAGTCTATGCAGACCGGTGAACAGGAGAGAACATTAGATAAACCATTTCAAAACTTTCCGGGCTAGTTGGCCGTCAGAATTGCACTGATAAACGATGGGGAATAGTAGACCGCTCGTCTTCTGCAGATTGCCCGTTTGGACAACTTGACGGCCCACCCATTTGATCGATGCCAAATACATTTGATTGACAACTATGAGATATGCTAACTGTGGATAACAGTTGTTCAAGTTCAGCATAGCTAGCTAGCATATTGAGTCACATTTCTTGCTAGCAATAAAATTAAATGACAACTGCATCTCTAGCTGTAGCCACCGAAAAACGATAGGAGGGGAAAAGGTCACTCAACCACTCCTCCAACGTCAAGACTTCCGTGTTTTTTAGCTTGCTAAATAAATAGCTACATAAATAGATATGCTAGCCCATGTGTGTCAAACTCAAATCAGCGCACAGGCCATATAGAAAAAGCACAATGAATTTGTGAGCCAGACATAGCCTAGGAAAAAACATGACAGCCCAAACTGGCCATTGTTTAATTACAAAACATATGGCCCTTTATAATGCCCACAGGATACTGTATATATAATTAACATATTAAAACAAAAGCAGATAATATTTGCAGGTCTGTATAATATGCTTCTACCATAATCAAAAAGTAATTTTATAACTACAAATAGGTTGTTGTAACATTTAAACATATTTTGCATTGCATGGATCACCGGATCGGTTGAATGCAGCATTGCTGTATGGTGCACAAAAAAAAAAATCAGTGAAGGCTGCTGAGGGGAGAACGGCTCATAAGGACAGAATGGAGTTAATGGAATGGTATCAAACACATGAAAACCATGTTTTCGACACCATTCCATTCCAGCTTTATTATGAGCAATTCTCCCCTCAGCAGCCTCCACTGCTCAAAGTGTATTGTAGTTGAGCAGCCAGCCTAGGCTACTGCAAACGTTGCTGTAATAGGCCTACATGTTTCTTCTTTGCATGGTGTTTTGTCACAGTTTTTTTGGGGGGTTGTTCATTTGCACACTTTAAAAAACCAAAACCAGACTACAACATTTTAGTAGCATAGCTTGAACTGTGGCATTTGTCTGTACACTTTCCCTCTGCTGCACGCTGTAAACGGCACACACGAAAGCAGCGCAATTGAAGTTGAATTCAAAGATGGGAGCGCATCAGACTGTAATTTCATAAAGTAGATGACTCAACTGTTGACTCATTTATACCACATACTGGGGAGCCAGGCCCAGCCAATCAGAATGAGTTTTTCCCCACAAAAAAAGCTTTATTACGGACAGAAATTCTCCTCAGTTTCATCAGCTGTCCGGGTAGCTGGTCTCAGACGATCCCGCAGGTGAAGAAGCCAGATGTGGAGGTCCTGGGCTGGCGTGATTACATGTGGTCTGCGGTTGTGATGTACTGCCAAATTCTCTAAAATGACGTTGGAAGAGAAATTAACATTCAAATCTCTGGCAACAGCTCTGGTGGACATTCCTGCAGTCAGCATGTCAATTGCACACTCCCTCAAAACCTGAGACATCTGTGGCATTGTGTTGTGTGACAAAACTGCACATTTTAGAGTGGCCTTTTATTGTCCCCAGCACAAGGTGCACCTGTGTAAAGATCACGCTGTTTAATCGGCTTCTCGATATTAAGGGCCTTGGTCAGGAATGTGACCAAAAACCTGATGGTCACACTGACAGAGCTCCAGAGTTCCTCTGTGGAGAAGGGAAAACCTTCCATAAGGACAACCATCTCTGCAGAACTCCACCAATCAGGCATTTATGGTACAGTGGCATGGAAGCCACTCCTCAGTAAAAGGCACAACAGCCCACTTGGAGTTTGCCAAACGCGCCTAAAGACTCTCAGCCCACGAGAAACAGGATTCTCTGGTCTGATGAAACCAAGATGAAACTATTTGGCATGAATGGAAGAAACCTGCCACCATCCCTACAGTGAAGCATGGTGATGGAAGCATCATGCTGTGGGGATATTTTTCAGCAGCAGGGACTGGGAGACTAGTCAGAATCAAGGGAAAGACAAATGGAGCAAAGTAGAGAGAGATTATTGATGAAAAGCTGCTCCAGAGCGCTCAGGACCTCAGACTGGGGCAAAGGTTCACTTTCCAACAGGGCAACAACCCAAAGCACAGAGCCAAGACAACGCAGGAGTGGCTTCGGGAAAAGTCTCTAAATGTCCTTGAGTGTCCCAGCTAGAACTCGATCAAACATCTCTGGGGAGACCTGAAAATAGCTGTCCAGCAATTCTCCCCATCCAACCTGACAGAGCTTGAGAGGATCTGCAGAGAAGAATGTGAGAAACTCCCTAAATATAGGTGTGCCAAGCTTGCAGCGTCATACCCAAGAAGACTTGAAGCTGTAATTGCTGCCAAAGGTGCTTAAATTACTGAGTAAATTGTCTGAATATTTATGTAAATGTGATGTTTTTTTAGTTAATACCTTTGCAAAAATGTCTAAAAACCTGTTTTGCTTTGTCATTATGGGGTTTTGTGTGTAGATTGATGAGGGGGAAAAACTATTTTATCGACTTTAGAATAAGGCTGTAAAGTAGCAAAACGTGGGGGGGAAAAAAATCAAGGGGTCTGGACACTTTCCAAATGCACTGTAAACAAATGTGTACACTAAAATTGAACATTTCAGGGACATGGGACCAACACGTTACATGTTGCGTTTCTATTTTTGTTTAGTATAAGTAACTGTCAGTTCCGCTTTAAACTCTTAATGAAAAATGTCCTTTCCTTGTATGCATGCATAGATGTAATATTACGGTTTGGAAAAAGTTAACCGTTTGTTGAACGGTTAGTGGGCACCAAAATTAACCCAAATTTGCATTTCTAATTGGGACTATTCCATTGTGCCAGGCAAGATCAGTCAAACCCAATCAAGTATTTGAAAAATAAAAAACACTATTGAACTTATATTGAACCCAGCTCTGCACAGTTCCACTCAAATGCTTCAACCAAAGCAAGGACAACACAGTCAGTCCGTGTGAAATATTAAATTAAATTAATTGAGCGAATCGAATTTTGCTTTCTAGGAGTTTCAGTGTGATTCTGTCTCATACCTTTCCACACACAGCTTGCTCTCCACGTCCCAGACCGTCAGCAAACCTCCGATGCTCCCTGCAGCCAAGAACTTCCCACAGGGCGACCATGCCACAACATTTATTGCCTGGTGGAAGGAGCAAGGAATGGAGAAAGATGGAGAGAGGAGGTGGAGGTGAGAAAATGACTCATTAAAGATGGAAAACCACCCTTTTAAATGGGAGCAACAGACCATTTTCCATATCGTTACCAATGTATACCAAGTGAAGTGTGGGTGAGGTGGTTTATAGGGCGTGCAATGCTTTTCTAATGAAATAACACATCAGTTTCCAATAACTGCTGTGAAATAAAGTTACAGTTCAATTAGTGCTACAGATGAACAAACCTATAATATGTTTCATGCCAAACTTGCATTAAGTTAAAAATCAATGTTTCAGGTTATGGTGTTCCTGTAGGTTTGTGGAGTGTAGGGCTAACCCTAATTAGTCGACTGGCCGATTGTTTGGCGTTAGGCTGTTGTTTTAGTCGAGCAGTAACAGACATAAAAGTTTGGATGCACCTACTCATGCAAGAGTTTTTCTTAATTAAAAAAAAGACTATTTTCTACATTGTAGAACATTAGAGAAGACAAACCAACTTTGAAATAACACATATGGAATCATGTAGTAACCAAAAAAAAGTGTTAAACAAGTCAAAATATATTTTATAGTTGAGATTCTTCAAAGTAGCTACCCTTTGCTTTGCACACTTGGCATTCTCTCAACCAACAGGTGTGTCTTGTTAAAAGTTCATTTGTGGAACCTCCTTCGTAGGTTTGAGCCAATCAGTTGTGTTGTGACAAGGTGGGGGTTGGACTTGCTTGGGCCAAGAAACATGAGCAATGGACATTAGACCGGTGGAAATCTGTCTTTTGGTCTAATGAGTCCAGATTGAAGATTATTGGTTCCTACCGCCATGTCTTTGTGAGACACAGAGAAGGTGAACGGGTGATCTCCGAATGTGTGTTTCCCACTGAAGCATGGAGGTGTGATGGTGCTTTGCTGGTGACACTGTCAGTGATTCTACAGCGATATGCCATCCCATCTGGTTTGCGCTTAGTGGGAGAATCATTTGTTTTTCAACAGGTCAATGACGCAAAACACACCTCCAGGCTGTGTAAGGGCTATTTGATCAAGAAGGAGAGTGATGAGTGCTGCATCAGATGACCAGGCCTCCACAATCCCCCGACCTAAACCAAATTGAGATGGTTTGGAAAAGCAGCCAACAAGTGCTCAGCATATGTGGGTACTCCTTCAAGACTGTTGGTAAAGCATTCCAAGTGACTACCTCATGAAACTGGTTGAGAGAATGCCAAGACTGTGTAAAGCTGTCAGGCAAAGGGTGGCTACTTCGAAGAACCTCAAATATAATTTAATTTTTTAAACACTTTTTTGGTTAATAGTCAAAATAGTCAAATAATGAAAAACCCTTGAATGAGTAGGTGTGTCCAAACTTTTGACTGGTACTGTACACACACACACACACTATATATTTGCGCCCATCTCAGTGAACTAATCCATTGCGGAAGGCTAGACTAAAAGTAAATTCATGCTTGATTGGAAAATGTGGTAGTAGTCTCCATATGGAGGGTGTGAAGCAATCGCAGAGCCTCCAGAGGAATGCAGAGTCCAAATCGAGCAACACCATGCGCCTCCCAAATTTTGTAACAATGCAGAAGGCTCTGTATAGCTCCATATTGACGTGATTTGTTGAATGTAGGCGTGGGTTGTACATGCTGTGCCAATGCAGACGTCGGATTGACCAAGCGCCCAGACGCACAATGCACTTTCCTCTCCAGAATGCACGTTTCATAACAATTGTGTGAATTGTTTGCGTTTGATTGTTAGTGTATATCAATTCCCCATTACATACATCACCCGTAATACATTTACCAGTAATTCCTAGTCTGTTTGTTACTTTGTTTACTGTAATTTATTTGAATGTATTCAATATTATTATTCCAGTCTCCCCTCAATGTCAGACAGGACACATTGTTTGCAGAGTGCACAACCATTCCGTTTACGAGTTTTGTAAATTTAGTCATCCGTCATTTGTTTCGAGTGCTCCTGGCAATGTTGAGTAAGGACACATAGAAGTACATAGAAGTAGGCCTATAGGCTACCTGGCCTGCGCACAAATGTAGGCATATAAATGTTCCCATTTGGGGATCTGATAGTATTTCTGATTGGCTTTAACGCACCACCATTAATGACCCGTGGAGCAACTCAAAGTAATGTTTTCTTCCCCTCAAACAGAAGGCAAAAAAAGTCTGTTTTTACATCCATTGAGAATTACAATACTTCCTCAACGTATTTGATCAATCTTTCCAGCTCTCTGCCTTTTGATAACCAGTCTGCGTGAAAGGGAAAGATGTCATGCTCTGATCCAATTGAAACGTAATGAAATAGGCCTACCTGATTACTTCTTATCAGTGCTTGACTTGGACTGAAATAGGCTCTGGCCGGTACCCATTTTGGGTGCTGCTACTGTTTATATTTAGGTTCAGGAACTCCACAATACTTTTTAGCTAATATTCTTCTATAAGAACAGGAGCTCAAGCAGAACATTTGAGGTGCCGGAACTCAGCTCCGGTGAGCTCGTGCCCAAGTCAAGCACTGCTTCTCATCCCTTGCGCAAATAGACTACAACTGGGTCTGTCCCGAGCTCACTGGCTAAGGAAACAGAGCCTAGAATATTTTATACAATGTTGGTAGTTGCCTAGGGACAAGCTTTGGGCCAGACCCAAGTTAAATAGTTTATACAATGTTTCAAGTTCGTTGCAGACAGGCCATGTGTAGCCAATGTGATTTATAGGATATTTATTTTTATATTTTCTACCTGCATACTACAATGTTTTTATTTGTTGGCTTTATGTAGGCTATTTTTACATAGTTGGCAATGGAAATAGAAGTTGATTAACCACATGACAATGATTTTGAGATATGAAGACATGAAACTGTTTCACTAACATTTGCATATGAAAACCATAACTGGCATACAGATTGGTACGTAGAAATGGTAAGATAAATTGCCATTCCACATGAGAAAGTTTGCCGACTCCTCGTGTAGCCTATTACCGGCAACTTCAGGAGAGTAGTGGCAGAATCTGCAAAAGTCAGCAGGAGCAGGAGAATAGTTGGGTCAGGTTTTTTCAAATCGAATCAAGCACACACCGATTAAAACACCTGGTTTTCTGAGTAATCTTTCAAATTATTAGCACATGTAAAAACCCAAATCGTCATTCCAGCTGTGTATTTAGTCTGCACATGTGCTAGCACCAGCCGAGCGAAACTCCCTCTATAGCCCGAGTGAAGTGAGTTAGGAATAACTGAATGCATGAGTCTTAGAAGTAAGTTTTACATCAACTTTATATGACCAAACTCAAATATGCTTCCCAAAAATATCACGGTAGAACATTTATTTGATTGGTGATTTTCTGCATTTATCAGAGTTCCATCAGATAGCATGATTTCAGATGTGTCCATGTAATTAGGAATATAGGGGAAATAGTTATTCTTACAAAGCATGTAAAAATTGATCAAACTAATATATTCATCTATTATATCCACAATAACCGCATTGTGTGCATGTAACCGTACTCATTGACAGACTGCAAAAAACATATCATTTCACAAGCCCTGAATTCATTAGATCATTGCTGTCCATTTGAAATGAAGTTTATTTGACCTTTAAAATTGTACAACAAAGCTTATTTAGAAAAATATATATGTTTTCAAAATCTAGATATATTGTGAATCGCCTATAAATACAAGCTGCGTATGATTTTTTGCCCATATCGCCCAGGCTTACAATGGAGCCGTGCATGGTGTTGTTTAATAGGTAGAGGAGAAAACATTGTGAAACAGAGTAGGCCATCCATGAAGAACGCTTCATTTTGTTTTCCGTTTCAAACCCTTTTGTAACCTTACTGAACATGCCCCCCAGGTGTCCACTTTACCCATTGACCTCACCTGTGTGCCAAGGTCATCGGAGAGTGTGCCCACCTGGGCCCAGGAGTCTCTCTGGTACAGCTGCACCGTTGTCTCCACGGGAACGGCCAGGAGCTAGACACACACACACACACACACACTATGGAAACCACTGGACGCACTGACATAATGGAATAAGTGTCACTAAGTGGATCAGGATCGGTCTTGAAAAATATATCCCATCTCGATGAGACTAACCTGAATAAATAATAATGGTGCATAAAAGAGGTACTGAACAGGTGAAAACTATAGGTCACCTTAAAGCAGGGGTTACTATACATAAACTATACATAAATATCAGTACATTTTCATTGCCCTTATGCCTAAAACAAATGCAGTATAGACAAAAACAAATAACAATGAAATTAAATATCCATGTGTATTTTCCCCCATTAAAAACCCTGTCATACCTGTCTAGGTTGGAACTATTGCTGTTAAAATACAATAAATCATTTACATTCTGAACAGGAATAAACAGATTGATCACATCACACAGATAAATAACAGAACACACACACAGGCTTCTTGATAGGGCAATCCTAAGTAACAGTACAGATGAAAAATGATCAGGCCTACTGTACATCTTACTGTAGAAATTGTTGAAAGTCTATGTTGGAACTGTTGCTGTTAAAATATAATACATATTTTTTGTGATTGAGTGATTGATCACATCACACATATGTAGACCAGAAAACACACACACACAGTTCTAATGAGAGCATGTCTATTCTGGGCTCAGTTTTGGACAGTGCAACACTGAGGTCAAGCTCAGCCTTGTACAGAAACAGTTTTTTTTTTAAAATTTTTAAGTATGTCAGAGTTGAGAGCCCTGACTCACATAGGTATGTGGTGCCAAACTGGACCAGAATATCTACTGCTTTCTCAGTCAGGCAGGAGACCGCTTCCTGCTGTAGATGAGCAACCCAGAACTGTGTGAGTGTGTTCGCCTCAAAAAGCATCTTGCTTCAATCAGTTCATTCCAGTTAAGAATGAAAATTATGATTGTATTTTAAACAGCAACAGCTCCAACCTAGACTAGTTTTCAACCATTTCTACAGTGAGATGTACAGTAGGCCTGACCATTTTTCATCTTCATCTGTACTGTTACTAGGGTTGCACAGTAGCTAGCTTGCTTGGCAAATGTTAGCTATTAGCTGTGTAACATTACAAGGCAAGGGGATTGTTTAAAAGAGAAACTCACATCTACTATAATGAGAGTTAGTTAGTACTCCCTTATTTCTGCTTATCATCATCCGTTATAAAATGACAATTCCTTGCTAGCTGACTTTTCCACTGTCGGAGCACTGTTTCCTGAAGCATTCTGCCCTGTTTTGAAAGAACTCCCTGGGTTTACCATCATGCTGTGGATGTTTGTCATTTTATTGATTATTTATTAATTAGTTCGTTGAGACTCATTACTAAGCACTTCTCCACACAAAATACATTGTGGGCACACATTGTTATAAGTTTGTATGAAAGAGAAACTCATCGATGTATATGCGTTTCATGACAATTGAGCTCAGTCAGAACTTGTGACTAGCATGAGTCCAATTCATGACAGCGGTGAGTGATGGCGAGTGTGGGAATAACAAGTCAGTGCCTTGAACGACAGCGCTGCAGGGTAGCCTAGTGGTTAGTGTTGGACTAGTAACCGGAAGGTTGCAAGTTCAAACCCCCGTGCTGACAAGGTACAAATCTGTCGTTCTGCCCCTGAACAGGCAGTTAATCCACTATTCCTAGGCCGTCATTGAAAATAAGAATTTTTTCTTAACTGATTTGCCTAGTTAAATAAAGGTAAAATAAAATAGTGTGTGTCGCGGAGTGATCTTCAAGTAAACTGCAGAAAAAAGATCAGGTAAACCTTGAAGCACACGGGCATCTCATCCTCACGCATCTGCCAAACTGAGACCACTGCTAAGAAAAGAGCGCACTGAACAGAGAGAGCAGATGCACTTGAAACTGTGTGTATGCTAATTTAGAAAGATTGACATAATCAGATAAGAGGAAATTGCCTCGGATCAGATAGAAGGGTCAGGCCTAGGATGGTCGGGGTGTGATTCTGACATCTAGCTAAACAAGAGGACCATGGCCATTGCACATGGGAAAGGAGGGCAACTCATTGGTGTCATAAAATGTATAGCTGGGGAGGTGACGCCTACAAGGGAAGAGTATAAAATGTGTTGTGAACTTTCTAAATGTATGCACTCAGCTGACTGTATCCTTGGTGATACACACATGAAACTTCTCTTGAGCTTTGGGTCTCAATTCCTTATCGAAAGAGGTTGCAATAGCATATTTCTTTTTACAGTCTATAACCTAAAAGTAGAGGTAAGTGAGTTAGTACCTTAGCGGCCTTGGGCTGCCAGGCCAGTCGGCACAGGGACTTGGCATTGATGACATCATTGGACTTCTGCAGCAGCGGCCAGCTGGTCACCTGAGTCTGAATTAATCCAAAGCAGAGTTTCTCAGATCACTCTAACGCAGGGTTTCCCAAACTCCCCCGGGTGAAGGTTTTGGTTTTTCCTCTAGCATTACACAGCTGATTCAAATAACCAAAGCTTGATAAGTTGATTATTTGAATAATGTGTGTAGCGCTAGGGCAAAAAACAAAACGTACACCCAGAAGGAGCCCCAGGACCGAGTTTAAGAAACACTGCTCTAATGCAATAACACGGTCATGTTCATTAGGCAAGAAAACTGACTGAAACTGGAGAGGGACTACCTGGACTTGTCCAATAAGAAAGACACATTTTCATTTAACATTGCAAAACACTTTAGTGTTAAACGACCCAGATATCAATTTTTAAATATACTTTCAAATGGCAGTTGATAGAGCAAGAGCAGAAACAATATATTTTATAGTCGAGACTCTTCACAGTAGCCACCCTTTGCCTTGATGACAGCTTTGCCCACTCTTAGAATTCTCTCAACCAGTTTCATGAGGTAGTCACCTGGAATGCATTTCAATTATCAGGTTTGCCTTGTTCATTTGTGGAATTTCTTCATTCTTAATGTGTTTGAGCCAATAAGTTATGTTGTGACAAGGTATGGGTGGTATACATAAGATGGTCCTATTTGGTAAAAAAACAAGTCCATATTATGGCAAGAATAGCTCAAATAACCTAAGAGAAACGAAAGTCCATCACTACTTTAAGACTTTGAAAGTTTCTTCAAGTGCAGTTGCAAAAACCATCAAGCGCTATGATGAAATTGGCTCTCATGAGGACCACCACAGGAAAGGAAGACCCAGAGTTACTCTGTTGCAAAGGATAAGTTCTTTAGAATTACCAGCCTCAGAAATTGCAGCCCAAATAAATGCTTCACAGAGTTCAAGTAACAGACACATCTCAACATCAACTGTTCAGAGGAGACTGGGTGAATCAGGCCTTCATGGTCCAATTGCTGCAAAAAAAACACGACTAAAGGACACCAATAAGAAGATGAGACTTGCTTGGGCCAAGAAACACTAGCAATGGACATTAGATCAGTGGAAATCTGTCATTTGGTCTGATGAGTCCAAATTTGACATTTTTGGTTTTAACCGCTGTGTCTTTGTGAGATGCAGAGTAGATGAACAGATGGTCGCCGCATGTGAAGCATGGTGGAGGTGGTGTGATGGTGCTTTGCTGGTGACACTGTCCGTGATTTATTTAGAATTCAAGGCAGACTTAACCAGCATGGCTACCACAGCATTCTGCAGAGATACACCATCCCATCTGGTATGCACTTAGTAGGACTAACACTTGTTTTTCAACAAGACAATGACCCAACACACCTCCAGGCTGTGTAAGGGCTATTTGACAAAGAAGGAGAGTAATGGAGTGCTGCATAAGACGACCCGACCTCCCCAATTGGGTTTGGGATGAGTTGGACTGCAGAGTGAAGGAAAAGTAGCCAACAAGAGATCAGCATATGTGGGAACTCATTGAAGACGGTTGGAAAAGCATTCTAGGTGAAGCTGGTCGAGAGAATGCCAAGACTGTGCAAAGCTGTCATCAATGCAAAGGGTGGCTACTTTGAAGAATCTCAAATATAAAATATATTTTTATTTGTTTAACTATTTTAGTTACTACATGATTCCATGTGTTATTTCATAGTGTTGATGTCTTCACTATTATTCTACAATGTAGAAAATAGTACAAATAAATAAAACCCTTGAATGAGTAGGTGTGTCCAAACATTTGATTGGTACTGTATACATATATTTTTTTTTACACTGTTTGGAGGTAGGCATCCGGAAAAAACCCTTAGGCGGCCCGCCCAAGGATTTCAATGACAATGAGCTAAACAGAAGAGTAGAATATGAGGTGGGGTGATGGCTTGTTACCTGTTCCTCAATCTTCCACACAGCTACAGATCCATCACAACTAGCAGAGGCCTGAGATGAGAAAGGTTTGACAAATACTTTTTTCTTGTATGAATAAAGCATTCTAGTCTATTCCCAATGCACAATAACAGTATCTAGCAAATTAGTATCATGTCAAAACCTGTAAAATTAGTGGTGGTAAGGGTAACGTTGTAGATGATTCCTACCAGGAACTCATCTTTGGGGTCAAAGGTGACACTGAGGATGGGTGCAGTGTGTCCCCGCAGGGTCTTCTGCTGACTGCTGTCGTACATCTCCACTACCTTCACCATGAAGTCACTGAGGGAGGCACACACACATACACACAATCAGAACAAAGGTAATCAAGAAAATCATTGTTTGGGCTACGGGTATGTCCGATTTAATGATATCAGTTAGATCTGCAGAAGGAAATAGACGCAAGAAACTAATTTCCTCAAATCAGTGGTGGATGTCATACAGATGCCATATCTTCATTTGATCACCCTATTGCACAACAGGAAATGCAAACTTGTAATGTACTCTAGACTTAAAAACGCTTCTAAAGTATATCATTTTCACCTTAAAATTTCAGACTTGATTGATCATCCCCTACAAAAATGTCCATTAACGATATTCCACATAATTCAAATGTTCCTGCTGTAGCAAATTGGCTCAAATTAAGATCCTACATCTGTAACCCTCACCAGGTCTCAGATGCCTGTGTTGATCAAGTCAATATTCAAACGGATATTAGCCACGTGAAAATGGCCTAATCAATCCAGAGATATGGTCAGAGTCTTCATTTCTGTGATACACCTGTTTAGGGAATCAATGCGTACAGCAAACAGCTATTGACTTACAGTCTAGACTAATCAGAAAGGAATTGAATGCTGTTTCGCGAATCTAATCTAATCTATGATCTGGCACAATAACTATATTGGGATCATTAGTATAACCATCAAACCAGAAACACATTTTTATGACAAGGAAATAAATGTAGATATCTGCATTGCCGAACTGAGGAGGATAATGACATTCAGAATATAATTTGTTCAGCTTCTAGCAATTTGCTCTGAGCTCTGCACATCAGGGTGGTAACACAGAAATGACATTATATTCTAAGTCATTCTATTTCTATGGGTGTCCGTCTACAGTACCTGGATCCGGCAGCGACTCTGGAGCCGCTGCTGTTGTAGGTGATGTGGGTGGCGTTGGTGGTAAAGCGGGTGAGGATGCCATCTGGGTCACCCTCAGGGAACGTGTGGATTTGTACTGTGTTGTTGGAGGCTGCTGTGACCAGCTTCCCATTCTATATATTATTGGAAGAAAAGACAAAGTTAGATAAACATAAGAATTTCATTGTACACTCACTGTATGCCGTGAATATGACAAATAAACCTAGATTTGTAACAGGGAGCGGATATTTCGAGCCATAGCACTGTTTGAATATTATCATAATGTATGTACAACTTGACTAAGTATGTAACCTTAGAAACAAGGGTCATGAAATCAATAACTTGCTAACATCGGATAACATTCATATACCGGCCATCTCTGAAACTCACTTAGATAATTCCTTTGATTATAAAGCAATAGCAATAGAAGGATATAACATCTACAGAAAAAACAGGAATGTCTATGGGGAGGTGTTGCTGTATACGTTCAGAGCCATATTCCTGTAAAGCTTAAAGAGGATTGTAGCGGTATTATTAGAGGGGTGAATATACATTTAAAAAATTGGGGGCACCAGGCAGGTATTAACCCTGCCGAAATTGAAAAGAGTAGGCTAGGTGGAGTACCACTACCAGACACACACATCTGCAAAAGAGACTGCCTAGAGTGTAGCCGGTTTGCCAGAGGAGAGAAAAGATAAGACACACAATATAACACACACGTCACAGGACAGGGGTAACCCCACCAATAATACCTCATACAATAATAATGGCAGAGCAATTTAATGGCAACTTCATAGAAACAATTGACAAGAAAGAACTCAGGTCATCAACATTAGAGGATTTGCAATAATCTGTATTACCTCCCAGGAGAGGAGTGCAGGGGATATGAATGGGTGCGTGTAAAGCACTGGAGTGATAGAGGGGAAATATATGAGAGCGAGGATCCCATCAGCTTTCTATAGGCTAGGCCTACAACAGGAGTATAGCCTACCAGGCTGGCATGAAAATGATCCACGGGAAAAGCGTCCTCAATTCGCTATTTCAGTGCATAGATGACGTGTATTTTTTCCCCATACCACTGTTCTGAGACAGGTGCATGATAATGGTCCATTCTAAATCAAAACTAATTTCACCACATATTATTTAGTATATGTAAATTAAACATTAAATGAATAACAGTCTTATAGGTGACAGTATTAGCCTATCACTTGTGAATGATGCCCAGCTTGTGCAGTAAGGGAAGAAAAGAGCACATGCCTTTTTTTGCAACTTCAAATCATAGTCGCAGACCTCATGTAGCCTAGCCCATTTTGATAAGGTTTGTATCACAACTGGTGGCCAAATAACATCTTACAACTAAGCACATTAATCCGCTTTATAACCGGTGTAAAGCCTAACTGGCATACATAGGCTGCACGTGAGTTTCAAGTTTGGGCAAGATCATTTTCACTACAAAAATGCACCTTTGTAATAAACCATTACATGCATAACTGCATTTGTAGTCACTTTTGAGAAGTGTTTTCCAGCTATTTGATAGCATTTGGAAAATGTGCACTTATAGCCTACTGCTGAGCTTATAATGTGGAGAAATAACCTAATAACTCAGCAAAAAAAGAAAAACCCTTTTTCAGGACAATCTTTCTAAGATATTTGGATTATTACAAATTCTGATCTTCATTGTAAAGGGTTTAAACACGGTTTCCCATGCTTGTTCAATGAACCATAAACAATTAATGAACATGCACCTGTGGAACAGTCTTTAAGATGGTAGGCAATTAAGGTCACAGTTACAAAAACTTAGGACACTAAAGATGCCTTTCTACTGACTCTGGAAAAACACCAAAAGAAAGATGCCCAGGGTCCCTGCTCATCTGCGTGAACGTGCCTTAGGCATTCTGCAAGGAGGCATGAGGACTGCAGATGTGGGCAGGGCAATAAATTGCAATGTCCATACTGTGAGACGCCTAAGACAGCGCTACAGGGAGACAGGACGGACAGCTGATTGTTCTCGCAGTGGCAGACCACATGTAACAACACCTGCACAGGATCGGTACATCCAAACATCACACCTGCGGGACAGGTACAGAGGACGGCAACAACTGCCCGAGTTACACCAGGAATGCACAATCCCTTAATCAGTGCTCAAGCTGTCTGCAATAGGCTGAGAGAGGCTGGACTGAGGGCTTGTAGGCCTGTTGTAAGGCATGTCCTCACCAGACATCACTGGCAACAACGTTGCCTATGGGCACAAACCCACCGTCGCTGGACCAGACAGGACAGGCAAAAAGTGCTCTTCACTGACGAGACGCGGTTTTGTCTCACCAGGGGTGATGGTCGGATTCGCATTTATCGTCAAAGGAAAGAGCGTTACACCGAGGTCTGTACTCTGGAGCGGGATCGATTTGGAGGTGGAGGGTCCGCCATGGTCTGGGGCAGTGTGTCACAGCATCATCGGACTGAGCTTGTTGTCATTGCAGGGAATCTCAACGCTGTGCGATGCAGGGAAGACATCCTCCTCCCTCATGTGTTACCCTTCCTGCAAACCTATCCTGACACAACCCTCCATCATGACAATACCACCAGCCATACTGCTCGTTCTGTGCGTGATTTCCTGCAAGACAGGAATGTCAGTGTTCTGCCATGGCCAGCAAAGAGCCTGGATCTCAATCCCATTGAGCACGTCTGGGACCTGTTGGATCGGAGGGAGAGGGCTAGGGCCATTCCCCCCAGAAATATCCGGGAGCATGCAGGTGCCTCGGTGGAAGAGTGGGGTAACATCTCACAGCAAGAACTGGAAAATCTGGTGCAGTCCATGAGGAGGAGATGCACTGCAGTACTTAATGCAGCTAGTGGCCACACCAGATACTGACTGTTACTTTTGATTTTGACCCCCTCCTTTGTTCAGGGACACATTATTCCATTTGATAGTCACATGTCTGTGGAACTTGTTCAGTTTATGTCTCAGCTGTTGAATCTTATGTTCATACAAATATTTACACATGTTAAGTTTGCTGAAAATAAACGCAGTTGACAGTGAGAAGACGTTTCTTATTTTAGTGAGTTTAGTTTATCAACATTAAGCTAAACATTCTGATCTGTTGCATCATCAATAGAATTGGTCAACTTTTGTACTATGGCGGATAGTACATTGACATAGGATAGTGCTTTCACTGTTCATTAGGCCTACTCATCTTATTGGCTGACGAAAAGTAAGCAGTTCTGGCCAGTTCTGTCATCTTTAATATGCGCCTCGGAATTCAATTAGAGGGATGCACACAGTTGAGTCCCAATGTGTCTCTTCCTTCACTTGTAGCCTACTTCTTAACTGAAATGCCTGTGAGAAGGACCCGATCATGTGACGGACATCGGCTACATCTGAGAGTGAGTGAGATGTGCTTCGGAGCACGGCAATTATAATTATTATATTCAGCCCTAGGGCACAACGGCCACTTTGGCCGCAAAAGGCATGGATTTTTTTAGGGGGCATTACGGCCACACAAGGGGGATGCCGCATGGAAATTTGAGGCCTGGTGAGAATATTATCAAGTGCTTGTCAAATTGTGAATGAGAGCGTGATGAAGTGTGTGCAGCTTGAAGCTTTTTAAAAATCATTAGAGTCCCATCATGCAGCCTTAGAATGTATAAAAAATCTAAACATATAGCCCAACGTTTGTATCAAATTGCATAAATAACTCTAAATTAAGAATATAGGAGGACCAGTTTCTTTGTTAAACGGTCAAAACAGAATATTTATGAAGCTGTGTTCAATTGTATTCTTCATACTATACAATTTAAATTCCGCAGGGCCTCCCGAGTGGCGCAGCAACTCAAGCATCGCAGTGCTTGAGGCGTCACTACAGAACTGGGTTCGATCCCAGGCTGTCTCACAACCGGCCGTGACCGGGAGTCCCATAGGGCGGCGCACAATTGGCCCAGTGCCGTCCGGGTTTGGCCGGGGAAAGCAGAGTATGCTTTTCTGTTCCTCTGAAATGGACTACATTTACTTCATATCATGTTTCTTTAGACCTGTCTAAATTAAATTATGGATTTACTGCGATGGTGTAGGCTATATTAAATGGATTTATTCGACTTTTTAAAATGTAGATGTTCAAAGTTCTGCATCAGTGGCTTGTAGGCTATGCGTGGAAGGCAGGAGATGCTAAACGTGCTTATGTTAATGTTAATTAACGTCAATTACTGGCTGACAAAATGTCAGGACCGCCACAGCCCTAGCCATGATTGCATGGAACTCCCATCTCAAATGACTCAAGCAAACAGCAAAATGATCTTTAAAAAAACAGATTAAACATCTCATGGAACAGCAGGGACAGTGAGGGGACACACAAACACATATAGTTTTAATTATTTTTGTTGTATTGTTTGTATATTGTTACATTTTACATTTCTGTGACTGTCCTTGTCTAAATGGTGTATAAGTGTGTTCTTACTCGTCATGTTGTGTTTCTTGTGGACCCCAGGAAGATAATAAAAATAAGAAGTGTTATAGAATTGACATCAACCACCTGCAATATGGTTGTAGACTCCTATGGGGTCTAAGAGTCTACAGCCATGTCTCAGGAGTACCTCATTGGCAACCACATTGAGTAGGCTTATTGCATATTTGCTGTGAAACACATTGGTAACTTTGGCAATGGCAGACTGGTATGAGACTCACCTTCAAGGCTAAAGAATAGGCCTTCTCCCCCACGTTGATGGACTTGGGATCGTCGTCATCCAGACTCTCCCATATTCTCACATCCCCATCACTTCCACAAGTGACTATATACCTGAGAGAATGTCAGGCAAGAATAATTTCAGCGACTGCCTCTATACTTATATTACTACCTGGACAATATTTATTAGCGCTGAGAGATTAGCGCTTTTTGAGGTCAGTTCGATTATAAAAAAATGATGGGTTTGATTTTTTTTTTTTTAAACATTAAATGCATGGTGGGTTGAACGCTCTAACACAGCATAAAACAATAAATAAAAGTCCCATGATGGTAGTGACTGCCATTAGTGCTCATCACTTATTAATCATAATCAATTCACATTACTTTAAACAAATATTTCAGTTGTGTATATTACATTTGTTTTATGCCTATTTGATGACCAGGGCCTAACATTTACGTTTTGGTCAACCAGCCACTGTGGCAGGTACAAGTAGATGGAAAAATCTACCAGCCAAAAGCTTTTTTTGCCTGATGACCATGCTTAATGTTTTTAAAACAAAACATGTATAAGTAATAAGTAATGTGATATATTGCTTAATGTCATGTTTTTTGACAAGTCTTTTAACCAAAATATCAGATGAGACATGTTCAGCTGCCACTTTATGGACGGGAGGTAACGCTGGTAGTGAATATGTTCCAGCTGTCATGGCTGCTTCAGTTATACTTACTTTCCAGTGTCATCGAAGCAAACATCAGTGTGTCCCTCCGAGTGGCCGTAGCGCATTGGCTTTCTTTCACAGGGCATTGCTCTACTGAAATGATAGCATTATCAGAGAATGAGAGGTGATGCAAATGTGGAAGTGGCATGTTCCCATTTATGTTGTACATACACATGAACTAGCTAACATACTGAATTCTTCTTCTCGAGTACCACTTAACTAAACAGTATTGATGTGCTGTTTATTTTATTGTTGTCTACTTATTTTATTGTTGTCTACTGTCCACTGT
Source organism: Oncorhynchus clarkii lewisi (assembly GCF_045791955.1). Lineage (NCBI taxonomy): Eukaryota > Metazoa > Chordata > Actinopteri > Salmoniformes > Salmonidae > Oncorhynchus > Oncorhynchus clarkii. Next base: position 23,225,143 of record NC_092165.1, on the reverse strand, counting down.
CGTTTCGCTAAGGTTATTGGCTGCCTTGGTACCCGTTTGATTAACTACTATTAGCTACTTACTATACTATACGCAAGTGCAATCAAATTTCCCCTAGGGGATCAATAACACAGCTACAGTATCATTCATCTTATTTAATAACGAACATTGCATTTCACTATCTATGACTTAGTCAAGTTATCTAGTTAGTTAACTACTTTTGCAGCCAGTCTATTCGTTGTGCAATTCACTTTCTTTGAAAATGTATTCCTGTGCGTTATATGTGCGAAGACCTTTGAACCACATAACTAGCTAGCGTCAGCTAACCGGGGCAGAATAACAGTTCAAAATAGCTAACTGGCTAAAAACCACATGACAAAATCACGTAATCATTCCAAACGTTTGAAATCGTCTCTTTGAATATATCATGTTGCAGGAGATGAGTGAAACAGGGATCATAAAACCAAACTTACTGTAGAATCCTCTTTCTGTGATGGCAGAAACTCCCGCGCTGTTGAAAACGAGGAACCCAAAAGAGCTTCAGGATTCCCGCCCGCGACGTCAAGCTTCACCACTCCCTCGACTCCTCCTTTGCTCCTCCCATGTGCCCAAAAAAGACGAGCGCCACCAAAAAAACTTTGTCATGTAGGCAGGCGGCAGCTAGCTATGCAGTTTGTATCTTTTCAAACATAAATTATAAATGAATTCCAATCAAGTCATCCATAATTTCCTTCTTGTCAAAACTAATTCAACCTCTCAATCTAACTCCCAGTATAGTCTAAGCTCCTTGCATTCGTTTTCAAAGAGTTGTATGTTTATTCACATCATTGTTAAGAGTTAAAATGATACAAAAAAAGTATTGTATACACAAAAGACTGGGCAACGAAATTAAATTTGCATCAAACAACAATATGTAAGTACCACAGGACCACAGCACCTTAATTGGGGAAGACTCGTGGTAATGGCTGGAGCAGAATGAGTGGAACTTATCAAATACATCAACCCCATGGTTTGATGCCATTCAATTGGCGCAGTTCCAGACATTATTATGAGCTATCCTCCCCTCAGCAGCCTCCACTGTCATCTCTTTACAAACCAATGTGGCCCAGACAATCTGATCTTGGTATACTTTCTATTGGCTGAGAGGTGTCTCGCTGGAGTAATTTCATAAGCACAACAGGAAATAGGCTGCTGCAGACAGCTGTGTCTAAATATTACTGCAATGAAATCCAATAGTCTCCAATAAAGCCTGTGTGTGCCTGTGTGCTTGTGAGTTATGTGTGTGGGTGTCTGTGTGTGAGTAACCTGTGCAATGTGTGTGCTTGCTTGTGTGTGTGCCCATGTTGACTGATTACTACAAATGAGCCAAAACCAAAGACATACAATCCCATCACAGAATCGTCTGTGATTTAATGAATTCTGTATATAATAAGATACCTTAATACAGTGTTACAATGTTAAACTCTGGATGGGGTCTGACTGCAATGATAACTGGATAATCTGAGACACATTCATATTTAATTTCTGTGGTATGGGAAGATCAATAAAAGTATGGCTCCTGCCTCTGTCCATTGAGAAACCGTATTTATTTTCCCCATCATCTAGACACATGGTCTGCATCACGATTCTCCACACTTCACCCAAAGTGTGCACTTGCACACTTCCCGTCACAGGTTTAAAAGCAATGGATTGGTGTTATCATTGCCGGGGGGGAGCTTTTGCCATTGTTAAATCCATGATGGGAATTGTGCTTATGGATAAGGGAGGAGAATAGGGACGCTGCCCATGACTGAATTTCAATGTGTCTTTCCATGATTTCTCGCATCCTATCTACTCACCTATTTTTCAACCATATTGGGTCCCTCCCCTCGCACTTTCTTCTCCAATGCGTTTTGAGAAGGTGGTGAGGATCCCAATCTTATCGCCAAATGGCAATAATTAAGAGTGTGTAAAATAAATTACTTGTAAATTAACAAACGACTTCAAAATCTGAATTAGTCTTGCATAGAGAGGAAGAAAGTGCCTTCTATTTCTTATCTCTCCCACTCTTTGGAAAGCAATAACATTCAAAGGTGCTCTTTGCAGAGAGCACTTTGAATTGTTTTCCCACATTTGAAAGGCAAATATTACCATACTATTAAGTTATTTTACTGAGCAGTGGTAAGGACATGGTTAAGTGTAATGTGAGAAGTGCTTTTCTAGTAGAGCAAGGATATGTCGAAAATAAGATATTATATATTTCCTGACCATCTGTTCTACATAGAAAATAATGTCACAGAAAAGAGGTTTGACAATGGAGTATTTATTGGTTGAATTTGGAAGTAGAATACAGTATACATGTAGGGAAATTGGAATGAATGTTATTAAAGGTTGTTTGGGTGGTTGAAAATTTTAGCATTTTGAGGAAACAATATTAAAAAGACCATAATTCAATATATCAGAATAATGAGGTATCTGGCCTCTCTAAAAAGGGGCTAACATGAAACAGTATCCATTTTTACAGTGCCATCAGAAAGTATTCACACCCCTTGACTTTTTTCACATTTTGTTGTGTTACAGCCTGAATTTGAAATGGGTTATCTTGAGATGTTGTGCCACTGATCTACACACAATACCCCATAATGTCGAAGTGGAATTATGTTTTTTTTTATTTATGAAAAGCTCAAATGTCTTGAGTCAATAAGTATTCAACCCTTTTATAATGGCAAGGTTAAATAAGTTTGGGAGTAAAATAATAAGCAATAAGTTGCATAAGTTGCATAATAAGTTGCATTGATTCTTTGTGCAATAATAGTGTTTAACATTATTTTTTAATGACTACCTAATTATTATAATATATTTTTTTAAACCTTTGTTTAACTAGGCAAGTCAGTTAAGGACAAATTCTTATTTACAATGACGGCCTACCAAAAGGCAAAAGACCTCCTGCGGGGAAGGGGGCTGGGATAAAAAAATAAAATAACATATAAATATAGGACAAAACACACATCATGACAAGAGAGACAACACAACACTACATAAAGAGAGACCTAAGACAACAACATAGCAAGGCAGCAACACATGACAACACAGCATGGTAACAACACAACATGATAGCAGCACAAAACATGGTACAAACATTATTGGACATTATCTCTGTACCCTACACATGAAATTATCTGTACACAGTCCCTTAGTCGAGTAGCACATTTCACACACGGATTCAATCACAAAGACCAGGGAGGTTTTCCAATGCCTCGCAAAGAAGGGCACCTATTGGTAAATGGATCTGCCACTTGTTTTAAATTTTCGCCTAAAATTACATACCCAAATCTAACTGCCTGTAGCTCAGGACCTGAAGCAAGGATATGCATACTCTTGATACCATTTGAAAGAAAACACTTTGAAGTTTGTGTAAATGTGAAATTAATGTAGGAGAATATAACACATTAGATATGGTAAAAGATAATACAAAGAAAAAAACATGCTTTTTTGTAGCATCATCTTTGAAATGCAAGAGAAAGGCCATAATGTAGTATTCCAGCCCGAGGACAATTTAGATGTTGGCCCATAGATAGCAGGAGTGTATGGGCAAAGTTTTAGACTGATCCAATGAACCATTGCATATCTGTTCAAAATATTGTATCAAGACTGCCCAAATGTGCCTTAATGGTTTATTCATACATTTTCAGTTCATAATTGTGCACTCTCCTCAAACAAGAGCATGATATTATTTCACTGTAATAGCTAATGTAAATTGTACAGTGCAGTTAGATTAACAAGAATTTAAGCTTTCTGCCCATTTCAGATATGTCTATGTCCTAGGAATTTTTCATGTTACGTAAAGCCTCATGGTAATCACATTAGTCTACGTTAGCTTAACCGTCCCATTGAGGGGACACCCATCCTGTTTAAAAAGCAGACATTGAATATCCCTTTGAGCATCAGGAAGTTATTTATTACACATTGGATGGGGTATCAATACACCATCCAAAGATACAGGCGTCCTTTCTAACTCAGTTGCTGGAGAGAAAGTAAACCCCTCAGGGATTTCACCATGAGGCCAATGGTGACTTTAAAACAGTTACAGAGTTGAATGGCTGTGGCAGGAGATAACTGAGGATGGATCAGCAACATTGAAGTTACTCCACAATACTAACATAAATGACAGCGTGAAAAGAAGGAAGCCTGTACAGAATAAAAATATTCCAAAACATGTATCCTGTTTGCAATAAGGCACTAAAGTAAAACAGCAAAACATTCGGCAAAGAAACACACCTTTTGTCCTGAATACAAAACATTCCGTTTGGAGCAAATCTAACACAAAACATCACTGCATACCACTCTTCATATTTCAAGAATGGTGGTGGCTGCATCATGTTAAGGGTATGCTTGTCATCGGCAAGGACTAGGGGAGTTTTTTAGGATAAAAATACATTTAAAGGCCTCCCGAGTGGTGCAGTGGTCTAGGGCACTGCATCACAGTGCTAGCTGTGCCACTAGAGATTCTGGGTTCGAGTCCAGGCTCTGTCGCAGCCAGCCGCAACCGGGAGACCCATGGGGCGGCGCACAATTGGCCCAGCGTCGTTCAGGTTAGCGAAGGGTTTGGCCTGCAGGGATGTCATTGTCCCATCGTTCTCTAGCGACTCCTGTGGTGGCCCAGGACACGGTCCTGTGGTACACGTAGACACGGTCGCCAGGTGTACGGAGTTTCCTCCAACCCAGTGGTGCGGTTGGCTTCTGGGTTAAAGTGGGCATTGTGTCAAGAAGCATTGTGGCTTGGTTGGGTTGTGTGTCAGAGGACGCACGGCTCTCGGCTTTCGCCTCTCCCGAGTCCGTGCAGGAGTTGAAGCGATGAGACAAGACTGTCACTACCAATTGGATACCATGAAATTGGGGAGAATTTAAAATGTATTCATGTTTTGTTTAGTGTTGTGTTGTAGTAGTGGCTAGAGGAAATCCTGGTTCAGTCTGCTTTCCAACAGACACTGGGAGACAAATTCAACTTTCAGCAGGACAATAACCTAAAACACAAGGCTATACACTGGAGTTGCTTCTGAGTGGCCTAATTACAGTTTTGACCTAAATTGGCTTGGAAATCTATGGCAAGATTTGAAAATGTCTGTCTAGCAATGATCAACAACCTACTTGACAGAGCTTGACGAATGTTTTAAAAGTTAATTGGCAAATATTGTACAATCAAGGTGTTCAAAGCTCTTAGAGATTTACCCAGAAAGACTCACAGCTGTAATCGCTGCCAAAGGTGATTCTAACATATATTGACTCAGAGGGTGAATACTTATCTAATCAAGATATAGTGTTTTATTTCCCATTAATAAAAATATATATACACTACCGTTCAAAAGTTTGGGGTCACTTAGAAATGTCCTTGTTTTCCATGAAAACATACATGAAATGAGTTGCAAAATGAATAGGACATATAGTCAAGATGTTGACAAGGTTATAAATAATGATTTTTAATTGAAATAATAATTGTGTCCTTCAAACTTAGCTTTCGTCAAAGAATCCTCCATTTGCAGCAATTACAGCCTTGCAGACCTTTGGCATTCTAGTTGTCAATTTGTTGAGGTAATCTGAAGAGATTTCACCCCATGCTTCCTGAAGCAACTCCCACAAATTGGATTGGCTTGATGTGCACTTCTTACGTACCGGTACCATACGGTCAAGCTGCTCCCACAACAGCTCAATAGGGTTGAGATCCGGTGACTGTGCTGGCCACTCCATTATAGACAGAATACCAGCTGACTGCTTCTTCCCTAAATAGTTATTGCATAGTTTGGAGCTGTGCTTTGGGTCATTGTCCTGTTGTAGGAGGAAATTGTCTCCAATTAAGCGCTGTCCACAGGGTATGGCATGGCGTTGCAAAATGGAGTGATAGCTTTCATTTTTCAAGTCCAAATATCCCACTTTACCACCACCAAAGCACCCCCAGACCATCACATTGCCTCCACCATGCTTGACAGATGGCGTCAAGCACTCCTCCAGCATCTTTTCATTTTTTCTGCTCCTCACAAATGTTCTTCTTTGTGATCCGAACAACTCAAACTTAGATTTGTCTCTCCATAACACTTTTTTTCCAATCTTCCTCTGTCCAGTGTCTGTAATCTTTTGCCAATCTTAATCTTTTATTTTTATTGGCCAGTCTGAGATATGGCTTTTTCTTTGCAACTTTTCTTTCTGCTTAGAACTCTGCCGCCTCTTCAATGTTAACGTTGAGACTGGTGTTTTGCTGGTACTATATTTAATGAAGCTGCCAGTTGAAGAATATCCTTAATTTCTCAGAACAAGAATAGACTGACGAGTTTGAGAAGAACGTTTGAGCCTGTAATCGAACCCACAAATGCTGATGCTCCAGATACTCAACTAGTCTGAAGAAGGCCAGTTTTTATTGCTTCTTTAATCAGACAACAGTTTTCAGCTGTGCTAACATAATTGCAAAGGGTTTTCTAATGATCAATTAGCCTTTTAAAATGATAAACTTGGATTAGCTAACACAATTGGAACACAGGAGAGATGGTTGCTGATGATGGGCCTCTGTACGCCTATGTAGATATTCCATTAAAAATCAGCTGTTTCCAGCTACAATAGTCATTTACAACATTAACAGTGTCTACACTGTATTTCTGATCAATTTGATGTTATTTTAATGGACAAAAAATTAGCTTTTCTTTCAAAGACAAGGACATTTCTAAGTGAGCCCAAACTTTTGAACGGTAATATATATAATTTCTCTTCCATTTGACATTACAGATTATTTCACGTAGATCGTTGACAAACAAATTAAAATTAAATCCATTTTAATCCCACTTTGTAACACAACAAAATGCAGAAAAAGTCAAGGGGTATGAATACTTTCTGAAGGCACTGTATGTACTTTTCTGGGACTGAAAAAAACAATGAAATGTTGTGGCAACCAAGACAAACTCACTTGTACTGCATCTGTAAACATACCATGGGTGTGAATAGTGCATTTATATTGCCATCTTGTGGCCTCAGATAAGACTGCAGCCCTCTGCATCCTCTAGTTACAAGACTGAAAATCCAATAAAGTTCTGTATAAAAAAAACAAGGACTATGTGTTGGACGGCCATGTAACCACTTTTAAACTGTCCTCACATATTGCATTAAATGTGTAAATGTACATACTAAAAGTGTTTCTGAGTGTTATCGCTCATTTAGTTACTGTAAGAAGGCAGTAGGGGAGGCAATGATTATTGTATTGGGATGTTACATTTGTCCAGATGAGATTTTTTTAAACCAGATGCGCACTTCCTCATAGCTTCTGTAATAATGTAATCATTCACTCTGACATTCATTCAAATCATCTCACTCTCCCTCCCCCACCCATTCAAGTCTCTTGTGTGTCCGATTAAATTTTCCCACAAGGAAATAAAAAAGTCTACAAAAGTCTTCTTGCGACTGCAGGAAGGATCTTCACAGGTCTCTGAAAACGGATAAATCATTGTCAATATGGAAGAGTAGTAACCCATGGGACAATAATGATAGTAGGTAATTATAATTGTTCTACACTGTTCTACATTGCACTTGTAGTGGTACTGTCTAAGATAGTACCTGAGCTGATAGGGAAGTGGAAGGATCTCAATACCCTGGTACGTAGTGCAGCTACAGATCACGGTGTGGCACAGGTGTTGCAGGGTGAAGGGGAAAGTCCGGGGCAGGGGGAGAGCAAGGAGGGGCTCGAAGAAAAGGCATGTGGCCGGGTCGCTGTAGTGCCGGAGCAGGCCCGTGACACTCGGGTCCCAGGAAATGCACGGGTCGCGTCCGTCAAAGCTGAAGCGCTTGCCGTTCTGCTCTATGCGTGCATGGAGGGAACGGCTGTAGCGGCGGAAGCTGACTGAGAAGAGGAATTCGTCCTGGGCCGAGTCGCGCAGGAGGAAGGTGCCCTCTGGCTGGCCCTCCAGAAGCTCCTCGGCTTCGAAGCGGTCACGCACGCCCCAGTAACACGGGCTGTTGTTGATCTGGAGGAGGTCCGGGACAAGGATGTAGTCGGTATGGCTGTCACCATGGGCTGATCCTCCTTGTGGACAGGACGGGTCCCAGTCCTCAAGGCTCAGGGGCCTACTTGAGCAAATGCCCTCCCAGGAAAGAGGCGGAGGCGGAGACGAGGACGTGGAAGGGAATTGTTCTTTGCTGGCAGCCTGGGAAGCCTGAGCAGCTTGGGCAGTCTCTAGGCCCACGATGGTGCTAGGGTGGCTGGCGTGCTTCTTGATGAGGTGCCAGCAGTGAGCCAGCTCCGACTTGGGTGAGAAGGGACACTTGTCCTGCATGAGCTCCGAGATGTGGATCTTGCGCTTGGACCAGAGGAGCACAGAGAAAGCCCCCCTGGAGGACCCTGTTGGGTGGCCGTGGTGGTGATGGTGGCCATTGCGGAGAGGGAAACACTGACCCACCGCATCCTGGAACTTCTGCCGGAGGGAGCGTCGAGAAAGGGCTTTTCGACACGTGTCGTCCGTGTCGATTTCCCCCAAGACGGTGCAGCTACACTTCCTCTCTCGCCATCGCCACGGACACAAGGTGGAACGTTCATCCATCGGTCCCTCCCCCTCCGGACCCCAAAGGCCGGGGTTTTTCCGGGAACTCCTGGAACGTTTCTTGCTGCTCCACACGTAGCTGTCTGCACTCCAGCTGCGGATGCCACATTTGGGACGGCTGTCTGAACTCCAGGATTTCTTCTCAGACATGGTCCTCCCTCCTCTTTATACAGCTCTGTGCTACATCAATGGACAGAGATAAACAAGTAAATATTTGGATTAAGTAACTATCACAGATAAATCAATGGGATTGTTATCAACAAAAGATTTGAAATAAAATGTCAAATAGTACGAGTAGATGGCATATCATGTTAGTTTAGATAGGCAAAGCTCAGATTCCACACAGGTAGGCTAATACTAATAGGCTAATACTAGGCTCCCACTGGGCACAGATGCAATTTAATCGTCTAGTTTTGATTTAATTTTGGTTGAGTTGTCAACAAACGTGAATCCAACACGAAATCAACTAAATATATTACCTTTTCATTGGATTTTGTTTAAAAGTTGGGTTAAAAGAAGACTAAATTCCCTTACGTTGATGACTTTTTGCAATCATCCAATCATTTTCCCATGTTGATTCAACATCATCACATATAACGTTTTGTTTAAATGACATGGAAACAAAGTTGATTCAACCAGTTTTTGCTCAGTGGGCTAATACTGTTATGCTGTATTTCCATTGAGAACTTAGCCCAGTGTTTTACCCAAAAAGGTCAGACTTTTCTGTTTCCATCTACACAGGTCCAGAACCTGTGTCTCACTGGGTGATGGCCCCGGATGACCTGCTCTAACTTGGGACCAGGCCACTGGTACTTTTCAGCTTTCATTACATAGCAATGGCTAACTGTGAACATGAGTTAACAACTTCCATTGTTAGCATCTTCTCACAAAGAACTGTCCTAATGATGCAGAGATTGTTAAAACCTTGGATCAAACCCTTTTTTTTTTAAATTTCGCCTAAAATGACATACCCAAATCACTGCCTGTAGCTCAGGACCTGAAGCACGGAAATGCATATTCAAGAAGATACCATTTGAAAGGAAACACTTTGAAGTTTGTGGAAATGTGAAATTAATTTAGGAGAATATAACACAATAGATCTGGTGAAAGATAATACAAAGAAAAAAACATGCTTTAAAATTATTATTATTTTAAATCATAATCTTTGAAATACAAGAGCAAGGCCATTATATCACTTCGGAGTCTAAGCGCAATTTAGATTTTGGCCACTAGATGACAGCAGTCTATGTGCAACGTTTTAGACTGATCCAATGAACCATTGCATTTTGAACCACTGTTCAAAATGTTGCTACATTTTCAAGTACATAACTATAGAGAACATACACAATATATATGGTAATAAAACATTTAAGTTTACACACTCCCAGGGATGTCATAAATGATGGAAAATGTGCTTCCCTACAGAAACGACACTAACCTTTACACATCTAGATGGGGGGAGTGGGGGGGACAGCAGGGGTTAAAACTGTAGAACCCAGTTACAACATTTGAATATACAAATTTATTTTTATCAAACAAAACTATGCTACATTTTATCTCTGGGCCCCCCAGGATTCAGAAATCAGAGCAAGATTACTGAATGTAAGTACAATAATTACCTTCAGAGGTGAATGTATCAAACCAGTTGACATAATAACTGGGGTGGCTGGTAGCCTAGTGGTTAGTGTTGGGCTAGTAACAAAAACGTTGCTAGATCGAATCCCCAAGCCAACAAGGTAAAAAATCTGTCATTCTGCCCCTGAACAAGGCAGTTCATAGGCTGTCATTGTAAATAAGAATTTGTTCTTAACTGACTTGCCTAGTTAAATAAAAATGTTCATTTTTTGTTGTTGTGCACTCTCCTCAAACAATAGCATGGTATTTTTTCACTGTAATACTGTAAATTGGAAAGTGCAGTTAGATTAACAAGAATTTAAGCTTCCTGCCCATATTCCCTATGTCCAGGGAAACATTCTTGTTACTAACAACATCATGCTAATCACATTTGCGCACATTAGCTCAACCATCCCGTAGAGGTTAAATCTGCTCTTCACAAGTCCTCAGTGTCAGCCCTAGCTATATGGAAATACAGTCCCCAAAAAACAACACTATAAAGCGTTCATTAACATAATCACTGGTGAGTCATGACAAACTGGTGCTGTAGCCTAATGGAGAAACCCGTTAGTGAACTGTGTTATTTAAAAAATATATATATTTTATCCCCAATTGTGGACTTCCTTTACCTCTGACATGGAGAGTTTCAGTAAAAAAGCCTATATCACTGGTTTATGACAAACAGAAATCAATGAATTATCTTTATAAACTACTTATACACATTATTACATTATTTATTAACCCCTTAATTATATAAAGCCTGTTGTACAGGTCCTATTTATAATGTACAAATGTGTTTAATGTTAGAAATATATGCGCAAATTGTATAATGATTTACCAACAGCCATCTTTAATCCTGGTTTTAAAAAACAGTTTATAAGAAGAGCAGAACCTCAAATAAACCTACTATTGGTATTGTTATAGACTGCTTGCCTTCTCACTAAAACATGTATTAGGCATGTATTAGGACTGGACAAAGGCAGTGTAATTTCAGAGGCAAGAATTGTCTTGACGTTTGAGAGTGCCCCACAGAATGATATCCAACCAATTATATAAAAGTACACTTACTATACAGTTCTACAATGGTTAAATATGCATCCGTACATACCAAAGTATTTTTTTCTGAAAAGAGATATAGACACAAAACAGTAGCCTAATTAAAACCTAATTTAATATATTTTTAAAGAACATTCAATAGCGAGTAGCCTACACCTTTCCCCCCCCTATCTTCTAAATTGTTTAACTGTTGATTACGTTTGTCTAGAGACTGTCTTACCTTTCAAAGTCGTTTTTAGAAAGTCAACATAAATGTTTCCAAATTATATTATAATCTCAACATTTGGAGATGAGGAACGAGCATTCGGTCCTCTGTCCAGACCTCATCTCCAGTGTGTAAACTAGTTCCTCGCTCTTTATAGACAAATCCTCTTGGGATTTGATCGTTTCCTCATTTGTTGGGGATGGATGTGTGAGTGAGAATGCTGCATCCTTTCCTCAGTAGCCTCGCAGGCATGTAATGGCTACAGCGCAAAGCGTAAGGTCTCACAACCAAAAGACTAGGCCTAATTGTTTTATTAAAACCATCATGATAGACCTACAGTATATTTCATACCGGACACCTCTGATTATATATTTTTGGGATATAATTTTGCCTAGAATTGTATTAATCTAGCCTATTTATTTCAGCAAACAGAGTCTGTGTGCAGAGTGGTGACCCGTCATTCAGGGCAGGTAGGTCAGAGCAAAAAAATAAATATATATCTATATATATATATATAAATAAATAAAAATTGGGGGGCTTGCATGTTATTTTGGCATTAATACATGTCAGTTTTCAAACAATGTAAAACATTTTTTATATATAATTGAGTTAATAAAACCGCAAACAACCATGGTCTCTTTTTTGTTTTCTTGAGTAATGCAGCTCCAAAATGCAGGTGTTTCAGCCAGTGCTTTCTGTGGTGGTAGGGCGGGCCAGCAGAAAATAGGAGCATTTCTCCGTGATTGGCTCAGTATTCTGTCACTCATGGGGACATTGCGCAAGCGCCTAGCTTCTGTCCTTAAGTAAGGCTAAACACCCCAAAAGGCTCAAGGATATTGGCCACAGAAATTAAGTCAAATCACGTTATATGTACAGTAGCTTTGATTGGACTGAACATGTCAATGTCTTACTTTCACAATCTTAGCTAGCAATCATCATCGTGAATCAAATCTACTGGCAAATCCTTTTTCATCTTTGTCATATGAAGAGAAATAATAAAGAGAAAATATAAATAAAACGTACCGGTGCTCATCGGTCATTGGACATAAACATTACACAACAAGTTGGAAATCTCAAATTCAACAATGAGTTGTTTGGAAGGAATCGGTGACAGTGGCTAACCGCAAGCATTGCAACTGGGAAGTCAGACTAGGAAAATATGTTTTGAATGGTCATCCAACTCGGAATTGTAAATCTTTTTCTTTGATGACAAAATTTGCCAAGAAGGACCGCCGCACACAACAAGGTCCAAAAGTTTAAAAAAATCTTATATGCAGCTAAATAAATGATGTAATATACCAGGGAGATATGGTCAGCCATATCAGCTATGTTTTTTTTTTTAAAAGGCAGTAAACGAGGCTGAATGAACTGTTTCGCTGGCAAACAAGGCTCCGTTGATAGCCAGGTGTAGTGGTGGTAAGGATTCACTCCATTGTGCTGGAATGAAAGCTCTGCTGTTGGGACAGCTTTGTGTAGGCTCTAAATGTTTGTGGGCACTGCTTGTCGCCGTTATAGTGCAATTCATGTTTTGTTTAGGGCCTCCCGAGTGGCGCAGTGGTCTAAGGCACTGCATCACAGTCATACCTGTGCCACTAGAGATTCTGGGTTCGCAACCGCAAGACCCATGGGGCGGCGCACAAGTGGCCCAGTGTCGTTCGGGTTAGGGGAGGGTTTGGGCGGCAGGGATGACCTTGTCCCATTGCGCACTAGCGACTCCTGTGGTGGGCCAGGCGCAGTGCACACTGACACGGTAGCCAGGTGTACGGTGTTTTCTCTGACACATTGGTGCAGCTGGCTTCCAGGAAAAGTGAGCATTGTGTCAAGAAGCAGTGAGGCTTGGTTGGGTTGTGTTTCGGGAGGACGCACAGCACTCGACCTTCGCCTCTCCCGAGTCCGTACTGGAGTCCGTACCAATTGGGGAGAATAAAATAAATGTTTAGTGTTGTGTACTGGCTTTGCTGGGATGCATCTAAAAACCATTTGGGTGAGTTTGCCCCACCAAGATTTACGTGATAAAACATAAATACATTTTCTCAATGAGCACTTATTGTCTCTCAAATACATCGTTACAGTTGTTGGTTATCAAGCTAGCGAATTCTAGCCATATCAGCATTGACATGAAATCAGTCAAAACACCTACAAAAAAGACATGGTATCAAAAACAAGATGAAACGAGCTGAAACTAGTCATTTAGCCTTCATTCTTGCTAGCAATCTGGTCATCCAGAATCACAACAACATGCTGACTTCTGCCCCATGGAAGTGCACACATCGTTTTCGTGACATTGTCAGCTCCCCATCTATTATGCCATTTAATATATTTAAAGGTGCAATAAGGGATCTGGGAATCTGTTCAATGGTCATGATGACTCCCTTTGAATCTTGAAGAATATAATTTATAAATGCCTCATGAGCTTATCACAACTGTCTCTTATCCTATTGTAAACCCCAAATATTAGGCTTACTTCATTGTTTATACCTACTTCATTGTTTATAGGCCTATTTGTGTGGTCATCAGTAAAAACAATGTAGCTATTATTGTCTTTACATTGACTGTCATCCCTTGCGTCCATATAGACTAGCTGTGTCTATGAATGTGATATTGGTTTAATTTATCCATCCCCACCTCTGCTTTATTGCAATAATTGTACTTTTAAAGAAATAACTGTAGCCTATATTATTATTGTTCTCAATGCCACCTGATGGTAGGCCTCCCCACACATTAACAACCTGCTCGATATAATTAGGTGACAATAATAGCCTCTGTCTGTTAATCCATTCAACCTTGTTAGAGAGGAAACGGCCTGGCTTTTAGATCGCATCGAGCACATGATTTATTGATTGGATAATCAATATGAGTCTTCCGACAGGTTTGTCTGCTTCCAGGGTATCTTCAAGTTGCTCCAAGTAAAAACACAGGTTATTTTGACTGTGATTCTACACATACATGGGTTCAAATACTATTTGAAAACATTATAAATACTTTGATTGAATTTACCTCTCGCAATGGAACCAATAGAAAAGTCCCAAAACTGTCCATCTGGCACTGCAGGAAGGCTATGTATTCCATATGCCATTCACAGTTTCCCCACTAATTGTCTCTAGAAAACCTGTGGTATCAGATATCAAAAGAAGCATTTGAAGGGACTAATCTCTTTTAGGCAAGTCAGTTAAGAACAAATTCTTATTTACGATGACAGCCTACCAGGGAACAGTGGGTTAACTGCCTTGTTCAGGGGTAGAACAACAGACTTTTACCTTGTCAGCTCGGGGATTAGATATAACGTTTCAGTTACAACGCTCTAACCACTAGGCTACCTGCCACCCAATAATTAAGGGTGCATTTGTAAATTCATACTGGAGTGTCAGAGAGCGCTCAGGCGTATGTAAATTCAGAGTGTTGTGAGATTGTCGTTGTAAATTTAGAGCATTTCGCTCTCGAAGTGTTCAGAGTGCACACTGGACGCTCTGGCCAAGGACTTGGGTTGATTCGAGCGTTCTGAGCGTTCTGACCTCACAACGGCAGTCAAGCATTTGATCGGCAGGTAGCCTAGTGGTTATAGTGTTGCCCAGTAACCAAAAGGTTGGTAGGTCAAATCCCTGAGCTGACAATATTAAAAATTGTTGTTCTGCTTCTGAACAAAGCACTGTTCCTAGGCTGTCATTGTAAATAAGAATTTGTTCCTAGTTAAATGAAAAAAGCTAGCTTTCTCTAGCTACTTCCTTTCCTTTCATAGAACACCTCACTCTTATTTTGCTGGTTAGGCTGTTTTCATGTTATCCAGAGCGCTGGTGACTGTAACTGTGCTGCTGGCAACAATTTAATTACACTTCTTTGCCAACCTTTACTGACACCTGCCATATTCAACGGGTGTTGAGCGTTCATAAATTCATCAGTTATTCTGTGCTTTGAAATTGGAATAAATCGCCAGAGTGAATTTACGAATGCACCCTAAGTGCCCCTCCTTTGTTGTCATTAATGAGCTGATGTCATGTCCATGTTTAACAGGTCTTGCCTATTAAGCAGATGATGACATCTTGACTGTATGTATTATTCATTTAAGTGAGACCATTACATTTATCCAGGACACTCAATATTCCAATGAGATCTAATTGGATGTAGCGTGTGTGTGTGTGTGTGTGTGTGTGTGTGTGTGTGTGTGTGTGTGTGTGTGTGTGTGTGTGTGTGTGTGTGTGTGTGTGTGTGTGAGAGAGATAAAGAAAATCAGTCAGTCTATAAAACTTCAGGTAATTTAGCGACAATACTACTTGTCAGGATTTGGCCAGGGTTGTTCCGGTTTTGGTCACTAGATGCCCCCATTGTGCTTTTTGATCCTTTTGTTTTCCCTTGTTCCCAGTTATTATTTGCACCTGTGCCTCGTTTCCCTAGTTTTCCTCAGTTCTTTGCTCTGTGTTTGAATGTTAGCACCCAGCCCCAGTGATGCTGTAAACATTTGTTGCTCCAGTTGGACTCGCTTGAAAATCACTGTTTTTAAAATGTTTTAACTTTTAATGTCATTATTGATGATATAACCTTTTAACTTTACATTGTTTTCTACAAAACGTAGAAATGTGCCGTTTTCACATACAGTATGTAGACATTGGTATTATGATGAAGATAATGAAAATGAGGTTAGAATGTTTTTATTATAAAAAATGTTTTTAAATCTAAATATTGCCCCCAGTGTTGATCAAAGCTCCGAACGCTGAGGCTATATTCTTTCTTGATCGGACAGTTCTAATCGTAACTGCCTCTTTGCGAACAAGTGGAATCATAAACAGTCTCCCAGATTTGCCTTTTTAGCAGCACATTTACAACTCTCTCAAACGACCAACTCCTCTCTCTTGCGGCACAGGCCGAGACGTGAAATTAACTACCCCAGCTCGCAGTCGGCCCAAGTAGGCAACAAGAGACGATGCTGACAGAGTGCAATGCATGCAGGAGGAAGAAGAGGAGACAGCAAAAGAGAGGTTAGGACAGTGGCTCCCAAACTTGGGGTTGGGGCCCACTAAGAAAATCTGTTCTCATCGAATCAAACAAGTAGGAACTATAAAAAATAAGATATGTTTCAATATGAACATCTCCACATGCCCCATCTTCCTTATAGGCCTACATTAAAATGCAAACAAAATGCAAACAATTCAGTTAATTTTGTTGCTGGTGTGAATCATTTGTATAACATTACAATTAGATACTGAGTGTACAAAACATTAGGAACACCTTCCTAATATTGAGTTGCACCCCCCCTAAAAAAAAAAATCACATACACAGTCCATATCTCAATTGTCTCAAGGCTGAAAAACCTTCTTTAAACCATCTCCTCCTCTTCATCTAGACTGATTGAAGTGGATTTAACAAGTGATATCAATAAGGGATCATAGCTTTCATCTGGATTTACCCAGTCATTCTATGTCATGGAAAGAGCAGGTGTTCCTAATGTGTTATACACTCAGTGTATAGTTAATATGCTATGCGTTTGTAGCTCGAACTGAGTTGAATGAACCTCAGTTTGCTTGTTTTTGCTGTTCGCCAAATAATGGGGGGGGGGGGGGGGGGTGCTTCTGGACCTCACTAAAACTCAAGCCCTGTTTAAGGCCCTGCCCCCACTCATGGAAAGGCTTTTAGTTGCCTGTATTGACTTCCATCAATAGAATCTGGTCAATAGTGTGTGTGGGGGGTGCGGCACTACCGGTGTTGCATGCGTGAACCACACACTACTTGAAATGAACCATTTCACTTCATCCTCACTCACACACACACACATGCATGCGCGTGCACACACACACACGCATACACAGACACACAAGCCCTGTCAAGGTGAAAGTTGGTAGAGAACACAACACAAAGGGAGTATGAGGTAGAGCGTGAAGACCCTGTGAATAAAACAGGAAGCAAAGAACATAATAGAATGACACCGTCAAGGAATTCGAGAATGTTTCTCTCTCTGTTCTTAATAAGCTGTCTGTGTCACAATTCTTCAGCAGTCTCAAAAGGTCTGCCATGTCTCATGAAAAAAACTTTAAAAAACATGAAAAATACTTAGTTAAGGATTCAATCTTTTACCCTGAAGTGTTACGGATTTCGCAATAGAAATGTGAAGGTAATTTCCAATTGAGCCGACATTTACCGTGAATGCAGTCTCCGCTAAAGTGGGAACATTACCGTTAAATTTCAGTCACGCTGTAAAGCTGAACATCCGCAATGGGATTGAATAGAGACCTGAAAGTAATTTTATCAAAATGTTTGGCTTGATTCTCTAGTACACGGACCGGAGACCATGAGGACATTAACTACAGTTGAAGTCAGAAGTTTACATACACTTAGCTTGGAGTCATTAAAACTTGTTTTTCAACCACTCCACAAATGTATTGTTAACAAACTATAGTTTTGGCAAGTCGGTTAGGACATCTACTTTGTGCATGACACAACAATTGTTTACAGACAAATTATTTCACTTATAATGCACTGTATCACAATTCCACTCGGTCAGAAATACACTAAGTTCACTGTGCCTTTAAACAGCTTGGAAAATTCCAGAAAACGATGTCATGGCTTTAGAAGCTTCTGATAGGCTAAATGATGTAATTTGAGTCAATTGGTGGTGTACCTGGGGATGTATTTTAAGGCCTATCTTCAAACTCAGTGCCTCTTTGCTTGACATCATGGGAAAATCAAAAGAAATCAGCCAAGACCTCAGAAAAAAAAATTGTAGACGTCCACAAGTCTGGTTCATCCTTGAGAGCAATTTCCAAACGCCTGAAGGTACCACGTTCATCTGTTCAAACAATAGTACGCAAGTATAAACACCAAGGGACCATGCAGCCGTCATACTGCTCAGGAAGGAGACACGTTCTGTCTCCTAGAGATTATCGTATTTTTTTGCGAAAAGTGCAAATCAATCCCAGAACAACAGCAAAGGACCCTGCATTCCAGAGGGATATCAGGGACTGTAACGTTCTCTGCTTCACGGAAACATGGCTCACTGGGGAGACGCTATCGGAGTCGGTGCAGCCAGCTGGTTTCTCCACGCATCGCGCCGACAGAAACAAACATCTTTCTAGTAAGAAGAGGGGCGGGGCCGTATGCTTTATGGTTAACGAGACGTGGTGTGGTCACAACAACATACAGGAACTTCAGTCCTTCTGTTCACCTGATTTAGAATTCCTCACAATCAAATGTCGACCGCATTATCTACCAAGGGAATTCTCTTCGATTATAATCACAGCCGTATATATTCCCCCCAAAGCAGATGGCTCTGAACGAACTTGATTTGACTATTTGCAAACTGGAATCCATATATCCTGAGGCTGCATTCATTGTAGCTGGGGATTTTAACAAGGCTAATCTGAAAACAAGACTCCCTAAATTGTATCAGCATATCGATTGCACAACTAGGGCTGGCAAAACCTTGGATCATTGCTATTCTAACTTCCGCGACGCATATAAGGCCCTCCCCCGCCCTCCTTTCGGATAAGCTGACCACGACTCCATTATGTTGCTCCCTGCCTACAGACAAAAGCTAAAACAAGAAGCTCCCACGCTGAGGTCTGTTCAACGCTGGTCCGACCAATCTGATTCCACTCTCCAAGACTGCTTCCATCACGTGGACTGGGATATGTTTCGTATTGCGTCAAACAACAACATTGACGAATACGCTGATTCGGTGAGCGAGTTCATTAGAACGTGCGTTGAAGATGTCGTTCCCACAGTAACGATTAAAACATTCCGAAACCAGAAACCGTGGATTGATGGCAGCATTCGCGTGAAACTGAAAGCGCGAACCACTGCTTTTAATCAGGGCAAGGTGACCGGAAACATGACCAAATACAAACAGTGTAGCTATTCCCTCCGCAAGGCAATCAAACAAGCTAAGCGTCAGTATAGAGACAAAGTAGAATCGCAATTCAACGGCTCAGACACAAGAGGTATGTGGCAGGGTCTACAGTCAATCACAGATTACAAAAAGAAAACCAGCCCAGTCACGGACCAGGATGCCTTGCTCCCAGGCAGACTAAATAACTTTTTTGCCCGCTTTGAGGACAATACAGCGCCACTGACACGGCCCACAACCAAAACATGCGGACTCTCCTTCACTGCAGCCGAGGTGAGTAAAACATTTAAACGTGTTAACCCTCGTAAGGCTGCAGGCCCAGACGGCATCCCCAGCAGCGCCCTCAGAGCATGCGCAGACCAGCTGGCTGGCGTGTTTACGGACATATTCAATCAGTCCCTATCCCAGTCTGCTGTTCCCACATGCTTCAGGGCCACCATTGTTCCTGTTCCCAAGAAAGCTAAGATAACTGAGCTAAACGACTACTGCCCCGTAGCACTCACTTCCGTCATCATGAAGTGCTTTGAGAGACTAGTCAAGGACCATATCACCTCCACCCTACCTGACACCCAAGACCCACTCCAATTTGCTTACCGCCCAAATAGGTCCACAGACGATGCAATCTCAACCACACTGCACACTGCCCTAACCCATCTGGACAAGAGGAATACCTATGATGTGAGAATGCTGTTCATAGACTACAGCTCAGCATTTAACACCATAGTACCCTCCAAACTCGTCATCAAGCTCGAGACCCTGGGTCTCGACCTCACCCTGTGCAACTGGGTACTGGACTTCCTGACGGGCCGGCCCCAGGTGGTGAGGGTAGGTAACAACATCTCCACCCCGCTGATCCTCAACACTGGGGCCCCACAAGGGTGCGTTCTGAGCCCTCTCCTGTACTCCCTGTTCACCCACGACTGCGTGGCCAACTCAATCATCAAGTTTGCGGACGACACAACAGTGGTAGGCTTGATTACCAACAACGACGTGACGGCCTACAGGGAGAAGGTGAGGGCCCTCGGAGTGTGGTGTCAGGAAAATAACCTCACACTCAACATCAACAAAACTAAGGAGATGATTGTGGACTTGTGGAAACAGCAGAGGGAACACCCCCCTATCCACATCGATGGAACAGTAGTGGAGAGGGTAGTAAGTTTTAAGTTCCTCGGCGTACACATTACAGACAAACTGAATTGGTCCAGGAGACACTGTGGCCCCATCCGAGGACACCCCCGGACAGGGCCAAACAGGAAGGATATAACCCCACCCACTTTGCCAAAGCACAGCCTCCACACCACTAGAGGGGTATCTTCAACCACCAACTTACCATCCTGAGACAAGGCTGAGTATAGCCCACAAAGACCTCCGCCACGGCACAACCCAAGGGGGGGGGGGGGGGGGGGCGCCAACCCAGACAGGATGACCACATCAGTGAATCAACCCACTCAGGTGACGCACCCCCTCCAGGGACGGCATGAGAGAGCCCCAGTAAAGCCCGTGACTCAGCCCCTGTAATAGGGCTAGAGGCAGAGAATCCCAGTGGAAAGAGGGGAACCGGCCAGGCAGAGACAGCAAGGGCGGTTCGTTGCTCCAGAGCCTTTCCGTTCACCTTCCCACTCCTGGGCCAGACTAGACTCAATCATATGACCCACTGAAGAGATGAGTCTTCAGTAAAGACTTAAAGGTTGAGACCGAGTTTACGTCTCTGACATGGGTAGGTAGACCGTTCCATAAAAATGGAGCTCTATAGGAGAAAGCCCTGCCTCCAGCTGTTTGTTTAGAAATTCTAGGGACAATTAGGAGGCCTGCGTCTTGTGACCGTAGCGTACGTGTAGGTATGTACGGCAGGACCAAATCAGAGAGATGATGTCTCAGTGCTATGATGGGGTCTAAAACCAGACTGAAGCATTTCGTATACATTGTTTGTCTTCAGGAAGGCAGTGAGTTGCTGCGCAACAGCCTTTTCTAAAAATTTTGAGAGGAATGGAAGATTCGATATAGGCCGATAGTTTTTCATATTTTCTGGGTCAAGGTTTGGCTTTTTCAAGAGAGGCTTTATTACTGCCACTTTTAGTGAGTTTGGTACACATCCGGTGGATAGAGAGCCATTTATTATGATCAACATAAGGAGGGCCAAGCACAGGAAGCAGCTCTTTCAGTAGTTTAGTTGGAATAGGGTCCAGTATGCAGCTTGAAGGTTTTAGAGGCCATGATTATTTTCATCATTGTGTCAAGAGATATAGTACTAAAACACTTGAAAAACACTCTCTTGATCCTAGGTCCTGGCAGAGTTGTGCAGACTCAAGACAACTGATCTTTGAAGGAATACGCAGATTTAAAGAGGAGTCCGTAATTTGCTTTCTAATAATCATAATCTTTTCCTCAAAGAAGTTAATGAATTTATCACTGCTAAAGTGAAAGTCATCCTCTCTTGGGGAATGCTGCTTTTTAGTTAGCTTTGCGACAGTATCAAAAAGGAATTTCGGATTGTTCTTATTTTCCTCAATTAAGTTAGAAAAATAGGATGATCGAGCAGCAGTAAGGGCTCTTCGGTACTGCACAGTACTGTCTTTCCAAGCTAGTCGGAAGACTTCCAGTTTGGTGTGGCGCCATTTCCGTTCCAATTTTCTGGAAGCTTGCTTCAGAGCTCGGGTATTTTCTGTGTACCAGGGAGCTAGTTTCTTATGAGAAATGTTTTTAGTTTTTAGGGGTGCAACTGCATCTAGGGTATTGCGCAAGGTTAAATTGAGTTCCTCAGTTAGGTGGTTAACTGATTTTTGTCCTCTGGCGTCCTTGGGTAGACAGAGGGAATCTGGAATCTGGTTATTACTGCATTGTCGGAACTAGAAGCACAAGCATTTCGCTACACTCGCATTAACATCTGCTAACCATGTGTATGTGACAAATGAAATTTGATTTGATTTGATTTTGAAGATGCTGGAGGAAACAGGTACAAAAGTATCTATATCTGTCACGACTTCCGCCGAAGTTTGTTTTTTTGTGACGCGGTTGTGTCCTGTTTTAATAATTGCCTGAGTAAAGTGCTTTGTCCTCTCATCTCTGCTCTCCTGCGCCTGACTTCCATGCACCAGCTACACCCACCCTCTGACAATATCCACGGTAAAACGAGTCCAATATCGACATAACCTGAAAGGCCGCTCAGCAAGGAAGAAGCCACTGCTCCAAAACCGCCATAAAAAAAGCCAGACTACGGTTTGCAACTGCACATGAGGACAAAGATTGTACTTTTTGAAGAAATGTCATCTGGTCGGATAAAACAAAAATAGAACTGTTTGGCCATAATGACCATCATTATGTTAGGAGGAAAAATGGGGAGGTTTGCAAGCCGAAGAACACCATCCCAACCGTGAAGCACGGGGGTGACAGCATCATGTTTTGGGGGTGCTTTGCTGCAGGTGGGACTTGTGGCACTTCATAAAATAGATGGCATAGACAAGAAAATGATGTGGATATATTGAAGCAACATCTCAAGACATCAGTCAGGAAGGTAAAGCTTGGTCGCAAATGGGTCTTCCAAATGGACAATGACCCCAACCATACTTCCAAAGTTGTGGCAAAATGGCTTAAGGACAACAAAGTCAAGGTATTGGAGTGACCATCACAAAGCTCTGACCTCAATCCTATAGAAAATTTATGGGCAGAACTGAAAAAGCGTGTGTGAGAGCAAGGAAGCCTACAAACCTGACTCAGTTACACCAGCTCTGTCAGGAGGAATGGGCCAACATTAACTTATAGTGGGAAGCTTGTGGAAGGCTACCCAAACCCAAGTTAAACAATTTAAAGGCAAATGCTACCAAATACTAATTGAGGGTATGTAAACTTCTGACCCAATGAGAATGTGATGAAAGAAATAAAAGCTGAAATAAATCATTCTCTCTACATTTCATTCTTAAAATAAAGTGGTGATCCTAACATTGTGGACAGTTTTCAGCAAGTTGCAACATTGAAATGAAGAAATTAACTTCTTTTTTTCCATAAACAAGCTATAAATCATGGTTGATGCACTCTGGATGTCCAATTTTTGCTGTGCTGTCTATTTGAGATGAAATGAACATTGTGGACAGTTTTCAGCAAGTTGCAACATTGAAATGAAGAAATTAACTTATTTTTTCCATAAACAAGCTCTAAATCATGGTTGATGCACTCTGGATGTCCAATTTTTCTGTGCTGTCTATTTGAGATGAAATGAACATTGTGGACAGTTTTCAGCAAGTTGCAACATTGAAATGAAGAAATGAACTTCTTTTTTTCCATAAACAAGCTCTAAATCATGGTTGATGCACTCTGGATGTCCAATTTTTCTGTGCTGTCTATTTGAGATGAAATGAACATTGTGGACAGTTTTCAGCAAGTTGCAACATTGAAATGAAGAAATTAACTTCTTTTTTTCCATAAACAAGCTCTAAATCATGGTTGATGCACTCTGGATGTCCAATTTTTCTATGCTGTCTATTTGAGATGAAATGAACATTGTGGACACTTTTCAGCAAGTTGCAACATTGAAATGAAGAAATTAACTTCTTTTTTTCCATAAACAAGCTCTAAATCATGGTTGATGCACTCTGGATGTCCAATTTTGCTGTGCTGTCTATTTGAGATGAAATGAACATTGTGGACAGTTTTCAGCAAGTTGCGACATTGAAACGAAGAAATTAACTTCTTGTTTTACCATAAACAAGCTCTAAATCATGTTTGATGCACTCTGGATGTCCACGTCTTGCTGTGCTGTCTATTTGAGATGAAATGAACATTGTGGACAGTTTTCAGCAAGTTGCAACGTTGAAATACAGAAATAACTTCTTGTTTTCCGATAAACAAGCTCTAAATCATGGTTGATGCACTCTGGATGTCCACGTTTTGCTGTGCTGTCTATTTGAGATGAAATGAACATTGTGGACAGTTTTCAGCAAGTTGCAACATTGAAATGAAGAAATTAACTTCTTTTTTTCCATAAACAAGCTCTAAATCATGGTTGATGCACTCTGGATGTCCAATTTTTCTGTGCTGTCTATTTGAGATGAAATGAACATTGTGGACAGTTTTCAGCAAGTTGCAACATTGAAATGAAGAAATTAACTTCTTTTTTTCCATAAACAAGCTCTAAATCATGGTTGATGCACTCTGGATGTCCAATTTTTCTGTTCTGTCTATTTGAGATGAAATGAACATTGTGGACAGTTTTCAGCAAGTTGCAACATTGAAATGAAGAAATTAACTTCTTTTTTTCCATAAACAAGCTCTAAATCATGGTTGATGCACTCTGGATGTCCAATTTTTCTGTGCTGTCTATTTGAGATGAAATGAACATTGTGGACACTTTTCAGCAAGTTGCAACATTGAAATGAAGAAATTAACTTCTTTTTTTCCATAAACAAGCTCTAAATCATGGTTGATGCACTCTGGATGTCCAATTTTTCTGTGCTGTCTATTTAGGATGAAATGAACATTGTGGACAGTTTTCAGCAAGTTGCAACATTGAAATGAAGAAATTAACTTCTTTTTTTCCATAAACAAGCTCTAAATCATGGTTGATGCACTCTGGATGTCCACGTTTTGCTGTGCTGTCTATTTGAGATGAAATGAACATTGTGGACAGTTTTCAGCAAGTTGCAACATTGAAACGAATAAATTAACTTCTTGTTTTACCATAAACAAGCTCTAAATCATGTTTGATGCACTCTGGATGTCCACGTCTTGCTGTGCTGTCTATTTGAGATGAAATGAACATTGTGGACAGTTTTCAGCAAGTTGCAACGTTGAAATACAGAAATAACTTCTTGTTTTACGATAAACAAGCTCTAAATCATGTTTGATGCACTCTGGATGTCCACGTTTTGCTGTGCTGTCTATTTGAGATGAAATGAACATTGTGGACAGTTTTCAGCAAGT
Organism: Oncorhynchus clarkii lewisi; assembly: GCF_045791955.1. Lineage (NCBI taxonomy): Eukaryota > Metazoa > Chordata > Actinopteri > Salmoniformes > Salmonidae > Oncorhynchus > Oncorhynchus clarkii. The sequence goes on along the minus strand of NC_092165.1, from coordinate 23,199,993 downwards.
TGCAACATTGAAATGAAGAAATTAACTTTTTTTTTTTCCATAAACAAGCTCTAAATCATGGTTGATGCACTCTGGATGTCCAATTTTTCTGTGCTGTCTATTTGAGATGAAATGAACATTGTGGACAGTTTTCAGCAAGTTGCAACGTTGGAATACAGAAATAACTTCTTGTTTTACCATAAACAAGCTCTAAATCATGGTTGATGCACTCTGGATGTCCAATTTTTCTGTGCTGTCTATTTGAGATGAAATGAACATTGTGGACAGTTTTCAGCAAGTTGCAACATTGAAATGAAGAAATTAACTTCTTTTTTTCCATAAACAAGCTCTAAATCATGGTTGATGCACTCTGGATGTCCAATTTTTCTGTGCTGTCTATTTGAGATGAAATGAACATTGTGGACACTTTTCAGCAAGTTGCAACATTGAAATGAAGAAATTAACTTCTTTTTTTCCATAAACAAGCTCTAAATCATGGTTGATGCACTCTGGATGTCCAATTTTTCTGTGCTGTCTATTTGAGATGAAATGAACATTGTGGACAGTTTTCAGCAAGTTGCAACATTGAAATGAAGAAATTAACTTATTTTTTTCCATAAACAAGCTCTAAATCATGGTTGATGCACTCTGGATGTCCACGTTTTGCTGTGCTGTCTATTTGAGATGAAATGAACATTGTGGACAGTTTTAAGCAAGTTGCAATGTTGGAATACAGAAATAACTTATTGTTTTACCATAGACAAACTCTAAATCATGGTTGATGCACTCTGGATGTCCAGCAAGTTGCAACATTGAAATGAAGAAATTAACTTATTTTTTTCCATAAACAAGCTCTAAATCATGGTTGATGCACTCTGGATGTCCAACTTTGCTGTGCTGTCTATTTGAGATGAAATGAACATTGTGGACAGTTTTCAGCAAGTTGCAACGTTGGAATACAGAAATAACTTCTTGTTTTACCATAAACAAGCTCTAAATCATGGTTGATGCACTCTGGATGTCCAATTTTTCTGTGCTGTCTATTTGAGATGAAATGAACATTGTGGACAGTTTTCAGCAAGTTGCAACATTGAAACGAATAAATTAACTTCTTGTTTTACCATAAACAAGCTCTAAATCATGTTTGATGCACTCTGGATGTCCACGTCTTGCTGTGCTGTCTATTTGAGATGAAATGAACATTGTGGACAGTTTTCAGCAAGTTGCAACGTTTAAATATAGAAATAACTTCTTGTTTTACGATAAACAAGCTCTAAATCATGTTTGATGCACTCTGGATGTCCACGTTTTGCTGTGCTGTCTATTTGAGATGAAATGAACATTGTGGACAGTTTTCAGCAAGTTGCAACATTGAAATGAAGAAATTAACTTATTTTTTTCCATAAACAAGCTCTAAATCATGGTTGATGCACTCTGGATGTCCAACTTTGCTGTGCTGTCTATTTGAGATGAAATGAACATTGTGGACAGTTTTCAGCAAGTTGCAACGTTGGAATACAGAAATAACTTCTTGTTTTACCATAAACAAGCTCTAAATCATGGTTGATGCACTCTGGATGTCCAATTTTTCTGTGCTGTCTATTTGAGATGAAATGAACATTGTGGACAGTTTTCAGCAAGTTGCAACATTGAAACGAATAAATTAACTTCTTGTTTTACCATAAACAAGCTCTAAATCATGTTTGATGCACTCTGGATGTCCACGTCTTGCTGTGCTGTCTATTTGAGATGAAATGAACATTGTGGACAGTTTTCAGCAAGTTGCAACGTTGAAATACAGAAATAACTTATTGTTTTACGATAAACAAGCTCTAAATCATGTTTGATGCACTCTGGATGTCCACGTTTTGCTGTGCTGTCTATTTGAGATGAAATGAACATTGTGGACAGTTTTCAGCAAGTTGCAACATTGAAATGAAGAAATTAACTTATTTTTTTCCATAAACAAGCTCTAAATCATGGTTGATGCACTCTGGATGTCCAATTTTTCTGTGCTGTCTATTTGAGATGAAATGAACATTGTGGACAGTTTTCAGCAAGTTGCAACGTTGGAATACAGAAATAACTTCTTGTTTTACCATAAACAAGCTCTAAATCATGGTTGATGCACTCTGGATGTCCAATTTTTCTGTGCTGTCTATTTGAGATGAAATGAACATTGTGGACAGTTTTCAGCAAGTTGCAACATTGAAATGAAGAAATTAACTTCTTTTTTTCCATAAACAAGCTCTAAATCATGGTTGATGCACTCTGGATGTCCAATTTTTCTGTGCTGTCTATTTGAGATGAAATGAACATTGTGGACAGTTTTCAGCAAGTTGCAACATTGAAATGAAGAAATTAACTTCTTTTTTTCCATAAACAAGCTCTAAATCATGGTTGATGCACTCTGGATGTCCAATTTTTCTGTGCTGTCTATTTGAGATGAAATGAACATTGTGGACAGTTTTCAGCAAGTTGCAACATTGAAACGAAGAAATTAACTTCTTGTTTTACCATAAACAAGCTCTAAATCATGTTTGATGCACTCTGGATGTCCACGTCTTGCTGTGCTGTCTACTTGAGATGAAATGAACATTGTGGACAGTTTTCAGCAAGTTGCAACGTTGAAATACAGAAATAACTTCTTGTTTTACGATAAACAAGCTCTAAATCATGTTTGATGCACTCTGGATGTCCACGTTTTGCTGTGCTGTCTATTTGAGATGAAATGAACATTGTGGACAGTTTTCAGCAAGTTGCAACATTGAAATGAAGAAATTAACTTTTTTTTTTTCCATAAACAAGCTCTAAATCATGGTTGATGCACTCTGGATGTCCAATTTTTCTGTGCTGTCTATTTGAGATGAAATGAACATTGTGGACAGTTTTCAGCAAGTTGCAACGTTGGAATACAGAAATAACTTCTTGTTTTACCATAAACAAGCTCTAAATCATGGTTGATGCACTCTGGATGTCCAATTTTTCTGTGCTGTCTATTTGAGATGAAATGAACATTGTGGACAGTTTTCAGCAAGTTGCAACATTGAAATGAAGAAATTAACTTCTTTTTTTCCATAAACAAGCTCTAAATCATGGTTGATGCACTCTGGATGTCCAATTTTTCTGTGCTGTCTATTTGAGATGAAATGAACATTGTGGACACTTTTCAGCAAGTTGCAACATTGAAATGAAGAAATTAACTTCTTTTTTTCCATAAACAAGCTCTAAATCATGGTTGATGCACTCTGGATGTCCAATTTTTCTGTGCTGTCTATTTGAGATGAAATGAACATTGTGGACAGTTTTCAGCAAGTTGCAACATTGAAATGAAGAAATTAACTTCTTTTTTTCCATAAACAAGCTCTAAATCATGGTTGATGCACTCTGGATGTCCACGTTTTGCTGTGCTGTCTATTTGAGATGAAATGAACATTGTGGACAGTTTTAAGCAAGTTGCAATGTTGGAATACAGAAATAACTTATTGTTATACCATAGACAAACTCTAAATCATGGTTGATGCACTCTGGATGTCCAGCAAGTTGCAACATTGAAATGAAGAAATTAACTTATTTTTTTCCATAAACAAGCTCTAAATCATGGTTGATGCACTCTGGATGTCCAACTTTGCTGTGCTGTCTATTTGAGATGAAATGAACATTGTGGACAGTTTTCAGCAAGTTGCAACGTTGGAATACAGAAATAACTTCTTGTTTTACCATAAACAAGCTCTAAATCATGGTTGATGCACTCTGGATGTCCAATTTTTCTGTGCTGTCTATTTGAGATGAAATGAACATTGTGGACAGTTTTCAGCAAGTTGCAACATTGAAACGAATAAATTAACTTCTTGTTTTACCATAAACAAGCTCTAAATCATGTTTGATGCACTCTGGATGTCCACGTCTTGCTGTGCTGTCTATTTGAGATGAAATGAACATTGTGGACAGTTTTCAGCAAGTTGCAACGTTTAAATATAGAAATAACTTCTTGTTTTACGATAAACAAGCTCTAAATCATGTTTGATGCACTCTGGATGTCCACGTTTTGCTGTGCTGTCTATTTGAGATGAAATGAACATTGTGGACAGTTTTCAGCAAGTTGCAACATTGAAATGAAGAAATTAACTTATTTTTTTCCATAAACAAGCTCTAAATCATGGTTGATGCACTCTGGATGTCCAACTTTGCTGTGCTGTCTATTTGAGATGAAATGAACATTGTGGACAGTTTTCAGCAAGTTGCAACGTTGGAATACAGAAATAACTTCTTGTTTTACCATAAACAAGCTCTAAATCATGGTTGATGCACTCTGGATGTCCAATTTTTCTGTGCTGTCTATTTGAGATGAAATGAACATTGTGGACAGTTTTCAGCAAGTTGCAACATTGAAACGAATAAATTAACTTCTTGTTTTACCATAAACAAGCTCTAAATCATGTTTGATGCACTCTGGATGTCCACGTCTTGCTGTGCTGTCTATTTGAGATGAAATGAACATTGTGGACAGTTTTCAGCAAGTTGCAACGTTGAAATACAGAAATAACTTATTGTTTTACGATAAACAAGCTCTAAATCATGTTTGATGCACTCTGGATGTCCACGTTTTGCTGTGCTGTCTATTTGAGATGAAATGAACATTGTGGACAGTTTTCAGCAAGTTGCAACATTGAAATGAAGAAATTAACTTATTTTTTTCCATAAACAAGCTCTAAATCATGGTTGATGCACTCTGGATGTCCAATTTTTCTGTGCTGTCTATTTGAGATGAAATGAACATTGTGGACAGTTTTCAGCAAGTTGCAACGTTGGAATACAGAAATAACTTCTTGTTTTACCATAAACAAGCTCTAAATCATGGTTGATGCACTCTGGATGTCCAATTTTTCTGTGCTGTCTATTTGAGATGAAATGAACATTGTGGACAGTTTTCAGCAAGTTGCAACATTGAAATGAAGAAATTAACTTCTTTTTTTCCATAAACAAGCTCTAAATCATGGTTGATGCACTCTGGATGTCCAATTTTTCTGTGCTGTCTATTTGAGATGAAATGAACATTGTGGACAGTTTTCAGCAAGTTGCAACATTGAAATGAAGAAATTAACTTCTTTTTTTCCATAAACAAGCTCTAAATCATGGTTGATGCACTCTGGATGTCCAATTTTTCTGTGCTGTCTATTTGAGATGAAATGAACATTGTGGACAGTTTTCAGCAAGTTGCAACATTGAAACGAAGAAATTAACTTCTTGTTTTACCATAAACAAGCTCTAAATCATGTTTGATGCACTCTGGATGTCCACGTCTTGCTGTGCTGTCTACTTGAGATGAAATGAACATTGTGGACAGTTTTCAGCAAGTTGCAACGTTGAAATACAGAAATAACTTCTTGTTTTACGATAAACAAGCTCTAAATCATGTTTGATGCACTCTGGATGTCCACGTTTTGCTGTGCTGTCTATTTGAGATGAAATGAACATTGTGGACAGTTTTCAGCAAGTTGCGACATTGAAACGAAGAAATTAACTTCTTGTTTTACCATAAACAAGCTCTAAATCATGTTTGATGCACTCTGGATGTCCACGTCTTGCTGTGCTGTCTATTTGAGATGAAATGAACATTGTGGACAGTTTTCAGCAAGTTGCAACGTTGAAATACAGAAATAACTTCTTGTTTTACGATAAACAAGCTCTAAATCATGTTTGATGCACTCTGGATGTCCACGTTTTGCTGTGCTGTCTATTTGAGATGAAATGAACATTGTGGACAGTTTTCAGCAAGTTGCAACATTGAAATGAAGAAATTAACTTCTTTTTTTCCATAAACAAGCTCTAAATCATGGTTGATGCACTCTGGATGTCCAACTTTGCTGTGCTGTCTATTTGAGATGAAATGAACATTGTGGACAGTTTTCAGCAAGTTGCAACGTTGGAATACAGAAATAACTTCTTGTTTTACCATAAACAAGCTCTAAATCATGGTTGATGCACTCTGGATGTCCAATTTTTCTGTGCTGTCTATTTGAGATGAAATGAACATTGTGGACAGTTTTCAGCAAGTTGCAACATTGAAACGAATAAATTAACTTCTTGTTTTACCATAAACAAGCTCTAAATCATGTTTGATGCACTCTGGATGTCCACGTCTTGCTGTGCTGTCTATTTGAGATGAAATGAACATTGTGGACAGTTTTCAGCAAGTTGCAACGTTGAAATACAGAAATAACTTATTGTTTTACGATAAACAAGCTCTAAATCATGTTTGATGCACTCTGGATGTCCACGTTTTGCTGTGCTGTCTATTTGAGATGAAATGAACATTGTGGACAGTTTTCAGCAAGTTGCAACATTGAAATGAAGAAATTAACTTATTTTTTTCCATAAACAAGCTCTAAATCATGGTTGATGCACTCTGGATGTCCAATTTTTCTGTGCTGTCTATTTGAGATGAAATGAACATTGTGGACAGTTTTCAGCAAGTTGCAACGTTGGAATACAGAAATAACTTCTTGTTTTACCATAAACAAGCTCTAAATCATGGTTGATGCACTCTGGATGTCCAATTTTTCTGTGCTGTCTATTTGAGATGAAATGAACATTGTGGACAGTTTTCAGCAAGTTGCAACATTGAAATGAAGAAATTAACTTCTTTTTTTCCATAAACAAGCTCTAAATCATGGTTGATGCACTCTGGATGTCCAATTTTTCTGTGCTGTCTATTTGAGATGAAATGAACATTGTGGACAGTTTTCAGCAAGTTGCAACATTGAAATGAAGAAATTAACTTCTTTTTTTCCATAAACAAGCTCTAAATCATGGTTGATGCACTCTGGATGTCCAATTTTTCTGTGCTGTCTATTTGAGATGAAATGAACATTGTGGACAGTTTTCAGCAAGTTGCAACATTGAAACGAAGAAATTAACTTCTTGTTTTACCATAAACAAGCTCTAAATCATGTTTGATGCACTCTGGATGTCCACGTCTTGCTGTGCTGTCTACTTGAGATGAAATGAACATTGTGGACAGTTTTCAGCAAGTTGCAACGTTGAAATACAGAAATAACTTCTTGTTTTACGATAAACAAGCTCTAAATCATGTTTGATGCACTCTGGATGTCCACGTTTTGCTGTGCTGTCTATTTGAGATGAAATGAACATTGTGGACAGTTTTCAGCAAGTTGCGACATTGAAACGAAGAAATTAACTTCTTGTTTTACCATAAACAAGCTCTAAATCATGTTTGATGCACTCTGGATGTCCACGTCTTGCTGTGCTGTCTATTTGAGATGAAATGAACATTGTGGACAGTTTTCAGCAAGTTGCAACGTTGAAATACAGAAATAACTTCTTGTTTTACGATAAACAAGCTCTAAATCATGTTTGATGCACTCTGGATGTCCACGTTTTGCTGTGCTGTCTATTTGAGATGAAATGAACATTGTGGACAGTTTTCAGCAAGTTGCAACATTGAAATGAAGAAATTAACTTCTTTTTTTCCATAAAAAAGCTCTAAATCATGGTTGATGCACTCTGGATGTCCAATTTTTCTGTGCTGTCTATTTGAGATGAAATGAACATTGTGGACAGTTTTCAGCAAGTTGCAACATTGAAATTAAGAAATTAACTTATTTTTTTCCATAAACAAGCTCTAAATCATGGTTGATGCACTCTGGATGTCCAATTTTTCTGTGCTGTCTATTTGAGATGAAATGAACATTGTGGACAGTTTTCAGCAAGTTGCAACATTGAAATGAAGAAATTAACTTCTTTTTTTCCATAAACAAGCTCTAAATCATGGTTGATGCACTCTGGATGTCCACGTTTTGCTGTGCTGTCTATTTGAGATTAAATGAACATTGTGGACAGTTTTCAGCAAGTTGCAACATTGAAATGAAGAAATTAACTTCTTGTTTCTCCATAAACAAGCTCTAAATCATGGTTGATGCACTCTGGATGTCCAATTTGTCTGTGCTGTCTATTTGAGATGAAATGAACATTGTGGACAGTTTTCAGCAAGTTGCAACGTTGGAATACAGAAATAACTTCGTGTTTTTTCCATAAACAAGCTCTAAATCATGGTTGATGCACTCTGGATGTCCAATTTTTCTGTGCTGTCTATTTGAGATGAAATGAACATTGTGGACAGTTATCAGCAAGTTGCAACATTGAAACGAAGAAATTAACTTCTTGTTTTTACCATAATCAAGCTCTAAATCATGTTTGATGCACTCTGGATGTCCACGTCTTGCTGTGCTGTCTATTTGAGATGAAATGAACATTGTGGACAGTTTTCAGCAAGTTGCAACATTGAAATGAAGAAATTAACTTCTTTTTTTCCATAAACAAGCTCTAAATCATGGTTGATGCACTCTGGATGTCCAATTTTTCTGTGCTGTCTATTTGAGATGAAATGAACATTGTGGACAGTTTTCAGCAAGTTGCAACATTGAAATGAAGAAATTAACTTATTTTTTTCCATAAACAAGCTCTAAATCATGGTTGATGCACTCTGGATGTCCACGTTTTGCTGTGCTGTCTATTTGAGATGAAATGAACATTGTGGACAGTTTTCAGCAAGTTGCAACATTGAAACGAAGAAATTAACTTCTTGTTTTACCATAAACAAGCTCTAAATCATGTTTGATTCACTCTGGATGTCCACGTCTTGCTGTGCTGTCTATTTGAGATGAAATGAACATTGTGGACAGTTTTCAGCAAGTTGCAACGTTGGAATACAGAAATAACTTCTTGTTTTACCATAAACGATTTTTTCCGATTTTTTCCGAATTTTTTTTCAGATTTTTTCCGAATTTTTTTTCCGATTTTTTCCGATTTTTTCCCGATTTTTTCCGATTTTTTTTCCGATTTTTTCCGATTTTTTCCGAATTTTTTTTCCGATTTTTTCCGATTTTTTTTCCGATTTTTTCCGATTTTTTCCGATTTTTTTTTCCGATTTTTTCCCGATTTTTTCCGATTTTTTCCGATTTTTTCCCGATTTTTCCCGATTTTTTCCGATTTTTTCCCGATTTTTTCCGATTTTTTCCGATTTTTTCCGATTTTTTCCGAATTTTTTTTCCGATTTTTTCCGAATTTTTCCGATTTTTTCCGAATTTTTTTTCCGATTTTTTCCCGATTTTTTCCGATTTTTTCCGATTTTTTTTCCGATTTTTTCCCAATTTTTTCCGATTTTTTCCGAAATTTTTTTCCGATTTTTTCCGAATTTTTCCGATTTTTTCCGAATTTTTTTTTCCGATTTTTTCCCGATTTTTTCCGATTTTTTCCGATTTTTTTTCCGATTTTTTCCCGATTTTTTCCGATTTTTTTTTCCGATTTTTTCCGAATTTTTCCGATTTTTCCCGATTTTTTCCGATTTTTTCCGATTTTTTTTCCGATTTTTTCCCAATTTTTTCCGATTTTTTCCGAAATTTTTTTCCGATTTTTTCCGAATTTTTTTTTCAGATTTTTTCCAGATTTTTTCCGTTTTTTTCCGATTTTTTTTCCGATTTTTTCCCGATTTTTTCCGATTTTTTTTCCGATTTTTTTTCCGAATTTTTTTTCCGATTTTTTCCGATTTTTTTTCCGATTTTTTCCGATTTTTTTTTCCGATTTTTTCCAAATTTTTTCCGATTTTTTCCGAATTTTTTTTCCGATTTTTTCCGATTTTTTCCGAATTTTATTTACGATTTTTTCCAAATTTTTTCCGATTTTTTCCGATTTTTTTTTCCGATTTTTTCCGATTTTTTCCGATTTTTTTTCCGATTTTTTCCGATTTTTTCCAAATTTTTTTTCCGATTTTTTCCGATTTTTTCCCGATTTTTTCCGATTTTTTTTCCGATTTTTTCCGATTTTTTCCGAATTTTTTTTCCGAATTTTTCCGATTTTTTCCGATTTTTTTTTCCGATTTTTTCCCAATTTTTTCCGATTTTTTCCGAATTTTTATTCCGATTTTTTCCGAATTTTTTTCCAATTTTTTCCGATTTTTTCTTATTTTTTCCGAATTTTTTTTCCGATTTTTTCCGATTTTTTCCCGATTTTTTCCGATTTTTTCCGATTTTTTTTTCCGATTTTTTCCGATTTTTTCCGATTTTTTCCGAATTTTTTTTCCGAATTTTTCCGATTTTTTCCGATTTTTTTTACCGATTTTTTCGGAATTTTTTTTCCGATTTTTTCCGAATTTTTCCGATTTTTTCCGAATTTTTTTTCCGATTTTTTTCGATTTTTTCCGATTTTTTTCCCGATTTTTTTCCGATTTTTTTCCCGATTTTTTCCGATTTTTCCCGATTTTCTCCGATTTTTTTTCCGATTATCTCCGATTTTTTTCCCGGTTTTCCCGAATTTTTCCGAATTTTTTTTCCGATTTTTTCCAATTTTTTCCCGATTTTTTCCGATTTTTTTTCCGATTTTTTCCCGATTTTTTCCGATTTTTTCCCGATTTTTTCCGAATTTTTTTCCGAATTTTTTCCGAATTTTTCCGATTTTTTTTTCCGATTTTTTCCGATTTTTTCCCGATTTTTTCCGATTTTTTTTCCGATTTTTTCCCGATTTTTTTCCGATTTTTTTCCCGATTTTTTCCGATTTTTCCCGATTTTCTCCGATTTTTTTTCCGATTATCTCCGATTTTTTTCCCGGTTTTCCCGAATTTTTCCGAATTTTTTTTCCGATTTTTTCAAATTTTTTCCCGATTTTTTCCGATTTTTTTTTTTCCGATTTTTTCCGATTTTTTCCGATTTTTTCCCGATTTTTTCCGAATTTTTTTCCGAATTTTTTCCGAATTTTTCCGATTTTTTTTTCCGATTTTTTCCGATTTTTTCCCGATTTTTTCCGATTTTTTTTCCGATTTTTTCCCGATTTTTTGCCGATTTTTTCCGATTTTTTCCGATTTTTTTTTCCGATTTTTTCCGATTTTTTTTTCCGATTTTTTCCGATTTTTTCCCGATTTTTTCCGATTTTTTCCCGATTTTTTCCGATTTTTTTTCCGAATTTTTCCGAATTTTTTTCCGATTTTTTTCCGATTTTTTTCGATTTTTTTCCGATTTTTTCCGATTTTTTTTCCGATTTTTTCCGATTTTTTCCGATTTTTTTTTCCGATTTTTTCCGATTTTTTCCGAATTTTTTTTCCGATTTTTTCCGAATTTTTTGCCGATTTTTTCCGATTTTTTCCGATTTTTTCCCGATTTTTTCCCGATTTTTTCCGATTTTTTTTTCCGATTTTTCCCGATTTTTTCCGATTTTTTCCGATTTTTTTCCCGAATTTTTTCCGATTTTTCCCGATTTTTTCCGATTTTTTCCGATTTTTTTTTCCGATTTTCTCCGATTTTTTTCCCGATTTTTTTCCGATTTTTTCCGATTTTTTCCGATTTTTTTTCCGATTTTTTCCGATTTTTTCCGAATTTTTTTCCGATTTTTCCCGATTTTTTCCGATTTTTTCCGATTTTTTCCCGATTTTTTCCGATTTTTTTTTCCGATTTTTCCCGATTTTTTCCGATTTTTTTTTCCGATTTTCTCCGATTTTTTTCCCGATTTTTTCCCGATTTTTCCCGATTTTCTCCGATTTTTTTCCCGATTTTTTCCGATTTTTCCCGAATTTTTCCGAATTTTTTTTCCGATTTTCTGAGATTTTTTTCCCGATTTTTTTCCGATTTTTCCCGATTTTTTCCAATTTTTTTTTCCGATTTTCTCCGATTTTTTTTCAGATTTTTCCCGATTTTCTCCGATTTTTTCCCGATTTTTTCCCGATTTTTTCCGATTTTTTTTCCGATTTTTTCCGATTTTTTCCGAATTTTTTTCCGATTTTTCCCGATTTTTTCCGATTTTTTTCCGATTTTTTCCGATTTTTTTTTCCGATTTTTCCCGATTTTTTCCGATTTTTTTTTCCGATTTTCTCCGATTTTTTTCCCGATTTTTTCCCGATTTTTCCCGATTTTCTCCGATTTTTTTCCCGATTTTTTCCGATTTTTCCCGAATTTTTCCGAATTTTTTTTCCGATTTTCTGAGATTTTTTTCCCGATTTTTTTCCGATTTTTCCCGATTTTTTCCAATTTTTTTTTCCGATTTTCTCCGATTTTTTTTCAGATTTTTCCCGATTTTCTCCGATTTTTTCCCGATTTTTTCCCGATTTTTTCCGATTTTTTTTCCGATTTTTTCCGATTTTTTCCGAATTTTTTTCCGATTTTTCCCGATTTTTTCCGATTTTTTCCGATTTTTTTCCCGAATTTTTTCCGATTTTTCCCGATTTTTTCCGATTTTTTTTTCCGATTTTCTCCGATTTTTTTCCCGATTTTTTTCCGATTTTTCCCGATTTTCTCCGATTTTTTTCCGATTTTTCCCGATTTTTTCCGATTTTTTTTCCGATTTTTTCCCAATTTTTTCCGATTTTTTCCGAATTTTTTTTCCGAATTTTTTTTCCGATTTTTTCCGATTTTTTCCGATTTTTTTTCCGATTTTTCCCGATTTTTTTCCCGATTTTTTTCCGATTTTTCCCGATTTTCTCCGATTTTTTTTTCCGATTTTCTCCGATTTTTTTCCCGATTTTTTTCCGATTTTTCCCGATTTTCTCCGATTTTTTTTTCCGATTTTCTCCGATTTTTTTCCCGATTTTTTTCCGATTTTTCCCGATTTTCTCCGATTTTTTTTCCGATTTTTCCCGATTTTTTCCGATTTTTTTTCCGATTTTTTCCCAATTTTTTCCGATTTTTTCCGAATTTTTTTTCCGAATTTTTCCGATTTTTTTTCGATTTTTTCCGATTTTTTTCCCGATTTTTTTCCGATTTTTTTCCCGATTTTTTCCGATTTTTCCCGATTTTCTCCGATTTTTTTTCCGATTATCTCCGATTTTTTTCCCGGTTTTCCCGAATTTTTCCGAATTTTTTTTCCGATTTTCTCCGATTTTTTTCCCGATTTTTTTCCGATTTTTCCCGATTTTCTCCGATTTTTTTCCCGATTTTTTCCGAATTTTTTTTCCGATTTTTTTTTCCGATTTTTTCCGAATTTTTCCCAATTTTTTCCGATTTTTTCCGATTTTTTTCCGATTTTTTTTCCGATTTTTTCCGATTTTTTCCGAATTTTTTTTCCGATTTTTTTCGAATTTTTCCGATTTTTTCCGAATTTTTTCCGATTTTTTCCCGATTTTTTTCCCGATTTTTTCCGAATTTTTTTTCAGATTTTTCCCGAATTTTTCCGAATTTTTTTTCCGATTTTCTCCGATTTTTTTCACGATTTTTTTCCGATTTTTCCCGATTTTCTCCGATTTTTTTTTCCGATTTTCTCCGATTTTTTTCACGATTTTATTTCCGATTTTTCCCGATTTTTTCCGATTTTTTCCAAATTTTTTTTCCGATTTTCTCCGATTTTTTTCCCGATTTTTCCCGATTTTCTCCAATTTTTTTCCCGATTTTTCCCGATTTTTTCCGATTTTTTTTCCGATTTTTCCCGATTTTTTCCGAATTTTTTTTCCGATTTTCTCCGATTTTTTTCCCGATTTTTTCCCGATTTTTCCCGATTTTCTCCGATTTTTTTCCCGATTTTTTCCGATTTTTCCCGAATTTTTCCGAATTTTTTTTCCGATTTTCTGAGATTTTTTTCCCGATTTTTTTCCGATTTTCCCGATTTTTTCCGAATTTTTTTTCCGATTTTCTCCGATTTTTTTTCAGATTTTTTCCCGATTTTTCCCGATTTTCTCCGATTTTTTCCGATTTTTTTCCCGAATTTTTTCCGATTTTTCCCGATTTTTTCCGATTTTTTCCGATTTTTTTCCCGATTTTTTTCCGATTTTCTCCGATTTTTTTCCCGATTTTTTTCCCGATTTTTCCCGATTTTCTCCAATTTTTTTCCTGATTTTTCCCGATTTTTTCCGATTTTTTTTCCGATTTTTCCCGATTTTTTCCGAATTTTTTTTCCGATTTTCTCCGATTTTTTTCCCGATTTTTTTCCGATTTTTCCCGATTTTTTCCGAATTTTTTTTCCGATTTTCTCCGATTTTTTTTCAGATTTTTTCCCGATTTTTCCCGATTTTCTCCGATTTTTTCCCGATTTTTTCCCGATTTTTTCCGATTTTTTTTCCGATTTTTTCCGATTTTTTCCGATTTTTTTTTCCGATTTTTCCCGATTTTTTCCGATTTTTTCCGATTTTTTTCCCGAATTTTTTCCGATTTTTCCCGATTTTTTCCGATTTTTTCCGATTTTTTTCCCGATTTTTTTCCGATTTTCTCCGATTTTTTTCCCGATTTTTTTCCCGATTTTTCCCGATTTTCTCCAATTTTTTTCCTGATTTTTCCCGATTTTTTCCGATTTTTTTTCCGATTTTTCCCGATTTTTTCCGAATTTTTTTTCCGATTTTCTCCGATTTTTTTCCCGATTTTTTTCCGATTTTTCCCGATTTTTTCCGAATTTTTTTTCCGATTTTCTCCGATTTTTTTTCAGATTTTTTCCGATTTTTCCCGATTTTCTCCGATTTTTTCCCGATTTTTTCCCGATTTTTTCCGATTTTTTTTCCGATTTTTTCCGATTTTTTCCGATTTTTTTTTCCGATTTTTCCCGATTTTTTCCGATTTTTTCCGATTTTTTTCCCGATTTTTTTCCGATTTTTCCCGATTTTTTCCGATTTTTTCCGATTTTTTTTTCCGATTTTCTCCGATTTTTTCCGATTTTTTCCGATTTTTTTTTCCGATTTTCTCCGATTTTTTTCCCGATTTTTTTCCCGATTTTTCCCGATTTTCTCCAATTTTTTTCCCGATTTTTCCCGATTTTTTCCGATTTTTTTTCCGATTTTTCCCGATTTTTTCCGAATTTTTTTTCCGATTTTCTCCGATTTTTTTCCCGATTTTTTCCCGATTTTTCCCGATTTTCTCCGATTTTTTTCCCGATTTTTTCCGATTTTTCCCGAATTTTTCCGAATTTTTTTTCCGATTTTCTGAGATTTTTTTCCCGATTTTTTTCCGATTTTTCCCGATTTTTTCCGAATTTTTTTTCCGATTTTCTCCGATTTTTTTTCAGATTTTTTCCCGATTTTTCCCGATTTTCTCCGATTTTTTCCCGATTTTTTCCCGATTTTTTCCGATTTTTTTTCCGATTTTTTCCGATTTTTTCCGATTTTTTTTTCCGATTTTTCCCGATTTTTTCCGATTTTTTCCGATTTTTTTTTCCGATTTTCTCCGATTTTTTTCCGATTTTTCCCGATTTTTTCCGATTTTTTTCCGATTTTTCCCGATTTTTTCCGATTTTTTTTCCGATTTTTTCCCAATTTTTTCCGATTTTTTCCGAATTTTTTTTCCGAATTTTTTTTCCGATTTTTTCCGATTTTTTCCGATTTTTTTTCCGATTTTTCCCGATTTTTTTCCCGATTTTTTTCCGATTTTTCCCGATTTTCTCCGATTTTTTTCCGATTTTCTCCGATTTTTTTCCCGATTTTTTTCCGATTTTTCCCGATTTTCTCCGATTTTTTTCCGATTTTTCCCGATTTTTTCCGATTTTTTTTCCGATTTTTTCCCAATTTTTTCCGATTTTTTCCGAATTTTTTTTCCGAATTTTTTTTCCGATTTTTTCCGATTTTTTCCGATTTTTTTTCCGATTTTTCCCGATTTTTTTCCCGATTTTTTTCCGATTTTTCCCGATTTTCTCCGATTTTTTTTTCCGATTTTCTCCGATTTTTTTCCCGATTTCTTTCCGATTTTTCCCGATTTTTTCCGAATTTTTTTTCCGATTTTCTCCGATTTCTTTTCAGATTTTTTCCCGATTTTTTCCGATTTTTCCCGATTTTCTCCAATTTTTTCCGATTTTTTCCGATTTTTTTTCCGATTTTTTCCCAATTTTTTCCGATTTTTTCCGAATTTTTTTTCCGAATTTTTTTTCCGATTTTTTCCGATTTTTTCCGAATTTTTTCCGATTTTTTCCGAATTTTTTTTCCGAATTTTTTTCCGATTTTTCCCGATTTTTTTCCCGATTTTTTTCCGATTTTTCCCGATTTTCTCCGATTTTTTCCGAATTTTTTTTCCGAATTTTTCCGATTTTTTCCGAATTTTTTTTCCGATTTTTTCCCAATTTTTTCCGATTTTTTCCGATTTTTTCCGATTTTTTCCGATTTTTTTTTCCGATTTTTTCCGATTTTTTTTCCCGATTTTTTCCGATTTTTTCCGAATTTTTTTCCGATTTTTTCCGATTTTTTCCGATTTTTTTTTCCGATTTTTTCCGATTTTTTCCGATTTTTTTTTCCGATTTTTTCCGATTTTTTCCCGATTTTTTCAGATTTTTTTTCCGATTTTTTCCGATTTTTTCCGATTTTTTTCCGATTTTTTTTTCCAATTTTTTCCGATTTTTTCCGATTTTTTCCTGACTTTTTCCGATTTTTTTTCCGATTTTTTCCGATTTTTTCAGATTTTTTTTTCCGATTTTTTCCGATTTTTTCCCGATTTTTTCCGATTTTTTCCCGATTTTTTCCGATTTTTTTTCCGATTTTTTCAGATTTTTTCCAATTTTTTTTTCCGATTTTTTCCGATTTTTTCCGATTTTTTTTTCCGATTTTTTCCAATTTTTTCCGATTTTTTCCGATTTTTTCCCGACTTTTTCCGATTTTTTTTCCGATTTTTTCCGATTTTTTCAGATTTTTTTTTCCGATTTTTTCCCGATTTTTTTCGATTTTTTTTCCGATTTTTTCCGATTTTTTCCGATTTTTTTTTCCGATTTTTTCCGATTTTTTTTTCCGATTTTTTCCGATTTTTTCCGATTTTTTCCGATTTTTTTTCCGATTTTTTCCGATTTTTTCCGATTTTTTTTTCCGATTTTTTCCGATTTTTTCCCGATTTTTTCCGATTTTTTTTCCGATTTTTTCAGATTTTTTCCAATTTTTTTTTCCGATTTTTTCCGATTTTTTTTTCCGATTTTTTCCGATTTTTTCCCGATTTTTTCCGATTTTTTTTCCGATTTTTTCCGATTTTTTCCGATTTTTTTCCGATTTTTTTTTCCGATTTTTTTCCGATTTTTTCCGATTTTTTCCCGATTTTTTCCGATTTTTTTTCCGATTTTTTCCGATTTTTTCAGATTTTTTTTTCCGATTTTTTCCGATTTTTTCCGATTTTTTCCGATTTTTTTTCCGATTTTTTCCGATTTTTTTTTCCGATTTTTTCCGATTTTTTCCGATTTTTTCCGATTTTTTTTTTTCCGATTTTTTCCGATTTTTTCCGATTTTTTCCGATTTTTTTTCCAATTTTTTCCGATTTTTTCCGATTTTTTTTTCCGATTTTTTCCGATTTTTTCCGATTTTTTCCCGATTTTTTCCGATTTTTTCCCGATTTTTTCCGATTTTTTCCGATTTTTTCCGATTTTTTCCGATTTTTTCCCGATTTTTTTTCCGATTTTTTTTCCGATTTTTTCCGATTTTTTCCGATTTTTTTTTCCGATTTTTTCCCGATTTTTTCCGATTTTTTCCGATTTTTTTTCAGATTTTTTTTCCGATTTTTCCGATTTTTTCCGAATTTTTTTTCCGATTTTTTTTCCGATTTTTTCCGAATTTTTTTTCCGATTTTTTCCGAATTTTTTTTCCAATTTTTTCCGATTTTTTCCGAATTTTTTTTCCGATTTTTTCCCGATTTTTCCCGATTTTTTCCGATTTTTTTTCCGATTTTTTCCGAATTTTTTTCCGATTTTTTCCGATTTTTTCCGATTTTTTTCCGATTTTTTCCGATTTTTTTTCCGATTTTTTCCGATTTTTTCCGATTTTTTCCGATTTTTTTCCGATTTTTTCCGATTTTTTCCGATTTTTTCCCGATTTTTTCCGATTTTTTTTCCGATTTTTTCAGATTTTTTCCAATTTTTTTTTCCGATTTTTTCCGATTTTTTCCGATTTTTTTTTCCGATTTTTTCCAATTTTTTCCGATTTTTTCCGATTTTTTCCCGATTTTTTCCGATTTTTTTTCCGATTTTTTCCGATTTTTTCCGATTTTTTTTTCCGATTTTTTCCGATTTTTTCCCGATTTTTTTCGATTTTTTTTCCGATTTTTTCCGATTTTTTCCGATTTTTTTTTCCGATTTTTTCCGATTTTTTCCGATTTTTTCCCGATTTTTTCCGATTTTTTCCGAATTTTTTTCCGATTTTTTCCGATTTTTTCCGATTTTTTTTTCCGATTTTTTCCGATTTTTTCCCGATTTCTTCCGATTTTATTTCCGATTTTTTCAGATTTTTTCCAATTTTTTTTTCCGATTTTTTCCGATTTTTTTTTCCGATTTTTTCCGATTTTTTCCCGATTTTTTCCGATTTTTTTTCCGATTTTTTCCGATTTTTTCCGATTTTTTTCCGATTTTTTTTTTTTTTCCGATTTTTTCCGATTTTTTCCGATTTTTTCCCGATTTTTTCCGATTTTTTTTCCGATTTTTTCCGATTTTTTCAGATTTTTTTTTCCAATTTTTTCCGATTTTTTCCGATTTTTTCCCGATTTTTTTTCCGATTTTTTCCGATTTTTTTTTCCGATTTTTTCCGATTTTTTCCGATTTTTTCCGATTTTTTTTCCGATTTTTTCCGATTTTTTCCGATTTTTTCCGATTTTTTTTCCGATTTTTTCCGATTTTTTCCGATTTTTTTTTCCGATTTTTTCCGATTTTTTCCGATTTTTTCCGATTTTTTCCCGATTTTTTCCGATTTTTTCCGATTTTTTCCGATTTTTTCCGATTTTTTCCCGATTTTTTTTCCGATTTTTTCCGATTTTTTCCGATTTTTTTTTCCGATTTTTTCCCGATTTTTTCCGATTTTTTCCGATTTTTTTTCAGATTTTTTTTCAGATTTTTTTTCCGATTTTTCCGATTTTTTCCGAATTTTTTTTCCGATTTTTTCCCGATTTTTTCCCGATTTTTTCCGATTTTTTCCGATTTTTTCCGATTTTTTCCGATTTTTTCCCGATTTTTCCCGATTTTTTCCGATTTTTTTTCCGAATTTTTTTCCGATTTTTTTTCCGATTTTTTCCGATTTTTTCCGAATTTTTTTCCGATTTTTTTTCCGATTTTTTCCGATTTTTCCCAATTTTTTTCCGATTTTTCCGATTTTTTCCGAATTTTTTTTCCGATTTTTTCCCGATTTTTTCCCGATTTTTTCCGATTTTTTCCGAATTTTTTTCCCGATTTTTTCCGATTTTTTCCGATTTTTTCAATTTTTTTCCGATTTTTTTTCCGATTTTTTCCGATTTTTTCCGATTTTTTTTCCGATTTTTTCCGATTTTTTCCGAATTTTTTTCCGATTTTTTCCGAATTTTTTTTCCAATTTTTTCCGATTTTTTTCCGATTTTTTCCGATTTTTTCCGAATTTTTTTCCGAATTTTTCCGATTTTTTTTCCGATTTTTTCCCAATTTTTTCCGATTTTTTCCGAATTTTTTCCGAATTTTTTTTCCGATTTTTTCCCGATTTTTTCCGATTTATTTTCCGATTTTTTCCGATTTTTTCCGATTTTTTCCGATTTTTTCCGAATTTTTTTTCCAATTTTTTCCGATTTTTTCCGATTTTTCCCGAATTTTTTTTCCGATTTTTTCCGAATTTTTTTCCGATTTTTTCCGATTTTTTTCCGATTTTTTCCGATTTTTTCCGATTTTTTTTCCGATTTTTTCCGATTTTTTCCGAATTTTTCTTCCGATTTTTTCCGATTTTTTCCGATTTTTTCCGAATTTTTTTTCCGATTTTTTCCCGATTTTTTCCGATTTTTTCCGATTTTTTCCGATTTTTTTTCCGATTTTTTCCGATTTTTTCCGATTTTTTCCGATTTTTTTTCCGATTTTTTCCGATTTTTTCCGATTTTTTCCGATTTTTTTTCCGATTTTTTCCGATTTTTTCCGATTTTTTTTCCGATTTTTTCCGATTTTTTTTCCGATTTTTTCCGATTTTTTTTCCGATTTTTTTTTTTCCGATTTTTTCCGATTTTTTCCGATTTTTTCCGATTTTTTCCGATTTTTTTTCCGATTTTTTTTTTTCGATTTTTTCCGATTTTTTCCGATTTTTTTTCCGATTTTTTCCGATTTTTTCCGATTTTTTCCGATTTTTTTTCCGATTTTTTCCGATTTTTTCCGATTTTTTTTTTTTCCGATTTTTTCCGATTTTTTCCGAATTTTTTTTCCGATTTTTTCCGATTTTTTCCGATTTTTTCCGATTTTTTCCGATTTTTTCCGATTTTTTTTTCCGATTTTTTCCGATTTTTTCCCGATTTTTTCCGATTTTTTCCGATTTTTTTTTCCGATTTTTTCCGATTTTTTCCCGATTTTTTCCGATTTTTTTTTCGATTTTTTCCGATTTTTTCCCGATATTTTCCGATTTTTTTTCAGATTTTTTCAGATTTTTTCAGATTTTTTTTTCCGATTTTTTCCGATTTTTTCCGATTTTTTCCGATTTTTTTCCGATTTTTTCCCGATTTTTTTTTTTTTTTTCCGATTTTTTTTTTTCCGATTTTTTTCCGATTTTTTTTTTCCGATTTTTTCCGATTTTTTCCCGAGATTTTTTCCGATTTTTTCCGATTTTTTCCGATTTTTTCCGATTTTTTCCGATTTTTTTTCCGATTTTTTCCGATTTTTTCCGATTTTTTCCGATTTTTTCCGATTTTTTCCGATTTTTTTTCCGATTTTTTCCCGATTTTTTTCCGATTTTTTCCGATTTTTTTTTCCGATTTTTTCCGATTTTTTTTTTTTTTCCGATTTTTTCCGATTTTTTCCGATTTTTTCCGATTTTTTCCGATTTTTTTTCCGATTTTTTCCCCGATTTTTTCCGATTTTTTCCGATTTTTTCCGATTTTTTCCGATTTTTTTTTTTTTTCCGATTTTTTCCGATTTTTTTTCCGATTTTTTCTTTTTCCGATTTTTTCCGATTTTTTCCCGATTTTTTCCGATTTTTTCCGATTTTTTTTCCGATTTTTTCCGATTTTTTCCGATTTTTTCCGATTTTTTTTCCGATTTTTTCCGATTTTTTCCGATTTTTTTCCGATTTTTTCCGATTTTTTTTCCGATTTTTTCCGATTTTTTTTTTCCGATTTTTTCCGAATTTTTTTTCGATTTTTTCAGATTTTTTCCCGATTTTTTCCGATTTTTTCCGATTTTTTCCGATTTTTTTTTCCGATTTTTTCCGATTTTTTCCGATTTTTTCCGATTTTTTTTTTTTCCGATTTTTTTTTTTTTTCCGATTTTTTCCGAGATTTTTTCCGATTTTTTCCGATTTTTTCCCGATTTTTTTTTTTTTTTTCCGATTTTTTCCGATTTTTTCCGATTTTTTCCGATTTTTTCCGATTTTTTCCGATTTTTTTTTCCGATTTTTTCCGATTTTTTTTTCCGATTTTTTCCGATTTTTTTTCCGATTTTTTCCGATTTTTTCCGATTTTTTCCGATTTTTTTTTTTCCGATTTTTTCCGATTTTTTCCGATTTTTTCCGATTTTTTTTTCCGATTTTTTCCGATTTTTTCCCGATTTTTTCCGATTTTTTTTCCGATTTTTTCCGATTTTTTTCCGATTTTTTTTTCCAATTTTTTCCGATTTTTTCCGATTTTTTCCCGATTTTTTCCGATTTTTTTTCCGATTTTTTCCGATTTTTTCCGATTTTTTTTTCCGATTTTTTCCGATTTTTTCCCGATTTTTTCCGATTTTTTTTCCGATTTTTTCCGATTTTTTCCGATTTTTTCCGATTTTTTCCGATTTTTTTTCCGATTTTTTTTCCGATTTTTTCCCGATTTTTTCCGATTTTTTCCCGATTTTTTCCGATTTTTTCCGATTTTTTCCGATTTTTTTTTCCGATTTTTTCCCGATTTTTTCCGATTTTTTCCGATTTTTTTTTCCGATTTTTTCCGATTTTTTCCGATTTTTTTTCCGATTTTTTTTCCGATTTTTTCCGATTTTTTCCGATTTTTTTTCCGATTTTTTCCGATTTTTTTTTCCGATTTTTTCCGATTTTTTCCGATTTTTTCCGATTTTTTCCCGATTTTTTCCGATTTTTTTCCGATTTTTTCCGAATTTTTTTCCGATTTTTTCCGATTTTTTTCCGATTTTTTCCGATTTTTTCCGATTTTTTTTCCGATTTTTTCCCAATTTTTTCCGATTTTTTTTCCGATTTTTTCCGATTTTTTCCGATTTTTTTTCCGATTTTTTTTTCCGATTTTTTTTTCCGATTTTTTTTTTTTTCCGATTTTTTCCGATTTTTTTTTTTTCCGATTTTTTCCGATTTTTTTTTCCGATTTTTTCCGATTTTTTCCCGATTTTTTTCCGATTTTTTCCGATTTTTTCCGATTTTTTTTTCCGATTTTTTCCGATTTTTTTTCCGATTTTTTCCGATTTTTTCCCGATTTTTTCCGATTTTTTTCCGATTTTTTCCGATTTTTTCCGATTTTTTTCCGATTTTTTCCGATTTTTTCCGATTTTTTTCCGATTTTTTCCGATTTTTTTTCCGATTTTTTCCGATTTTTTCCGATTTTTTCCGATTTTTTTTTCCGATTTTTTCCGATTTTTTCCCGATTTTTTCCGATTTTTTTTTCCGATTTTTTCCGATTTTTTTTCCCGATTTTTTCCGATTTTTTCCGATTTTTTCCGATTTTTTTTCCGATTTTTTCCGATTTTTTCCGATTTTTTTCCGATTTTTTTTTCCAATTTTTTCCGATTTTTTCCGATTTTTTCCCGATTTTTTCCGATTTTTTTTCCGATTTTTTCAGATTTTTTCAGATTTTTTTTCCGATTTTTTCCGATTTTTTTTTCCGATTTTTTCCGAATTTTTTTCCGATTTTTTCCGATTTTTTCCGATTTTTTTCCGATTTTTTCCGATTTTTTCCGATTTTTTTCCGATTTTTTCCGATTTTTTTTCCGATTTTTTCCGATTTTTTCCCGATTTTTTCCGATTTTTTTTCCGATTTTTTCCGATTTTTTCCGATTTTTTTTCCGATTTTTTCCGATTTTTTCCGATTTTTTTTTCCGATTTTTTCCGATTTTTTCCCGATTTTTTCCGATTTTTTTTCCGATTTTTTCCGATTTTTTCCGATTTTTTCAGATTTTTTTTTCCGATTTTTTCCGATTTTTTCCCGATTTTTTCCGATTTTTTTTCCGATTTTTTCCGATTTTTTCCGATTTTTTCCGATTTTTTCCGATTTTTTCCGATTTTTTTTTCCGATTTTTTCCGATTTTTTCCGATTTTTTCCGATTTTTTCCGATTTTTTTTTCCGATTTTTTCCGATTTTTTCCCGATTTTTTCCGATTTTTTTTCCGATTTTTTTTCCGATTTTTTTTTCCCGATTTTTTCCGATTTTTTCCGATTTTTTTTTTTTCCGATTTTTTCCGATTTTTTCCGATTTTTTTTCCGATTTTTTCCCGATTTTTTCCGATTTTTTTTCCGATTTTTTCCGATTTTTTTTCCGATTTTTTCCGATTTTTTTCCGATTTTTTCCGATTTTTTTTTCCGATTTTTTCCGATTTTTTCCGATTTTTTCCGATTTTTTTTCCGATTTTTTCCGATTTTTTCCGATTTTTTTCCGATTTTTTTTTCCATTTTTTCCGATTTTTTCCGATTTTTTCCGATTTTTTCCGATTTTTTTTCCGATTTTTTCCGATTTTTTCAGATTTTTTTTCCGATTTTTTCCGATTTTTTCAGATTTTTTTTTCCGATTTTTTCCGATTTTTTCCCGATTTTTTCCGATTTTTTTTCCGATTTTTTCCGATTTTTTCAAAAAAAAATCCCGATTTTTTCCGATTTTTTCCGATTTTTTTTTCCGATTTTTTCCGATTTTTTTTTCCGATTTTTTCCGATTTTTTTTTCCGATTTTTTTTTTTTCCGATTTTTTCCGATTTTTTCCGATTTTTTTTTCCGATTTTTTCCGATTTTTTCCCGATTTTTTCCGATTTTTTTTCCGATTTTTTCCGATTTTTTCAAAAAAAAATTCCCGATTTTTTCCAATTTTTTCCGATTTTTTTTTCCGATTTTTTCCGATTTTTTCCCGATTTTTTCCGATTTTTTCCGATTTTTATTTCCGATTTTTTCCGATTTTTTTTTCTTATTTATTCCGAATTTTTTTTCCGATTTTTTCCGAATTTTTTTCCGATTTTTTTTTCCGATTTTTTCCGATTTTTTCCCGATTTTTTCCGATTTTTTTTCCGATTTTTTCCGATTTTTTCAAAAAAAAATTCCCGATTTTTTCCGATTTTTTCCGATTTTTTCCGATTTTTTTCCGATTTTTTTTTCCGATTTTTTCCGATTTTTTCCCGATTTTTTCCGATTTTTTTTCCGATTTTTTCCGATTTTTTCAAAAAAAAATTCCCGATTTTTTCCGATTTTTTCCGATTTTTTTTTCCGATTTCTTCCGATTTTTTCCGATTTTTTTTCCGATTTTTTCCGATTTTTTCCGAATTTTTTTTCCGATTTTTTCCGATTTTTTCCCGATTTTTTCCGATTTTTTTTCCGATTTTTTCCGACTTTTTCCCGATTTTTTCCGATTTTTCCCGATTTTTTCCGATTTTTTCCGATTTTTTTTTCCGATTTTTTTCCGATTTTTTTTCCCGATTTTTTCCGATTTTTTCCGATTTTTTTTCCGATTTTTTCCGATTTTTTCCGATTTATTTTTCCGATTTTTTCCGATTTTTTCCCGATTTTTTCCGATTTTTTCCGAATTTTTCCGATTTTTTTTCCGATTTTTTCCCAATTTTTTCCGATTTTTTCCGAATTTTTTTTCCGATTTTTTCCCGATTTTTTCCGATTTTTTTTCCGATTTTTTCCGATTTTTTTCCGATTTTTTCCGAATTTTTTTTCCGATTTTTTCCGATTTTTTCCGATTTTTTCCGATTTTTTCCGATTTTTTCCGATTTTTTTTTCCGATTTTTTCCGATTTTTTTTCCGATTTTTTCCGATTTTTTTTTCCGATTTTTTCCGATTTTTTTTCCGATTTTTTCCGATTTTTTCCGAATTTTTTTCCGATTTTTTCCGATTTTTTCCGATTTTTTTTTCCGATTTTTTCCGAATTTTTTTCCGATTTTTTCCGATTTTTTCCGAATTTTTTTCCGATTTTTTCCGATTTTTTCCGATTTTTTTTTCCGATTTTTTCCGATTTTTTCCGATTTTTTCCGATTTTTTCCGATTTTTTCCGATTTTTTTTCCGATTTTTTCCGATTTTTTCCGATTTTTTCCGATTTTTTTTTCCGATTTTTTCCGATTTTTTCCCGATTTTTTCCGATTTTTTTTCCGATTTTTTCCGATTTTTTCCGATTTTTTCCGATTTTTTCCGATTTTTTTCCGATTTTTTCCGATTTTTTTTTCCGATTTTTTCCGATTTTTTCCCGATTTTTTCCGATTTTTTTTCCGATTTTTTCCGATTTTTTTTTCCGATTTTTTCCGATTTTTTCCCGATTTTTTCCGATTTTTTTTCCGATTTTTTCCGATTTTTTCCGATTTTTTTTTCCGATTTTTTCCGATTTTTTCCGATTTTTTCCGATTTTTTTTTCCGATTTTTTCCGATTTTTTCCGATTTTTTTTTTTTTTCCGATTTTTTCCGATTTTTTCCGATTTTTTCCGATTTTTTCCGATTTTTTTTTTTTTCCGATTTTTTCCGATTTTTTTTTTCCGATTTTTTCCGATTTTTTCCGATTTTTTCCGATTTTTTCCGATTTTTTTTCCGATTTTTTCCGATTTTTTCCGATTTTTTTTCCGATTTTTTCCGATTTTTTTTTTTTTTTCCGATTTTTTCCGATTTTTTCCGATTTTTTCCGATTTTTTTTCCGATTTTTTCCGATTTTTTCCGATTTTTTTTCCGATTTTTTCCGATTTTTTCCGATTTTTTCCGATTTTTTCCGATTTTTTCCGATTTTTTTCCGATTTTTTCCGATTTTTTTTTCCGATTTTTTCCGATTTTTTCCCGATTTTTTCCGATTTTTTTTCCGATTTTTTCCGATTTTTTTTTCCGATTTTTTCCGATTTTTTCCCGATTTTTTCCGATTTTTTTTCCGATTTTTTCCGATTTTTTCCGATTTTTTTCCGATTTTTTTTTCCAATTTTTTCCGATTTTTTCCGATTTTTTCCCGATTTTTTCCGATTTTTTTTCCGATTTTTTCAGATTTTTTCAGATTTTTTTTCCGATTTTTTCCGATTTTTTCAGATTTTTTTTTCCGATTTTTTCCGATTTTTTCCCGATTTTTTCCGATTTTTTTTCCGATTTTTTCCGATTTTTTCAAAAAAAAAATCCCGATTTTTTCCGATTTTTTCCGATTTTTTTTTCCGATTTTTTCCGATTTTTTTCCGATTTTTTTTTCCGATTTTTTCCGATTTTTTCCCGATTTTTTCCGATTT